>NC_041393.1:642153237-642194218 GCF_002162155.2 Triticum dicoccoides
GGGGCTATTTGGCCGGTGGTGGCTGGCGGCTCAAGGGGGTGGAGGTTGAGATGAACTGCAGGCCCCTGATTTCGTATCCAACGGCTGCAAAATCGACTGACCAGAGATGAAAAAGTCAGTCGACTGACATGTAGCTTCACCTCTAGTGCGTTCAGTTTCGACAGTAAAATTCAGTTTCGACAGCAAAATTCAGTTTCGACAGTTAAGTTTAATTTCCACAGTTAAATTCAGTTTCGACAGTTAAGTTTACAGATGAGCGGCTGATGTATTTTACATCTAGCACTTCGTGGTTATGTATTTTATGTCATCTATTGGAGATGCTATTACAATTCCACTCAGGTTAACATTGTCTCTCTTGTCCTGCTTCAGCCTCGGCGTCGTACAACTCATCGGAGCTGCTCCAACGACGAAACCCTCCATCACAGCGGAGTAGTACCTCAGGCTCCATCTCCAGACGCCTAAGATCGTCTTCCCCTCCTCCGACAGCCAAGTCAGCCGGAGCATCCTCACCGACCAACCCAATCACGCTGAGATCGACATGGCTTCGCCAAAGAAGTTGTACACTTGTTGCATCTCTTTTTTACTCTACATGTTATATATATTGTCCACTGAGCACACGTAGTAACGTGAAATACGATTATTATATCCTACTATATGACAAGCAGTGAGGTACCAGGCAACTTAGCTATCTGTGATGGACTCTCTTGAACGCCATTATTATTTATCTCTGCTCATTTGAGATGTGCATTTGTCGATGGACCTGGGGGGTGAGCTAGTAGGGAAGTGGCATGGGTCCAAAATAATAGAAGTAGCACAAAAACAGTTTTTTAGTGTAGGCTTTTCCTTGCTCAAGCCTGCCTACTAGAATCGCCAGTGCTTGAAAGGAAAAGTGAATGAAAAACATAGGAATTGGAAAGTTTCATATGGTACTACTTTTCATGAATTTGGTGCAAAGGAATGGAGCAAAGGAAAACTATAGGATTTGTTCCTTTAGTGTCTCCTTGAGAGAAAAACCATAGGAATTCTAATTTCCACTTGTCCTCCTTTTCATATTCCTATTCATGAAGCACAAGACTAAGAGATAGTAGCATAATAGCATTATAACCGTACATTTTCTTGTGGTTTGACTTAATTTCACCATGCTTCTTTGCATCCTGTGATCTTCCAATTCTTATGAACCAAACACCCAGATTGGCAGAAATCTGTGTTTTTAAATTCTCTGTTTTGCACGTGCTTTCCTATCTTATTCTTGTCTATTTCCTATCCCTGCATTGTTAGAATCCTCAAATTCAAACAAGCCCTTACACAATTACTTATGTTACAGATATGTGTCAAAGAAAACCTTGTGTGGTTTGTCCTGCTCCTGTGGCGATGTGTTCCAACCCAGCTCAGCTGCTCCAGCGATGGAAGGGTTCACCACAACAGGGATCCGCTCTCCAGAGTGTCTTTTGCCGCCTCAGATCTTCTTCCCCGCCGCTGGCAGCCATGACAACTGCATTACCATCATCAACTGAGCAGATGACCTTGAGGACTACACGGGTCTGCAAAAGAATTTGCACTCTTCCGTGTCTGCTTTTGTGTGGCACCCCGGCTCAGAGCAACCGGTTTACCATGCATTGCCAACCCAGAGACCTTGTCTTTTGGCAACACACAACAACTTGGTACAGAAAGCAACCGCTTTATTGATGCTAGTGGATCATAGTTTATATTACAACAGTTAGCGAGGCCAAGCGGCACACACGTGCGGTTGAACAATATGTACATTATTTAGTGAACATAAAGGGGCCTCGAGCATGACAACTACGTGGCAGCGGAACTCCATAGCACAGGGACACCGATGTGGACACGATCTAGACTCAGACAACTCTCCTCTCCAACGGGACTTCCCTGAAATCTGGCATGACACGAGCGGTTAGTACATTGAATGTACTTGCAAGCTCATAACAAGCATAAACATAATGGCAAACAATATCATGACAATTAACCCATTAATAACAATGCAACAATATATCCAACATGCTGTGACCATGCTCTTGTGATAATCGTCCCTCGGACTGGCTTACCGAACGTGATCATTTCCGGATCACAAACGTGTCAAACCCAGAGACAATCTCGTGATCCTTACGGTGATCACAACCACGACCAATAAATGGCTCATGACCCTTACAGCAATCACAACCACGACCAATAAATGGCCCGTGACCCTTAGGGCGATCACAACCACGACCAATAAATGGCCCGTGATCCTTACGACGATCACAACCACGACCATTAAATGGCCTGTGATCCTTACGGTGATCACAACCACGACCAATAAATGGCCCGTGATCCTTACGGCGATCACAACCACGACCACATCTGGTCCAACTCAACAGGATGGCCTTTCCGCCACCACCACAATGCAAACTTCATACTTAGTGTGCAAAATTCATTAACTGTTGACCCATGGTGTGACCTACTTTCGAGCGTGTCCTTAACCATGGACTCGGCTATCGATAGATTAATACACTCTGCAGAGGTAGCGCACTGGACCAACACCACAGAACCCATGGCCTCGCACTCCCATTCGGGTGGACCAACGGCATTCCGACAAAACCACTCCATTGCCATGGCACTCTCCCGGCCACTCCGACTCAATCCCCATCGGGCTAGTCCTGGGTGGCCCCGTGTCTACCAAAGACACAACGACCACCATCGTGGCCACGATCCACACTGGGACCCGGTACCAAAAACTTAACAACGGGCTCACAAGGTTATGCCTGCTTACCGGGCCAGGGTACAACACACCCATAACCTTCCCTAGATGGAGGCACCGACCAGAGGCATGACAATGAAATGAGTAAAGGCCGTCCCATACCGGCAAATGTGGTTGCACTGGGAAAGACTCGATTCAGCGGCATCGTGACCCGGTCAACAACATATTCAAGTTGAGTTACTATCAGGTTCAACTTAAAGTGAAAGTAACCAACGTCACAATGCCATGACATGCGTCACCAACATATGCATAACATATATATCAACGAAAATAACTCAGTCAACTACGCTCTCACTGAGCAAACAACAACTCATGATACTCATCTGGTTAAGGTCAAACCTCACTTTAACCAGAATCTTTCCTAGCAAATTTATCATTTTTCATCATGCAAAAATAATCTCACTAATTATTTATCTCCATAACCATATTATCTTCTCATTACTCATAACTAAATCCTTGTTAGCTTGTCAACTAGGTTCATTTCAAACTTTTTGTAAATCAAGCATATTCACATTAACAAGCATCTAACATAATGTAATTAACATATTAAGAAGTTAAATGCATGAATAATCATTTGTTCAAGTAGGAAAATCACAAATATTGTAGTGGCACTATGAAAATGTTGTTGTGGCTTTCCTTAGTGCAGATGAGGTTCACAAGCCTCCTGGTGATCCTCAAGACAAGCCTGCTCTTCTGAAAATAAATACAAACACAAAAAGAAAACATCAAGAAACCTTTTGAAAATCACCAAAAAATCTAGACAGCAAGGAAAAGTCCCATCTTTGGTGAGCTGCTAGATTTTTGGACAAAGAACACAATGCAAAAACAATCAATGCATTTGGACTTATAGATAAAAGGTTGTGGCTGTTTGAAGTTCTCTGGATTTAAATGAAATTTGAATTAAAATTAAACAGACTGGGGGGGGTAACGTCGAAGGCATAAAATCCCAGGGCGCCACCACTCGTACCGCTTCGCACGTGTACAGAGTGGCTGACTAGCGGGCCCCGCTATTCAGGTGAGGTGGAGGGGGAGAGGGAAACAGGGAGCAGCGGGGCTTCACTGGAGCGCACGCCAGCGGCGAGGGCTCTTGGGCCAAAACGAGAGGGGGGGTCGATAGAGGAACAGAGGCGCACCTGCCCATACCCGTAGAGTGGCTAGGGGTGGTCGGACGGTGTCGAAAACAGCCTCTCCAGTGGAGGTAGAGAGCAGCTGTCGCCGGAGATGAAGACGACGACGACTAGGGGCAACTCCAGGGGCTCCAACCGGGCGGAACGGCACCACCAGAGAGTGGCGGAGGCCCTGGAAGGGTGGCCCTGGCCTGGGAAGGGCTGGAGCTGCGGGGATGACCCAAGGGGATCGCTGGCGAGCTCGAGCTCAAGGACGGCAGCCCGCGGCCTGCCCGGCCGGGCTACGGCTTTCTACGAGCTTTTGGGGTGTGTGAGAGTGGATGCGGGTGCTCGAGGAGGCTGGGGGTGGCCATATTTATAGGCGAGCAGCAAGGGGGGTTCGGGCTCCATTGGAGGACACCTATCCCTAGCGCCCGGCAACAAATGGCGTCAGAGAGAGAGAGGGAGAAGAAGACATAGCTCACGCGGGAACTGTTGGCGAGCGCGGACGAGCACAGGGGAGAGAGGAAGACGATGAGCATAGTGCGCCACGCACTATGGCGCCGGCTGGACCGTGCCCGTGCTCACTGCGGCGAGCTCCAGCTTCGGCGAGTGCCAGGGCGGAGTTAAGTGAGTGAAGACGGTGATGGTGGCGTGGTTTGGCATGCTCGGGCAGGCTGCACAGCGAGAACGTGCGCAACAGAGCGCTCGGCGGCACTCAGAGCGCGTGTTTTGCATGCCAGCATGCGTGGACGAACGCGGTCACCGCGTGAACTATGACATCACGCCAACCTAAGCACAAACTTCATGTCTGGCGTGTAGTCCGTGATAGTTTTGAGTGTTACCACGATTGGGTTGGGTTCCAGGTGCAGTAGAAATGAGTTTATACTTCAAGTAAGTTTCTGGACAGTAACTTTGGAGGTTTACTGTGGTCAAACCACCGGGAGTTGAGGGCTGGGCTTTGGAGGCTAGCCAACACTTACTAAGGTAGAAATGCACAAGAAAAATCAACTACAATGGAGCTAGTAAAATGGTAGTTGCTGTAGTAACTACCATTTCTGTCCAAAAATGTAAATATTTTCTGTAGCCAAAATATTCCAAAGAGTGATGAAATATTTTTTCTCAGAAAGGTGCCCTAGGGTTCAAAGAATAATTGGGATTTTTCTCAGGATTTTAGGGGCAAGAAAAATTAGGGTTGCTTTGGAGCACAAAGGGCTAGCTAGGGTTTAGGAGGGGAAATTGGATATTTTTCATTAAAGAAAAATATTCCAAATGGCATTTTGAGACGAACCAGAGATGGAGTGATGGTTTGAGAGGGGATGAAGCACTTGGGTGAAAGTCAAGGTGTACCCAAGTGGTTAAGTCCAAATGAAAGATTCAAAAACTCCAAACTCAAATTCAAACCAACCGAAAACTAGGCAAAGAAAGAGGGGGCAAAACCCAGGCTGTCACATTACGTTATGCATTGCTTAACATGATGGCATGCTACATTATCTCGTGTTCACTTATTAGACTCCGAGTCAGGTCCAAACTAATGCTGAACCTTGAGTTTTTAAATGGTTGTGGGGTACATATTGGGGCAGCAATCAGTACTATCTGTCTACTATCTGGTTAATCTCAGGTGTCTACTATGAGTTTCATGTTGGGTGTAAACAAACATTAAAGGAGTGATTATCTGTATTTTTAAACTAAAGCTATTATCTACCTGCTATCTTTGGTTTTGGGTCTATCCACAGTTTGCTACCATCACTCTGGATTTTTGCATGCACTCTTTACATAATCTCACTATGTTTTATTCCTGTGCATGCCAGTTATTGTACACAATGGAACTGATCATGTAGAGCAAAATAAATGAGCCTTGTGTGGCAAAAAAATCATGCAGACATCGCTCCATGGTGGGTGCAAAGGCAGCCCCCCCCCCCTCCACCCATTTAGGATCATAATCAAGAGGAAGATAACTGTTTTGAGGGGGATTCAGAAGGAGAATACCACTCTTATTTACCCCATGAGGTCTTCGCTCTAACTTGGCATGATGATGTTGGTAATATCATGCATATGGTGCCTTGCATTGCTTACTGTATACATCAAAGATGTCATCTGCTTAGTTTAGACATGCTTTGTGTCAATGCCATCTATTTAGTTTCTTTATCATATATGTGAATCATGCAATGCCATCTCTTTAGTTTCTTTATCGTATATGTGAATCATGCAATGCCATCTTATTTAGCCAGGCATCATATATGTGAATTTTGCAATGACACCCTGGTTAGCCAGTCATCTTATATGTGAATTATATCATGCCATCATTTTTTTATTACGTGTTAAATTTGCTAACAGTTTTAGTACATTCAATTACTCTTCCTGTGCATTAGCCATTTGGCACGGTCATGGAAAAAATTGGACTGGAAACAAGGTATTTAGAGCAGTCAATGCTATCTGATGAAGCCCATGGCTTGCTGATTATAGATAGCTCCTTAGAGGAGGATTCAAAGATAGATGACCAGTCCTATTCCCCCCCCCCAAGGTGCATGCTCTAACTTGGTAGGGTTATGTTGCTGATATCGTGCGTATGGTATCTTGCATTGCTATGTCATTTGCTTAGTTTAGACATGCTTTGTGTGATTGCCACATGTTTAGTGTCTAATTACCATATATGTGAATTATGCAATGTCATCTTGTTGCAAGACATTATATATGTGAATTATGCAATGTTATCTTGTTGCATGGAATTATATATGTGAATTATGCAATGCCATGTTGTTTAGCCAAGCGTCAAATATGTGAATTATATCATGTCGTCCTTTTTTGTATTTCTCATTGCTTTTGTCGACCATGTTTGTATATTCAACTGCCCTTCCTGTGCATCAGCCATTTGAATTGGTGGTGGAGAAATCTAGAGCGAAAACAAGGTCTTTAGAGCAGACAATGCTACCTGCTGAAGAAGATATCTTGCTGGTTACAGATAGCTCTTCAGAGGAGGATTCAGAGGCAGATGACCAGTCCTATTATCCCCCTAAGGTGTATGCTCAAACTTGGCAAGGTTATATTACTCATATCATGCATATGTTGTATTGCAATGCTTAGTTTTTACATCATATACACAATATTGAATGCCATCTCCTTAGTTGACACATCATATAGGTGATTTCCTTCTACTCACTTCCTTAGTATATAAATCATATATTTGAATTATATCATGCCATGATGTTTACATAGATAGCATGTATCTGAATTATGGCATGCCAACCCATATTCTAAAGACATAATATAGTTATATCATCTCATCCTGTTTACATAGTCATCATATTTTAAATTATGTCATTCTATCTGTGAATTATATCATGCCATCATGTTTCCATCGACGGCATGTTTGTGATTTATGGCATGCCAACTACTTTAATAGACACGTCGTATAGTTATATCATGTCATCCTATTTACATAGTCATCATATTTTGAAATATGTCATTCTATCATGTTTAGTTAGCCATCATACATGTGAAATTGTGTCATGCTATCATGTTTAATTAGCCATCATATATGTGAAATTATGTCCTGCTATTCTATTTGGTTAGACAACATAAATCTGAATTATTTCATGCCCTGTTTTCTTCCCTACTATCCATTGCACCTGTCTATCTTACAATATCTGTACATTCAATTACTTTTCTTGTTTATCAGCCATTTCAATTGGAGGAGGTGATGGCAGTATCTGTGGGAGTAAAAACACACTCTTCACACAAGATCGTGCTACCTGTCGATGCAGATAGAACCACGATTGTACTTGCCCAAGAACCAGCCCCGCCACACATATCCCAGACTCACGCAGATTGTACCCCTACCCAGTTGGACAGAGAACCAGCTACACCCCTTCTAACCCCAACCCCAGTAGATAGTAACCCAGTTCCCGTTGACACAACACCATCTCCACCACAGAGCACCCAAACACGAGCAGTTAGTAAGGCAACTACAGTACCCAGAGCACGAGGACCACCACTCCAAACCCCAAGAAAAACGCTTAAAGCAGAAGAAGAATTGTTCTCAGGTCAGGTTTCGTAGCTATGGTTCATACTACTTTGCTCTTGCATCACTGTATTTACTCATACCAACTAATTTCAAATTTGAAGGATGCAATTGTTTTAAACCTGTTTCTTTAACGTGTTTGCTGTTGTAACTTGCTCTATGTTGATTTCAATTTCATTTGAATAAACAGTTATGTTCTCCTGCCATGCACATTACAAGTGTTGTTATTGCTGTGTAGTTTCCCACACTTATATTCTGTCTATGCTGCTTTGTCTTAAATAGATATGATTCGAACAGTATCTATCTTGATTTGGCAACATAAACTAGAATGATATAGACCATACAATGACCATACTACATAGATATATGTTTCTTTCATGTTGTTATCCTATCCACCTTACTAATGAACTGGTTTACCAAAATGAGTTTCATATACTACATTGTAAACATGTGATGTGTTTGTTTGTTTCTCTTTTAGAACGCGGATAAAATATTGGAGAAGAGTACCCCATTATGCAATGGTAAATGAAGTAATGCAGATAAGGTTCAAGATAGTGAGACATCCCTGTTGGTCTCCAAGAAAGCTGATAAAAACTATACTGAAGACACTGAGACAACCCCAAAGTCCTGTCTTGATGTAGTGTTCGAGTTACTGGCTACTACTACTGGCACCAGCTCTTCGAACTCGTTGCCTGAATCAGTTCGGCTTCTTGAGTCTCAACTTCAAGTTGAAAGACATCGATCAGATGTTATGCGACAGGAAGCCAAAGGACTGAGGAAGTCCCTGCAGAATTCAGATGCACACTTTCTGGTGCAACAGCAAGTGCTGGAGGATTTAAGCGCCAAACAAGAGAAAGTTAATAAGCTTGCTAAGCATCTTTCCAGCATTATGGACCCAGGATATTGTTCTTGAGCTCTTCTGAAGTGGTTTCAGTTCTGGACTTGTTTTGCTCGGCATTTATAAGCTGCTTTTTTCCCTATATTTGCACTCGTGGTGAACTTTGATGCCCAGTGGATGCAATATGTGTAATGGCCATGATAGCCTAGCATAAGTTGCTTGCTTATTTATTTCCTTATTGTCTTGTTTATTTTTTTTGCTTGTAGTTGGTGCAGTTCTTTTTCCGCGGTTTGCTAGTGACCGCAATAACCTATTTTTGAAAACTAGGCCACAATAACCATGGGCTACATATTTACAGTAGTTACCATGGCCCTCCTACGGGCCGTAGAAACAATGGGCCTTCTACGGGTCATACAGACAATGGGCCTTATACGGGTTGTAGACACAATGGGCCTTCTACGGGTCGTATCATCAATGGGCCTTCTACGAGCTATATGATCGGTTGGCCAAACATGGGCCAATAACAGACCGCATTATGGTCGTAAACGGTCTAGAGTTTGAATCGTACGTTCATGGGCCGACCATAACGGGCCGTCATTAATTGGCCGTATTTGATGACGCTATGAAAACAGCCCAACGTATTAATGGTCCACAAATGGGCTGACTGTAATCTCGGGCTAAATTTGGCGCACAAGCAGAAAATGACAGTAACGAGTCGTAAGTAAACGAATGCTGGAAATGAGCTCAAGAATAAATGGGCTTTGAGAAGGCCAAAAGATAACATGGGCTGGAAACAGACCAATAGAATAACGGGCCATTAATGGGTATAAAGTGATACACTATTCATTACAGGCTAGTTTCACCACGGGTGTTAATGGGTATAAAGTGATACAATGTTCATTACGGGTCAGTTTCACCACGGGCCGGTAATGGGCCAAGAGTTACAAAGGGCCTCATATGGGCCAAAAGACATCATGGGCCATACATGGGCCAGAAGTTAAAATAGGTTGGAATCATAATGGACGGCCCAGATGACGCTACTAGGCCTAATTTGGATAGGTCGCGGGCCCTGAGTTAGTAGGCTGTAAATGGGCTATATGCGAACATGCCGTTAACTGGCTTTTCATTGGCCGGCCCAGCACATTTTAACCAAGTCAAATGGGCCGGCCTTTTCACGTGAATGGGCCTCTGTTGGGTCGTGCCACGTGTCGACGTATCATAGGCGCCTTCTGTCCAATGAGTGGATGACATCTATCCCAACGGTGAGCCAACACGTGTTTCCTCCAGCCAATGATGATTTTAGACGTGGAAAATCCCCATTGGTCGGGGCTGTTAACGGGTTATCAGATCCAAAACCGGACTCGATAGCTTAACAGCGTTCCGTTACGGTGGATGCCACGTGTCGGTCACCCTTGACGAAAGCACTTATGTAACGCACGATTTATCATCATGGAAGTGGACACTTCCGTGATGAAAATTTTGGTAATGTCATGGAACACTTCTACGACAGCACAGGTATGACTATCTTGATTCTGTCATAAAATCGTCATGGAGGTACATGCGTGACAGAAAACATGACCTACTGTGACAAACATGTATCATCACGGAAGTGTATTTTTTGTAGTGAACAGTAATACTGTCGGCGTTCTGGGAACGGGAGTACCTAGACTTGCCTGCCTGCGGCCCACAGCGTGGCTTCATCAATGGCCTGGTACGGCCCACCTTTAGCATCAACAACTCAAGACCCTCGCGAGGGGCCAAGCCTCGCGAGGCAGACGACACGAAGACCTCCAGAAGGAGCGGCCTCCTCAGGCTGGCTCCTAAGGAGGAGAGATTCCTATGCAAGCCTCACCTCGCAAAGTTTAGATGACGTTAGGCATGACGACCAAGGCCAGGCGGGCTCCAGCGGACGCAGGACAACAGTTTCCTCTTTAGTGCTAAGGAGGCAATCACGGGCGCGGAGTTTCGAGGAATCAGCCAAAGGTTTCCATTCCCATGCAACAAGACTAAGACCGCCACGACGGCAGGACGGAGGTCATCGCCGAGCCCACCACGGCGTCACCATGAGAGGCTTTGCAAGCGAAGACTACTTTTGTCAGGATAAGATGTACTAGTTGTCTCCCTTCAAATTTGGCCGTTGTGGGATCCCTTCCCGCCTACATTTTCGGGAAGAGGACCAAGGCCACTATAAATAGGGCCTAGCCACCACCGTAGAAAGAGATGATCGTTCATCAGCTCACCCACCATAAGAACACGCCTCCTGAGGTTGTTCTACCACTGTACTAGTTCATCCTCGGCCTACCTCAAGGACAATCCACAACAAAGCAGGAGTAGGGTTTTACATGGCAAGGTGGCCTGAACCTGGGTAAACTGTTGTGTCCCATTTCCTTCCTGTTCATCAAGCTAGGCCGTGAGATTGGCGAGTAGGCAGACTAGGGAGGTTGAGTTCTTCACACGCACCCCAGAGTTCTAATCTACCCAGGGTTTGTGGATCCTAAAATATGACAATTGGCGCGCCAGGTAGGGGTGCGTCGGAGCCTCTCTTCCCCCAGTCGATTTGCCACCGTTTCACCATCCCCATGGCTGATGCTCGTCGAGTTCATGCTGAGCGACGGGTTGCCCTCGCCGCCCGTGTCACGCAGATGGCACCCGCAGGTGATAGTGCTCCCTGCCGTTCGCCGTCGCCAGTGGCGAACGCCACCACTGGCCCCGTAGGCCATGAGCAGCAGGCTTCGTCACTGCATCCTTCTATGCGGCAAGACGGGCACATAGCCTCTCCGTCGCTGACTCCGATGGCTGCTTCATCGTCTCATGCTCATCGCGGGCCGGCGAACACACAGGCTGCGTTGCTCATGGCACGCGAGGTCCTGCGCTATCACCCTATTGACGACCTCTAGGACTGGCTGGACCGCATCACCGAGCTCATCAGCGCCGCCAGAGAGTCTCCTATACCATCTAGGTCGCTGCCTCACCCGCCGCCCGCCGCGGGTGATGCAGCTCACGGAGCACCTCCTCCACCTCCCAGGCAAGATGCTATCATCGATCCAAGGCGGGAGGCTCCTCGGCGTGATCTGCAGCGCAGGGCACCCGCGCGTGACGAGGAAAGCTGCCAGGTGGTGTGGTGGCCACAAGGAGATGCGCGTGCGCTCCCAGCACCGCCATGTCAAGACCGCATGCTGCCTGCATGGTGGTGGCGCACGAGCACCAAGATCAGGCTCCACCTCTACGGCGGGCTCCCGTGCCCAAATTGGGATGCCGCGCGTTCACTCCGGAGCTGCGCAACATCGTCTGGCCACGGAAGTTTAAGGACGACCTGCCTCCGTGCTACAACGACACCCCCGACCCTGCCGAGTTCCTGCAGCTCTAAGAGTTGAGCATCAAGGCGGCCAACGGCGACGAGAAGGTTATGGCGAACTGGTTTCCCATGGCCCTCAAAGGCGACGCACGCTCGTGGCTCTTGAACATCCCCGCAGGATCGATCTCCTCCTGGGACGAGATGCGAGAGCGTTTCGTCGCCAACTTACAGGGCACTCGCGATAGCCCACCAGCCGCGGGTGACCTGTGGCGCATCAAGAAGTAGCCAGGAGAGACCGTGCAGAAGTACATCCAGCACTTCAATAGTGTTTGCCTCAAGATCCCCAAGGTGTCAGATGAAGCCATCATCTCGGCATTCACTTATGGTGTCCGCGGCGTCAAGATGAAGGAGGAGCTTGCCATACACGAGGACCTGTGCACGGCTCTGGAGATGATCAACATGGCAACCAAGTGTGTGAGAGCTGAGGAAGGTCGACTCTCCCTCCTGGAACTTCCAGAGGCTAACCTAGAAGACAAGAAGGCAAAGGTCAAGGACATGAAGCGCAAGGGACTGGCCGTGTCGCGGCCGAACCAGAGATGAAGCACGGTTGTGACCACCCAGAGTCATCCAAGGGCAGCCGCCCATTTTGTGTCTTCCAAAATGTGCACAGCCACAACACCAATGACTGCGAACAGCTCAGGGCCATTTGTGACGGGCGCCTCGACCGTCCCCACGAGCGCAAGATCGAGGCTACGTCCGCAGAGGAGACCGAGGCGGAGGATTCCATGACGGCCACGACCCCCGCTAGGAATGGCGCGATCAGACTTATGAGGACCGCTGGCAGGGCCAGTGTCGGTGTCAAGACCGGCGGATCTCGGGTAGGGGGTCCCGAACTATGCGTCTAGGCGGATGGTAACAGGAGACAAGGGACACGATGTTTTTACCCAGGTTCGGGCCCTCTCGATGGAGGTAAAACCCTACTCCTGCTTGATTAATATAGATGATATGGGTAGTACAAGAGTTGATCTACCATGAGATCAGAGAGGCTAAACCCTAGAAGCTAGCCTATGGTATGATTGTTGTTCGTCCTATAGACTAAAACTCTCCGGTTTATATAGACACCGGAGAGGGCTAGGGTTACATAGAGTCGGTTACAATGGGAGGAGATCTTCATATCGAATCGCCAAGCTTGCCTTCCACGCCAAGGAAAGTCCTATCCGGACACAGGACAAAGTCTTCAATCTTGTATCTTCATAGTCCGGGAGTCCGGCCAAAGGTCATAGTCCGGCCATCCGGACACCCCCTACTCCAGGACTCCCTAAGTAGCCCCTGAACCAGGCTTCAATGACGACGAGTCCGGCGTACAAATTGTCTTCGGCATGGCAAGGCGGGTCCCTCCTCTGAATATTTTCATAGAAGATATTGAACACAAGGATAGTGTCCGGCTCTGCAAAATAAATTCCACATACCACCGTAGAGAGAATAATATCTGCACAAATCTAATCTGCTGACGTATTCCGCAGCGTGACATCACGCCACGGCCAAGCCTTTATTCGAATCGTTTTACTGTTCCACCTCAGCGCGTCTAGCGAGGCGGTTTCCTTGGCACGTCTTGTCAAAGCAGAGATCGTGTCCCCTTATTCCGGGATTCTCATCAATACGGGCGTGGGTAACCCAACCGCGCCATTAACCGCGGCGCTTGGGAGATAAGCGAGTTTTATTAGGCTGGTGGGGGATCATAGTTTCGGCCACCCATATAAGGGGATAAGGACCCACCCTTTCCATCTACGCCTTCTTCCTCCTTTGCCTATCCATTCCTACGCACTCGAGCTCCAGCGCCCAAGTCCGCACTTCCCACCTCAACCTTCTCCAATCATGTCCGGAGCGGGAGGTAGATGGATGGCCTCCACCGTCATGGAGGGGCACATCAAAAAGTTGAGGAAGGCCGGATACTTGTCTGACGACATCGCGCACCGGCTTCCAGATGAGGGGCAACTCATCCCCACCCCTGGGCCCCATGAGAGGGTCGTATTTCTCCCCCATTTCCTCTGCGGACTGGGCTTTCCTCTTCACCCGTTCGTCCGGGGGCTCATGTTCTACTACGGCCTGGACTTCCACGATCTGGCCCCGAACTTCATCCTCAACATCTCGGTGTTTATCGTCGTGTGTGAGGCCTTCCTCCGCATCCAGCCTCACTTTGGCCTATGGCTAAAGATCTTCAGCGTCAAGCCGAAGGTCGTGGGCGGCCGTCAAGCGGAGTGCGGAGGCGCCATGGTGGGCAAGATAGCCAACGTTACATGGCTCGAGGGCGCCTTCGTAGAGACCATCAAAGGGTGGCAGTCGGGGTGGTTCTATATCACCGAGCTGCGTGACCCTGAATGGGCAGCGGCCCCTCTAATCTGGCATGCCCACATAGCTCACATCTTGGAAAGAGACGGGCCTGTTTTGAGGTAGTCCGGAAGAGGTGACCGGACTCCAAACCTGCGTCTGAGACCTGGTGAACAAGAAGGTTAAGCTTGTCAACATAGTCCAGATCATGCTCTTCCGCCGGATCCTCCCGTGTCAACGACGGGCCTTCAACTTGTGGGAGTTCGACCTGGCCCAGCACCAGACTTTGTCCCGGCTCTTTGACACAAAGCACGAGGACGCCTGGAAGGTGCTATTCAAGAGCTCCGAGGTCTCCCCTCCCGTCATCGAGGATCGCGGATTCTGCGCCAAGCGCCAAGCCACCGAAGTAAGATTGCTTTTAGTCCTTCACGGGACACTTGATTTTCATAGTTTGACTCTATGTAGGATCTAAACTCTTGCTCCTTTGACAGGACTGGAAGAGGACAACCGAACAGTTTGACTGTCCGTCCCCTTTGCCCGAAGGCCCAGCAGACGCACGCTTGACGAAGCTGCTGGTTCCGACACCTCACGTGGTGCTGGAGAAGAAGTCCAAGAAGAAGGCCATGGGGACTCGAGAGAGTTCTCGACGCCTGGTGGTGTCGGATTCGTCGCCTGACAACCCCGAAGCGCCCTCCGCCTCTGAGGACGAGGAGGAGGAAAAAGAAGAAGCCTCTCCCCCTCCAGCGGGGGGAGGAAAGAAAAGGAAGGCCGCCCCAACTGGGGAGGCCGGAGGGTCCAAGAAGGGGAGGACCCTTCTACCGGACTACGCCTCCGATGCCGAAGACGGCGGGGAGGAATGGCCCTCCAGGGTCAAGCCCCTGGCAAAATCGTAAGTATCCGGATACCAGAATAACTTATGGCGCTCCTCTATTGTACGGTCCCTTCTGATGCCGAATTCAATCATGCAGTCCGCCCAAGGCTCAGCTCGGCGATTCGTCGAGCGGCTCCCTGGATTCGTCGGATGTGAATAGCGCTTCACTTCCGACGGCCTCCTCCCCTCTCCCTACGGACGACGCCAAGGTGGAGTCCCAAAAGGGACTAAACCAGGAGGAGGTGGTCCTGGAGGCGACGCAAGGCGACCTCCCGGACTCCAGACCCAAAGGGGGTAAAGCCCCAGAGGGATCTAAGTCCGGCCCTGGGCCGGACACCGCTCCGGAGCCTTCAGTGGTTCCGGAGTCCGGCAGGTGGCCCCTTCGTAAGAAGGGCAAGACTATGACGCCGGCGGCCTCCATCCAACCGGAGACGCCAGACAATTTGCTGGAGGTGCTTAACGCCGCCTCCATCGACGAGGAGCACCGCACTGTTATGAGTGCGGTGATTCAGAAGGTTCAGTCCGCCAAGAGCAGGCTGACAGAAGCCTGTACGAGCTTGCTAACAGGCTTTGAGGTATGTATTTAAAACATATAAAAATGTTACCGCATAGACAGTAGCCCCTGATGCTCAGTTTGGTGTTCGGAAAGAAAAGCGGACTGAGGAGCTAAAAAAAAGATGTACGCAGGAGTCTAACATAAATATGTCAATATGGGAATGCAGGCTGCGCTGCTGACCTCTGCCGCACTGACTGCAGAGGTCGAAGCATTGAAGCAGACCCTCGAGCGGTCCGAGAACGAGCTCGGTCGTGCCAAGAAGCAGCTCGAGGACAAGGAAGGCATGTAATACCTTATGTAAATGTATATAGAAATACCTGGTTGCAAATAATGACGGGACCAATGTGAATGTTGCAGGGGCCACAACCCAGGTGGCAACCCTGAAGGAAGCGCTTTCCAAGGCCGAAGATAATGCGGCCATGGAGCGCTCAGAGCGAGAGAAGCAAGAGGCGCAAGTGGAGGAGGTGCGGCAAGAGCTCGATGCTCTTGTGAAGAAACATGAGAGGTTAGAGCTTGACTCGAAGACTCGAGAGTCCGAGCTTTCCTCGGCACTTGAAAGCGCCCAATCTGCCAAGGCCGAAGCCCAAAAAGCCCTCTAGGAGATTGAGGCGATGAAAAAGATTGCGGCGGGTAAGGCATTCTTTATGCAAAGCAAGCATGTGAAAGTAAATTACCTGTTACTTACCCGAATCCGGAGTTCCCCAGGAGCATTCACAGATCTGCCCCGCAGTGCATCCGACGCTGCCGCGTTCTACCGGGCCGAGGAAGGGAGCTCGACCGAGAAGGTGTTCTGGTCCCAGTATGCTGAGGCCGGACACCCGGTGCCTTTGAGCGACCAGCTGAAGCAGCTGGTCGAGCTTCATAAGGCAGCCGAACAGGCCATGAAGGGCCTGATAGGCCGGCTGTGGCCTGGGGAGGACATGTCGTTAAGCTACTTTGGGCTGGTGCGGCGGCTGGTGGATGCCTGTCCACGGCTTGAAGTCATCAAGCGCTCTGTGTGCATCGAGGGCGCCCGCAGGGCTTTTGCCCGTGCTAAAGTGCACTGGGGAAAGTTGGATGCTGAGAAGCTAGTGAAGGATGGGCCACCGAAGGGGAAGGAGCATCGCAGGACCGAGATTTATTACGAGGGCGTCCTGAAGGGTGCCCGTCTTGTAGTGAATGAATGTACTGGGGATGTAATTTTTGAGTAAACTCGCTCGTGTTTATCCTGTGCGCTGAAAACTTGTTCATATGCGCTCAACAACGCTTTTTGAATTTAAAATATTACCTTCTATGCGGCCATTTATGAAATCTGAGAGATGCAAGTCGTCGGCTTCTACCCCCATGCCACGAGTGCTGGGGTATTCGGGATAAACCTGAGCGCTCCTGTTCCCATTCTTGGGTCCATCTAGGGAGGCGCTCAGCACAACGAACCAGGCCATCGGACTTATAATGCTTTATCACTCTCACTTAGCCATAGAATTCTATAATTTTAAATTTCGGCGAAGCCCCTAGTATTCGGAAGACCGAGTTCGGGGCGCTATCCACGCCTAGGCCGGATAAATCCGGCTCCTCGCTCTAAGCGGCATAAGTCTTTAGGGACTCGAAAAACCTCTCGAACAGCGACTGGTCTCTCGAACTATCATGACGGTCAGTTTTAGCTTTCTCTACTGAGGTGTTAACCCAGCTCAACTGGGGCACAATCGTAGTAGTTCTCCCAGCGCTACCTTAGCCGACATTGCGGAATGTAAGGTACCAAAACATGGGAGCCGGGCAAACCCAACTATTGACCCAAGACATGATTCGGATCCGATGCATATAGTGCTATAAGTTCGGGGTGCCGCACTCATGAGAGTGTTTGGTCTTTTCACACCGTATTATGGGGTACTTAAGCCCCTGGTGTATTGGCCGTACCAAAGTGTACGGTTGCATAATGTCATGACTGAACATATTTGTATAAAAATAAATGAATACAATAATAGATAAGAGCTATGTATTGTTTATTAAAAAGGGTTGTTGTGAAAGCAGAATGTTACAAATAGTGCGATAAGCAAGAGATGGGATTATTTGACATGTCCCTCTCCAGGGGCAAGCTGCGAGACTTTAAGTAAAACAGGTATTTAGCTCGTTATAGAGACCACATGGACATTTGACGCGGCTTGTTGTCTCCCTGGTTGTTGCATCGTGTGTTCGGCGAGTGTATTGCCGGACAGGCCTTCCGAATAGTTGGGTCCTGAAAGTATAAAAAAGGAAACGGCAGAATATGGAGCTCCTAGTGTGGTTGAGCCGCATTCTGGGCGTGCCGTGGTTGTGCCCCTCCCCTTATGCCCATGGTATTTCCAGAGTGTAGTTATGTACGCGTGGTACCACTATCGCAATCTCACGAGGGCTGGGGTTGGGGCCGCACTGCTATGCTTTCTTGGAACGTGCCAGCCGGTTTTGTTGTAGGTTACTTCGGGCAGGCTTGATGTTGTCCGGACGTTTAACAGCCGGATTGGAGAATTGCCTTGAGAGGCTACTTTGTACTTCCGCCGCTAGGGCCACCGTGTGCTCCTATGTTCGGAGAGAGCGTTCGGTGTTTCCATTGACCGTAATGACTCCGCGAGGACCTGGCATCTTGAGCTTGACATATGCGTAGTGCGGCACCGCATTAAATTTTGCGAATGCGGTTCGTCCGAGCAGGGCGTGATAGCCACTGCAGAACGGGACTATGTCGAAGATTAACTCTTCGCTTCGGAAATTATCCAGGGATCCGAAGACCACTTCGAGTGTAACTGAGCCTGTACAGCTGGCTTCTACACCTGGTATGATGCCTTTAAAGGTTGTCTTTGTGGGTTTAATCCTTGAGGGATCTATAGCCATTTTCGCACTGTATCCTGATAAAGCAGGTTCAGGTTGTTGCCGCCGTCCATGAGGACTCTAGTGAAGTGAAATTCGTCAATGATTGGGTCTAGTACCAATGCAGCGAATCCACCGTGACGAATGCTAGTGGGGTGGTCCCTTCGATCAGAAGTGATCGGGCAGGAGGACCATGGGTTGAACTTTGGGGCGGCTGGCTCCAAAGCATAGACGTCCTTGAGAGCATGCTTCCGCTCCCTTTTGGGGATATGGGTTGCGTATATCATGTTCACCGTCCGCACTTGTGGGGGGAAGCCCTTCTGTCCTCTATTGTTCGGCGGCCGGGGCTCCTCCTCGTCATCGCTATGCAGCCCCTTGTCTCTGTTTTCGGAACATAACTTGCCTGCCTGCTTGAACACCCAACAATCCCTGTTGGTGTGATTGGCTGGTTGTTCGGGGGTGCCGTCTATCTGGCACGAGCGATCGAGTATCCGGTCTAAACTGGATGGGCCCGGAGGGTTTCTTTTGAATGGCTTCTTCCGCTGACCGGGTTTAGAGCCTCTGAATCCGGCATTAACTGTCGTATCCTCAGTATTGTCGCCGTTAATGCGGCGCTTGTGCTTGTTGCGACGTGACCTGCCATTGTTGTCCTTGGTATCCAAGTTGCCAGGGCTCTTGGTTATGTTATTGCTACGAGCTAGCCAGCTGTCTTCTCTCGCGCAAAAGCTGGTCATGAGTGTCGTGAGGGCTGCCATAGATTTTGGCTTTTCCTGTCCTAGGTGCCGGGCAAGCCATTCGTCTCAGATGTTGTGCCTGAAGGCTGCAAGAGCCTCTGCGTCCGAACAGTTGACTATTTGATTTTTCTTGGTTAGGAACCGTGTCCAGAGTCTGGCCGATTCCTCTTGCTGCTGGATTATGTGGCTTAGGTCATCGGCGTCTGGTGGTCGCACATAAGTGCCCTGGAAGTTGTCAAGGAATGCGGATTCCAGGTCCTCCCAGCAACTAATTGACTCTGCTGGCAGGCTGTTAAGCCAATGCTGAGCTGGTCCTTTAAGCTTGAGTGGGAGGTATTTGATGGCGTGTAGATCATCACCACGGGCCATGTGGATATGAAGGAGATAATCCTCGATCCATACCGCAGGATCTGTTGTGACATCGTATGATTCGATGTTTACGGGTTTAAAACCCTCGGGGATTTGATGGTCCATTACTTCGTCTGTGAAGCATAGTGGGTGTGCGGCGCCCCTGTACTGGGCTATATCGCGACGTAGCTCGGATGAGCTTTGTCTGTTGTGTTCGGCCTCGCCGTATTTATCATATCCGGCGGGACGATTGTCGTCACATGACGTGGGGCGCCCACGTGATCCGTAGATCGATCTTGTTTGCCTTGCCTTATCCTCCAATATGTCTCGCGGGTCTGTTGCGTTTCCCCGTGCTCTGGTATTTTTTGAGTGGCATCGGGGTGCGGCTTGAGTTGAGGGCCGAAAGGCCTCTCTGCCGCGGCCACAGGGTGGCCGATCGGCCGCATCATACGCTGGTGATATAGGTTTAGTAGCTTCCTCCTCTAGTAGGGGTAGCATCCTGCGCTTTGGGTAGCTCTTGGAGGGGCTTTCGAGTTTATACTCTTCGGCCGCCAGGACTTCAGTCCATCTGTCGGCTAGCAAATCTTGATCAGCTCTGA
Organism: Triticum dicoccoides; assembly: GCF_002162155.2. Taxonomy (NCBI): domain Eukaryota; kingdom Viridiplantae; phylum Streptophyta; class Magnoliopsida; order Poales; family Poaceae; genus Triticum; species Triticum dicoccoides. Next base: position 642,173,506 of record NC_041393.1, read on the forward strand.
GCTGCTGCTGTTTTTTCTTGAGGCTGCTTGCCGTGGTCATAAGCCTGCGTTTGAAACGCTCTTGTTCGACGGGGTCCTCTGGCACGACAAATTCGTCATCGTCGAGGCTTGCCTCGTCTTCGGAGGGAGGCATATAGTTGTCGTCCTCGACCTCCCTGTCTGCCGCTCTCTCATGGGGGCTGGCTTCTCCATCATCCTATGCTAAATCCTGCTGGAGGGGGTTGTCTTCGGCACTGTCCGGGGTGTTGTTGTCTCTAGTGCCGGACTAGCCATTTTTGCTTTGGCGTGATTTAGAGCGGCGCCGCTGACGTCGGTGCTTAGGTTTCTTCTTGGAGGGGTCGTCCTCTATTTTTTCATCGCCATTCCCTGCTTTAGGGGTGTCCACCATGTATATGTCATATGACGAGGTGGCTTTCCAGTGCCCTATAGGTGCTGGTTCTTGGTCGTCTCCTTCATCGGCATCCATACCGTCGATGTCTTCGAAGCCGAAGTCGAGCATGTCGGTTAGATCGCCGACAGTGGCTACGAAGTGGGTGGTGGGTGGGTTTCGAATTTCTTCGTCGTCCGCATCCCAACCTTGCTGACCATAGTCCGGCCAGGGCTCTCCTGACAAGGAGAGAGACTTTAGTGAATTCAGGATGTCGCCAAAGGGCGAGTGCTGAAAGACGTCCGCGTCGGTGAACTCCATGATCGGAGCCCAATTGGGTTCGATCGGAAGGGGTGTGGAAGATCCAGAGTCTGGAACGGAGTCCGGCACCTTGGAGACACAGGCCTCGCAAAGGACCTGGCTGGTATTCGGCTCGATCGCCGTAGGGATTGCGGCTTTTGGGGCGGCGTTCAACCGTCCGTCCCCGATTGGCGTGGTCGGCTCCGAGCTAATGGTCGGAGCGGACGCCTGAGCGGCGCTCCGGACGCTGTCCGGCGGCAGAGCTAGATCATGCCCCTCGTGACAGTGCGGCGCGCTCGGCCGTGGCTCGAATCCATCGAAGATCAAATCCCCGCGGATGTCGGCCGTGTAGTTTAAGCTTCCAAATCTGACCTGATGGCCAGGGGCGTAGCTTTCGATCTGCTCCAGATGGCCAAGCAAATTGGCCCGCAATGCGAAGCCGCCGAACACGAAGATCTATCCAGGGAGAAAGGTCTCACCCTAGACCTCGTCATGGTTGATGATCGAAGGAGCCATCGGGCCTAAAGGTGATGACATAGAGGAACTCTCAATGAAAGCACCAATGTCGGTGTCAAAACCGGCAGATCTTGGGTAGGGGGTCCCGAACTGTGCGTCTAGGCGGATGGTAACAGGAGACAAGGGACACGATGTTTTTACCCAGGTTCTGGCCCTCTCGACGGAGGTAAAACCCTACTCCTGCTTGATTAATATTGATGATATGGGTAGTACAAGAGTTGATCTACCACGAGATCAGAGAGGCTAAACCCTAGAAGCTAGCCTATGGTATGATTGTTGTTCGTCCTACGGACTAAAACTCTCCGGTTTATATAGACACCGGAGAGGGCTAGGGTTACACAGAGTCGATTACAATGGGAGGAGATCTTCATATCGAATCGCCAAGCTTGCCTTCCCCGCCAAGTAAAGTCCTATCCGGACACAGGACAAAGTCTTCAATCTTGTATCTTCATAGTCCGGGAGTCCGGCCATCCGGACACCCCATAATCCAGGACTCCCTCAGCCAGCCTTGCGAGGGTCCCTGGAGGGACCAGCCTTACAAGGACCGCCCTTAGGGCAACACTAGCCTTCCTCCGCTGCCGCCACCACCATGAAGGAATGATGACCACCACCAGGATGAGGGGGCTGGGGGCTTCCAACAGCCTCATGCCATTGTGTGACAGCCTAGTTTTTGCCCTCTTTCATTTTCTGGATTCTCTTGCCATTTGATTTGAATTTGAATTTCTGAATCCACTCAGTTGGACTTGAATACTTGGGCATGTCCTTGATTTTCACCCAAGTGACCCATCTCCCTCCCAAACACATCATTCCCTCTCTGAAAAATCCCAAAGTGGCCCTAGGACTATTTTTCATAAATGAAAAATATTCATTTTCACTTCAAAACCTCACTTCAGCAACATGTGCTTGAAATCAACCCTCTTTTTTCTTGCCCACAAAAAACTGAGAAAATTCTCAAATATTCTTTGAACCTTAGCACACCTCCCCGAGCAAAAATATAACATAGGTTTTTGGAATATTATTGCTATAGAAAATCGTTTCTGTTCTGGACATAGAAATGCAGTTTCTACAGGAAGTGCATTTTTCTTTGATCCAATGAAGCTGAAATTTTTAGGGCTTCATTGCCCTCCTAAGAAACTACTAACCACCAAAGATCAGCCCTAAACTCCCTATAGATCTCTCTCAGTTAACCTCACAAGTTTCTGTCCAGAAACTTGCCAGGAAGAAACCCACTCGCACAGCTCACTTGTGATCAAATCAGAGCATTGGCGCAACCCAAACCATCAAGAAGTATACACCAGACAAGAATTCAATGCACGGCATGGCTCTATGCCAGAGTTCACATGGTGACCACGCGTGTGCACCGTGCCAACCTGCTTGTCGACGCGCTCTGGATGCCGCCAACGCTCCGGTTTTGCGCATGCTCGCTTCCCAGTCGCCGAGCCTTGCCAAACCTCCCCACAATCATTGTCTTGATGCACTTAACTCCGCCCTGGCGCTCGCTGACACTGGAGCTCGCTGCAGCGAGCACGGGCAAGACATGGCCAAGCGTACAGTGCGCCCGTACCCCTACTCTCGTCACCACCCGCCTCATGTGCTCGTCCTCGCTCGCCCACAGTGGCAGCATGAGCCATGGATGCTTCTCCCCCTCTCACTAACGTCGTTCGTCATCGGGCGCCGTCTCCAAAGAACTCCGTTGGAACCCCGAGCCCCCGCCTCCCTCGCCTATAAATAGGACCCCTCCACAGCCTCTCCGAGCATCACCTCTCACTCCCACACTTGCCACAACCTCGTAGAAAGTCGGAGCCCGGCCGGGCAGGCCTCTCGCCACTGTTCCTGACCGGAGTTTGCCGGCCATCCCCTCCACTGCTCCTTGTCTCTCTAGAGCCTCTCGAGCTCAACCAGCTTCTTCGGCGTGTCCCTGGTGATCCTCTGGTGCATGCTGGTGCAGTTGGAGCCCCTGGAGTCGCCGCATCGCGTCATATTCTTCCTCTCCAGCGAACCCCGACTGCGGCCGCTGCTGGAGAAGAAGATTCCGAGCCTTTCTGTCCATCCCGAGTCATGTTTCGGGAACGTACGGACTCCTTGAGGTCTTGCGTATCCATCCCCTCTATCCACGGCGGCGGCCGACCTCTCCTCGCCAGAGAAACGCCAGCGCATCACCGCCTCCCCTCTGCTTCTCTCTCCCTCTCTCTAAACCTGACGGGCAAGGCCCACTGTCAGCCTCACAGCCATGCCCTAAGTGGTACAAGTGGTGGCGCCCCGCTGAAATACGCGTTCGATGTAACCGTCCCCCCCCCCTTGTTTTCTTTTTATTTGATTTTAATTCAAATCTTGAGCAGAAACTTTGACCAGCCATAAATTTTAAACAGTAAGTCCAAATCAATTGATTCTTTTTGCATTGTGTTTGTGTTGAAAAGTTCTAGCAGCACACCAAAATGGAGATTTTTCTCTGCTGTCTAGAATTTCTAGTGAATTTCGGAATGATTCTTGATATATTTTTTCTGTTTTTAAATATTTTCAGAGGGAGAAGCTTGTCTTGAAGATAACCAGGAGGAGTGTGAACCTCCAGTGCACTAAGGCAAGCCACACCAACATTTGCATGGTGTCATTTCAATATTTATGATTTTTCAACTTGAATATGATTTATTTCATGCATTTGATTTTTTAAATAAATAATGCTTATGTTGGTTACTTTGTCATGGTAGAAATGTTTAGTTTCCAGTAGTGTTTGAATGTCTAGACTAGTATGTGGTAGTAGAAGTAGTTTTGATTGTGTGATTATGGTATGGTGATGATACGGCTAGCATCGGTATTATTTTCATATGTGAGGAATTTATTTTAATATGTTAATATCATAACTAAAAATGATGAGTATTAAAAACCAACGAAATAAAATCAGTAAAGTCTAGTGATGACTAGTGCAAGTAGAAAACTTGATGATGTTGATCTCTTTACTCTAAGTGTTATTTTATTTCAAGTTAAAACTTATGTTAATTCCACTTGAACATAACATTGATCGAGTCATGGTGCCACTAAATCGAGTTTTTCCCAGTGCAACCACATTTTCCTTTATGGGAAGGCCTTTATTCGGTCTGTTGTCATGCCTCTGGTCGGTACCTCCAATGAGGGAAGGTTATGGGCGTGCGGTACCCTGGCCCGGAAAGCAGACATAACCTTGTGTGCTCGTTTGTTGTTATGGTACCTTGTCCCCGTTCGGGACCGTTTACGTTTTTCCACGATGGTGGCCGTTGATGCCTTTGGTAGGCACGGGGCCACCCATGACTTAACCTAGTGGGGACTTAGTCGGAGTGGATGGGAGAGTGTCATGGCAATGGGAGGGTTCTATCGGAATGTCATTGGTCCACCCGAATGGGAGTGCGAGGCCATGGATTTTGTGATGTGGGTACAATGTACTAACCTCTGCAGAGTGTTTACTAATCTATTGATAACTGTGTCATCGGTTATGGACATAACTCTTGAGTAAGTCACGCCATGGATCAACATTAATAAGTAATCTTGCACACTAAATTTATATCCTTGGCACTGGTTAAGTGATGATGTTTGTGAGATCATGAAGATAATTGTTGTGGGAAGCAAAGTGTTGGTTTCATTCGTGATCCGGGTATGATCACCATTTGGTGGCGAGATAACCTGTTTGGTAAGAGAGTCCGAGGAACTCGGTGCACAAGTTTGTTTCACTACATCAGTAGTGGGGTTATTGCACTGCATTTAACTTGATTAAATATCATGATATTATTTGCCATTATGTTTATGCTTGTTATGAGCTTGCGAGTACATTCAATGTAATGACCTGGCGTGTCATGCCAGATTTCAGGAAAGTCTTACCGGATCGGAGTGCTTCCCATGTCTAGATCATGTCCACGTCGGTGTCCCTGTGTCATGGAGTTCTGCTTTGTCGTTGTTCTGTTGTCGCGTAGTTTTTGAAATCGAGGCCCCTTTATGTTCACTAAATAATGTACATATTGTTCAGCCACCCCTTTATGTGTCGTTTGGCCTTGCTACTTGATGTAATATCGAACTTGTGTTTCTGCTAGAATCAATAAAGCGGTTGTTTTCTGTACCAAGATGATGTGCGTTGCCAGAAGACTTGATCTCTGGGCTGGCAATGCAAGGTAAACCGGTTGCTCTGAGTCGGGGTGCCACAATGCTTGGTATCAGAGCCGCGCTGAATGTAGGACACGCTAGACAACTGATGCATTAGTTAAACGTTAGCTAGGTTATAAATTGAGTGCCGGTAGTGTTTGCATCTGATTGTTGCATTGTATGCACTTGGTTTATTATTATTTCTAACCGACTAATGGTTGTGAGTGTAGATGGCTCCATTGTCGTATGCGTGCCAGTTGGAGCTGGTACTGTACACTTCGCCGCACCTTCTTTGGAATGTATGGTTTCGACTCTACCCTCACGGTGACGTCCCAGTGTATCGGGTGTACTGGGAGGGTCTAGCAGACTCCGTTTACGAGTATTATGCAGTGGTTACTCTGCGCAGCAGCTCAGCATCAGGCTCTTACACTCATACCTCTAAGAGTGGTTTTGCTTCCACCGCTGCTCGTGCCGTCCAGTTTGCTACGTTTGAGGTCCTCGTTGAGCTATGCTATAGGAAGATCCAAATGGAGACCCACCCAGGTTTTTACTACTATCCATCCCTGCACGACGATGGTCGTGTCCGTTTTCCTATCATTGATCCGGCGGCCGATAGTGCTACTAGCCACCTTTCTCGCTAGATCACTGCTAGTTATCTTTTGATTCATGAGCTGGCTCGAGAGTTGACTCGTGCTCACACTGCTTTAGTAGCCGCTAGGTCCTATCCCACTCCCCCTTGCACAAGATTTACTCCTTAGATTGCACCTAGTTCTAGCTTTCTTGTTCCCCCGGTTACTCCTCCGAGTAGCTCAGGCAACTCGACCGTGACTCCCATAGTGCCCCTGTTGAGTGGGCTTCCCTTCTTGCTACCCCCGCAGCCCCTATGCTCCAGCGCACCTGCTCCTGAGGTAGAACCCTCGAGGCAGCGCCGTCGTGTGACCTTTAACCCAAAGGTCTCGGTTAACATCATCAGTTCGGGGTCTGAGTCCGGCTCAGGAGAGGACCCAACAGGACCGGCAGAGCACTAGAGCATCTGAGTACCCGCAGTTGTCATATTGATGTTCAGATGTAGTCATACGAGTCATGATGTTTCATTTCATGTATGCGAGTAGTCGAACCCGCCATGATGTTTATCTTTCATGTATGAGTCTATGTATAATTATGTTGGAACTTTTTATTATTCGCTTAGTTTCTCGTTGCTTTCTTTCGGGCTTCTCGCTGGCTTTTCTTCCCATTTTTGGATGTTGCTCATCTTGGTTCCTTTATATTGGGAAAAACAAACAATAGGATGACACGGGGAGGCAGCAGCAGTCATGCTTGTGAGGATGCCCCTGTTCATCGCTCAGCGAGACAGGCAAGGCATTCCCTCGAGCCGTATTCTCCACCACCGCTGAGGGAGTTCCGGACTAGGGGGTGTCCGCATAGCCGAACTATCATCATCGGCCGGACTCCAAGACTATGAAGATACAAGATTGAAGACTTCGTCCCGTGTCCGGATGGGACTTTCCTTGGCGTGGAAGGCAAGCTTGGCGATACGGATATGTAGATCTCCTACCTTTGTAACCGACTCTGGGTAACCCTAGCCCTCTCCGGTGTCTATATAAACCGGATGGCTTTAGTCCATAGGACGAACAACAATCATACCATAGGCTAGCTTCTAGGGTTTAGCCTCCTTGATCTTGTGGTAGATCTACTCTTGTAACCCACATCATCAATATTAATCAAGCAGGACGTAGGGTTTTACCTCCATCAAGAGGGCCCAAACCTGGGTAAAAACATCGTGTCCCTCGTCTCCTGTTACCATCCGCCTAGACGCACAGTTCAGGACCCCCTACCCGAGATCCGCCGGTTTTGACACCGACATTGGTGCTTTCATTGAGAGTTCCTCTGTGTCGTCACCGATAGGCTAGATGGCTTCTTCGATCATCAACAACGATGCAGTCCAGGGTGAGACCTTCCTCCCCGGACAGATCTTCGTATTAGGCGGCTTCGCACTGCGGGCCAATTCGCTTGGCCAGCTGGAGCAGATCGAAGGCTACGCCCCTGGCCGTTAGGTCAGATTTGGAAGTTTGAACTTCACGGCTGACATCCGCGGGGACTTGATCCTCGATGGATTCGAGCCACAGCCGAGCGTGCCGTACTGTCACGATGGGCATGATTTAGCTCTGCAGCCGGACAGTACCTTGGAGGCCGCACTTGAACCCGCTCCGATCTTCGACTCGGAGCCGGCTGCGCAGACCAAGGATGGATGGCTAGACACCACCTCGGGGGCTGCAACCTCTACGGCGATAGAGCCGAACACCGATCTTGTCCCCCATGAAGCTCGTGACTCCGAGGTGCCGGACTCCTTGCCGGACTCCGGACCTCCCGCGCCCCCTCCAGTCGAATCCGATTGGGCGCCGATCATGGAGTTCACCGCGGCGGACATCTTTCAACACTCACCTTTTGGCGACATCTTGAGTTCGCTAAAGTACCTCTCGTTATCAGGAGAGGCCTGGCCGGACTGCGGCCAGGACGGTTGGGATGCGGACGATGAAGAAATTCAGAGCCCACCCACCACCCACTTGGTAGCCACTGTCGACGCCTTAACCGACATGCTAGATTACGACTCTGAGGACATCGACGGTATGGACGATGATGCTGGAGACGACCAAGAACCAGCGCCTAATGGGCGCAGGAAAGCCACCCCATCCCACAACGTATGCATGGTGGACACACCAAAAGGAAGCGACAATGAGGAAAAATGGGACGTGGCGAAGGACAACTCCCCCAACAAACAAACAAAGCGGCGACGCAAGCGCCGCCCGAAGACCGGCATCGACAAAAACGGTACCCATATGGACCCGGCCCTAGAGCAGGGCGAAGCAGTGGACGACGCACACGTCAACAAGCAGCCAGCCGAACATGAACCGGACAAGCAACCCATCCCCGGTGAAGACGATCTCACATCACCAGAGCATACGAATCTCCATAACAGGCTCGTCGCCACTGCAAGAAGTTTGAAGAAGCAAAAGCGAAAGCTCAAAACAGCGGAAGACACACTCAGAATAAGATGGAGCAAAGTACTCAACACTGCAGATAAATATGGCACTAGTCACCAGACAAAGAGCTACCCGAAGCGCAAGTTGTTGCCCGAATTTGACGAGGAGGCCTTCGAGCCCCCGCAGTCAAAAAAGGAAGGGGCCGCTTGGCCGGATAGACGACCAGATGACAGGCCAAGAGCAACACGGGGCGCCACACACAAGCCGGCACATGATCAGCATAAAGATCTTCAGAAAAAGGATAACCCGGCCAGGTCTATCTATGGGCCAAAAAAGAAGACTCGAGGAAGTAACACAACCAGCCGAGCATTTGAAGAAAACGGCACACCCAAATACAGGGGCGCCGCACACCCACTATGTTTTACCGACGAAGTACTGGATCATGGATTTCCAGCGGGATTTAAACCCATAAACATAGAGGCATACGACGGAACAACAGACCCCAGAGTCTGGATTGAGGATTATATCCTACACATACACAAGGCAAGAGGAGACGATCTCCATGCCATAAAATACCTTCCCCTCAAGCTCAAAGGGCCGGCCCGGCATTGGCTTAAAAGCCTCCCAGAAAATACGATTGGGAGTTGGGAAGAGCTTGAGGATGCGTTTCGAGCAAATTTTCAGGGGACTTATGTCCGGCCTCCGGATGCAGATGATTTAAGTCACATAACTCAACAGCCTGGGGAATCAGCACGCAAATTCTGGAACAGGTTCCTCACTAAAAAGAACCAAATAGTCGACTGTCCGGACGCAGAAGCCTTGGCAGCCTTCAAACACAACGTCCGAGACGAATGGCTCGCCAGACACCTCGGCCAGGAAAAACCAAGAACAATGGCCGCACTAACAAGTCTCATGACCCGCTTTTGCGCGGGGGAAGACAGCTGGTTGGCTAGATGCAGCACCAGCGACCCGAGTACATCCGAAATCAGGGATGGAAATGGGAAATCACGACGCAAAAAAGATCAGCGCCGGAACAAGGAGAATGGCCCAAATAGTACGGCGGTCAACACCGGATTCAAAAGCTCTCGGCCGAATAACAAAACACTGCCCTTAAAGGATAACAGTGACGAGTTATCCAACCTCAACAAGATTCTGGATAGACTGTGTCAAATACACGGTACCTCCGGGAAGCCTGCAAACCATACCCACAGAGATTGTTGGGTCTTCAAGCAGTCCGGCCGACTTAACGCCGAACACAAAGGGCTCGACACGCCAAGTGACAGTGACGAAACCCAAAAGCAGCACTCCAGAAAACAAAAGACTTTCCCATTAGAAGTCAAGACAGTGAACTCACTTCATGTGATAACACGCAGCGCAGCCCCTGCTATACCAGGACACCGTCCGCGGACTGGGGATAGAACCCACCAAAATTCGTTATAGCAGCACTTCCTTCAAAGGAGTGACGCCAGGCCTTTTTAGCCCATTTTACAGGCTTCGTACCACTAGGGGTCGTGTTCGGTTCATCCGACAACCTCCATCGCGAAAAGCTCACCCTCCATCGCCCATTTAGCAGTAACCCTTAAGCACTACTGGGGCGTGCAGCTTTCGCGCGCTTTCATGCAATACCGCATTACGCGTCTCTTACGCTTAAAAATGCCCGGTCCACGTGGCATATTCTTAAAACTCCAGGTGTCTCTCGACCATGGAGAATGTGCGGCTGCCTAGACAGCCACACATTATTCCGACCTTGTAGGTCAAAGCCCCTAAAAACAGGTCATTTAGACCTCGGACATGGTTAGACGAGTCCGGCAAGGGGCTTTCCAGCCGCATACCCCTTTTTTTAGGGGGCCGCGCGCATAAATGATGAAAGCCAATAAAGCTCAACTTTCTTCATCTTCCAAATTATACTTTATTTTGATACACTTTTTGCATGATATTTCTTAGAAACTAAGTCCTTCTCTTTTACAGATGAAGCACGTGCTACACCCGTCCAGGATACAGCACAACGGAGACACAGGCGCAGACGTGCAGTAGGGACCCGTTGCAAGGATTCTTTTCAGATTAAGACCCTGCGTAAACCTTTCTCACTGTCTCTTGTTGATACACATCCCCCGGTTTCCCACCAGAGCCGAGGAGGAGGCTAGCGTTTTGGCATCGGCCGCGTCAGAAGTTCCCGCCTGTACCTGGACACTAGGGGCTTAGGGCTTTATTCTGCCCGATATCATAAAGACCGAACACCTCAGGGAGTGTTCGGCGTCTCGAGTTAGGCCTTATATGCATCGGCTCTGAATCATGTCTTTGGTCAAATGTTGGGTTTGCCCGGCTCCTGTGTTTTGCTGCCTTATGTTCCGTATCATCGGCTAATGCGGCACCAGGAGAACTACTACGATTGTGCCCCGGTTCGGCCGGGCGAGCACCTCAGTAGAGAAAGCCGAAAACTGACTGTCATGATATAGCGAGAGACTGGTCAACCACTCGATCGACAATTGGAATGTTTAGAATCCCTCCGCTTTGACGAAGGACCGCTTCCCGGTCAGGCACATACACGCCCCAAGTTCGGAGAAGCGCGGTGCCATCAGGGGCTATATAGTAGCCCCACATTCGAGCTCCTATGGCTAAGTGAAAGTGATAAAGCGTTATAGTCCGGTTGCCTAGTTTGCTATGCTATCACCTCCTTAAAATGACCAAGACGTTGGATTAAGTGTGAAAAAGAATTTTTCTTTTTGCAAACACCCCCGCACCATGTGCGTGGGGGCTGAAGCCAAAGACTGCCATCTTTCAGATTATACATACATATACGGCCGCACAGGAGATAGTTCAATACTTGAACACACAAGTATAAAAAGTCATTGCATTATAAACATGATCCTAGAAATCATACATGTCATTCAAACATAACATCTTTCGAGCACTGCGACTCTATTATACGAGCGCCCTGCAGGACTCCCTCAAAGTAATGCTCGGTGGGGAATCGGCTTTTGTCCGAACCCCGGGATGCAACAGCGGTGGCATCCATCTCCGCCCAGTATGTTTTACCACGGGCGAGAGCCATCCGCGCACCTTCTATGCATGCCGACCGCTTCATCGCCTTAATATGCGGCACTGCCCCAAGGAATTGCTGCAACAAGCCAAAATAACTCTTCGGCTTGGGGCTTTTCGGCCACAGATGAGTTACCACATCCGTCATGGCCAGTCCAGACAATCTATTCAGCTCAGCCCACTCAACCAGCCGATCACTCAACGGAAGTGGACGCTCCGGACTATGGAATTGAGACCAGAAAAGCACTTCCATTTCATGATCCTCCTGGCTTCGAAAGTGCACAACTGCGTCAGCCGCACTCGCCGCCAAGTCCAGATAAGGATCCTCTGCATCGTACAATCGGCCCAGCTGAGCATACTTTGGATCCGTAAACTTCCTACGCAGCATAAAGGGCTTTCCAGCCACAATGTCTCTGACCTGACGCAGTTCCTCCTTCATAACCCGCATCGCACTACGGGCATCCTTGGCTTCGGCATCGGCCTTCTTCAGGTCCTCTTGCTCCGCTTGGCGTTCTCCTTCAAGAACCTCCAGGCGGTCGGTAGCAACTTTTAATTTCATGGCCATTCCGGCCATCTCCTCCCTGCTTCGGCAGTGAGCAGCCTTCTCGGCTTCTAGCTCTTCCGCTGCCTTCAAGGCAGCCGCCTCGCTTTTTCTGGCCTGCTCCTTGGCCCGAGCAAGTTCTGCTCGAAGGTCTTCCACAGCAGCAGCACCATCTGCATCAAGCATACAACTTGTAAGGAATGGGCATCAGCTCCCTTACTAAGCGACCGCGGCGCAATCACATACCTTGTGACTCATCAAGTCGTTTATTGACCAGCGAGATGTTCGCATCTGCAGCGTCGAGTTGCTTCTTCAGCTCGGTGAATCCATCCGTCCGGCTCGCCACCGAACGTTCCGCCACCTGCATAGGAAAGGCGATAGTTAATAACTGAGATTATGATCCTAGGCACGCTGCCGTTTTCGATAGCATACCAAGTCTCAGGGGCTACTATACAGGGCACACTTCATGTGCAAAACTGTCAACAGGTATGTCATTTTTTGCATACCTCAAATCCCGTCAGTAAACTTCCGACGGCCTCATACAACCCGCTTTCGGCGGACGAGATCCTCTCAATCACATTACCCATTAATGTGCGGAGATCTTCTGAGATGGACGCCCTATCAAGCAAATCCTGCAGCTCCACCGGCCGTACTCCAATGGGTGCCGAACTCTCCGGCCCCGCCGGACTCGGGGAGACCCTCCGCGACGACACCTCAGGGTCGTCCGCCCCGTGCGATGGGGCGGCAGATGGAGGCGTTTCGCTCTCCATCATCTCCGGACGAAGGTGTCCCGAAGATGAGTTGTGCTGAGATGGGCTGAGATCCGAACTACAAGGTAAAAACTTCGGTTACCTTTAGACATTAAGCATGGGTGTCTAATAATTATAAAATCCCCCTTTTTACTTACGGCTCGTTAGAGGGCTGATTCCTCCGAGGACACAGTACGGCCGGGGCGCTTTCTGGCGCAGGACCTTCCGGTACAGATTTCTTTCCCCGCTTTGAGGCCTTGGCCTCCGGGTCTTCGGAAGCGTTCCGCTTCTCCCCCTGGAAGGAGGGACTCTCGATTCCTCCCTTATTAAATGCCTCCTTGGCAGAGGTGACAGTTTCCCCATGCCCCCCTTCGCCCTCATTTGAAGGTGCAACCTCCAACAATTTAATTAACACGGGATCCTGCGTGGTCTCAGGGAGGGGGGCCGGACACCGTATCAGTTTTGCTTGCGCTATCCACTCCTGTCCAGGGATAGCTGGTTAAAAGGCAAGCTCACGATAAATAAATGGATGGTGTGTCCGGACACAGGGCTACTTACTTGAGTATCTGGGCGATTGCAGCTTAGGCCAGTGTCCTCGGTCAATTCCAGATGCGTCTCTTGCGATCCGAAGAACAGTTCATACATCTCCATGGGAGTCAAACCCATGAAGTGTTGAAGAGCTCGCGGCCCCTCCAGATTAAATTCCCACAGGCGGAGGGGGCGACGTTTGCAGGGCAGTAGGCGCCGGATCAACATGACCTGCACCACTGCGACCAGATTGATCTCCCTTTCTTGGAGGACTCGAATCCGGTCCTGCAACAGGGGGACGTCTTTGGGCGACCCCCAGTCACGCCCCTTGTTGACCCATGACGTCAGCTGCTGTGGAGGGCCCGAGCGAAAGACGGGCGGCGGCTTCTGCCTGCTGCCCCGGGGAGCGGTGATATAAAACCACTCCTGTTGCCACAAGCCGAGCTCCTTTTGGAAAGAGCCCTTGGGCCATGGAGCTTCGGCCCTCTTGCTTATAACCGCCCCGCCGCACTCTGCCTGACGCCCCTCAATCATCTTCGGCTCCACGTTGAAGGTTTTGAGCCATAAGCCGAAGTGAGGGGTAGTGCGGAGGAAGGCTTCACAAACGACAATGAATGATGAGATATGGAGGATGGACTCCGGAGCCAGGTCGTGGAATTCCAGCCCATAGTAAAACATGAGCCCCCTCATGAAGGGATCCGTCGGGAAGCCTAAACCCCGACGGAAGTGAGACATGAACATGACGATCTCGTCGGGCTCGGGAGTTGGGATAACTTGCCCTTGGGCAGGCAGCCTATGCGAAATCTCGTAGGTTAAATACCTGGCATCTCTCAGCTTTAGCACGTCCTCCTTCGTGACGGAGGAGGGCATCCACCAGCCTCGTAGATCAGGACCGGACATTGTCGAGGATCGAAGGTACCTGAATTCGGAGCCCTGGGTGTTGGAACTCAGGGAGAGGGGCGGATTCGATAGAAGATTGAATAAAAAGAACGGGCCTTGGTCTCATTATAAAGAGGAAGAATACCAAGAGCCGTCCCTGTGACCGTTTGGAACCCGCCTTCGATGGAGGGGGCGTGGCAACGGGCGCAGTTGGGTTACCCACGGCCGTATTGATGGGAATCCCGGAATAAGGGGAACACGATCTCTGCTTCGACGGGACGTGCCAAGGAAACCACTTCTCTAAACGCGCTGAAGTGGTACAATAAAAACGTTTTAAATAAAGGCTTGGTTGTGGTGTGACATCACGCCACGAAATACGTCAGCAGGTTGAACTTGTGTGAATATTATTCTCTCTATGGTGGTATGTGGAATTTATTTTGCAGAGCCGGACACTATCCTGGTGTTCACGATCTTCTATAAATTATTCGGAGGAGGAACCCGCCTTGCAATGCCGAAGACAATATGCGCGCCGGACTCGTCGTCATTGAAGCCTGGTTCAGGGGCTACTGAGGGAGTTCCGGACTAGGGGGTGTCCGGATAGCCGAACTATCATCATCGGCCGGACTCCAAGACTATGAAGATACAAGATTGAAGACTTCGTCCCGTGTCCGGATGGGACTTTCCTTGGCGTGGAAGGCAAGCTTGGCGATACGGATATGTAGATCTCCTACCTTTGTAACCGACTCTGTGTAACCCTAGCCCTCTCCGGTGTCTATATAAACCGGATGGCTTTAGTCCATAGGACGAACAACAATCATACCATAGGCTAGCTTCTAGGGTTTAGCCTCCTTGATCTCGTGGTAGATCTACTCTTGTAACCCACATCATCAATATTAATCAAGCAGGACGTAGGGTTTTACCTCCAACAAGAGGGCCCGAACCTGGGTAAAAACATCGTGTCCCTCGTCTCCTGTTACCATCCGCCTAGACGCACAGTTCGGGACCCCCTACCCGAGATCCGCCGATTTTGACACCGACAACCGCCTCCACCGCCACATCTGCCACCCATTGAACAAATTATGAGCATGTTTGAAGAAAGAAGAAACAATGATCTGATTGAGCTGTTAAAAAGTATGCAAGTTATGGTTGGGCAGAATGCAAATCAGAATTGTCATCACTCCAAGCTGTCAGATTTTCAGAGGACCAAGCCTCCCAGTTTTAGTCAAGTTATCGATCCTTTGGAAGCCGATGATTGGCTGAGGACTATTGAGAAAAAGCTTGAGATTGCTCGCATTGAAGAAGCTTACAAGGTTCTGTTTGCTACACACTATCTTGAAGGAGCTGGCGCTATATGGTGGGATAATGCTAAAGCCATGTGGCCTGCGGACGAAGAAATCACTTGGCCTAAATTCAAGGACCATATCCGCAAATATCATATTCTCACTGGTATTATGAAGGTCAAGCAGCGTGAATTCCTCGCGCTCACCCAAGGAAGCCTGTCAGTAAGTGAGTATTGCATCAGTTCAACCATTTGGCTCGTTATTATCTCTATGTTGTGGCCACAGAAGAAAGAAAGATTGATAGATTTCTTAGAGGACTGAACCAGCACCTTAGATGCACTCTCACTATGTTTGATTTCCCGGATTTCGAAACTCTGGTAAACAAGGCCCTCATTGCTGAAAGGGAACATAAGCTTGTGCACGACAATAAGCCCACTAATAATGATCATAATCACAAGTTTGAGCATAAGAAGGATGGACAGCCAATGCAGAAGGCTCGTACTTGGCAGCAGACTCAGGTTGACTACAAACCCAATTGGTAGCAGAATGTTAACAAGACTACTACTCAAGTCAAGAATGTCGTGACCAGCCCGGTGCATGAAGAGTGTCAGCGCAACAATTCGTATTTCAATTGTGGACAAACCGGACATTATGCCAGACAGTGCCCCAAGAACGGCAAGCCAAATGACCCATTTAGGCCGCAAATCAACCACATGGGACCATACCATGTCTAGAGGACCATATAAGGGCAAGTTCCCCACCCCTCCGCAGACGAAGACCAAGAGGACCCAGAAGTCATCATTGGTATGTTTCCTGTTCATAGCATACCTGCAATAATTTTATTTGACTCTAGGGCTTCCCACTCTTTTATTTCGCGGAGTTTTGTTGCCCAAAACAAATTTCCTTGCTTGTTTTTGGGAAAAAGTATGATGGTAGAATCCCCGGGATCCATGCTCAGAAGCAATCTGGTCTGCCGTAATTTGGAAATTGATATCAAGGGAGTACGCTTCCCAACTTCCTTGAAAGTCATCAAATCTGCCAAGTTGGATATTATTTTGGGGATGAACTTGTTGACCCAATATCAAGTATGCATCAACTCTGCGACCAGAGAAGTCACCTTGACCAGCCAGGAAGGTCGAACCACAAAATTCTATGCATGTAGGAGCATACCCAAGAAATAAATGGTCTTCGCCGCTATAGCTGCAGAACTGGAATTAATTCATGTGGTAAGTGAGTTTCCAGATGTATTCCCTGAGGAATTACCAGGAATGCCGCCACACCGGGAGCTTGAGTTTGCAATTGATCTTGTGCCCAGGACCGCACTGTTATACAAGAAGTATTATCGGATACCCTCATCATAATTAGTGGAATTAAAGAAACAGCTTGATGAGATGCTTCAGAAAGGATATATCCATCCGAGTTCTTCACCATGGGGATCACCCGCAATATTTGTGGACAAGAAAGACGGCAGTCTCCGGATGTGTGTGGATTACCATCAGCTGAATGATGTAACTATCAAGAACAAATATCCACTACCAAGGATTGATGATTTGTTTGATCAACTCAGTGGGGCAAAAGTATATTCCAAGATTGATTTGAGGACCGGATACCACCAGCTCAAGATCAAGAAGGAAGATATTCCTAAGACCGCGTTCACTACTCTATACAGTCTTTAGGAATATATAGTTATATCATTCGGCCTCACCAATGCCCCTGCTTTCTTCATGCATATGATGAATATGGTATTCATGGATTTCTTGGATAAGTTCGTGGTGGTATTCATCGATGACATCCTCATATACTCGAAAGGTGAAGAAGATCACAAGGGACATCTCAGAGCGGTATTGCAAAGACTCCGTGACCATCAGCTATATGCGAAATTCAGAAAATGTGAGTTTTGACACAAACAAGTCAGATTTTTAGGGAATGTTCTCTCAGCAGATCCAAGTAATGTGAAGGACGTGCTTGATTGGACGGCACCCACAACAGTATCCGAGATCAGAGTTTCCTTGGATTAGCCGGATACTACCGCCGCTTCATCGAAGGTTTCTCTAAGATTGCCAAGCCAATGACAGAACTCCTTAAGAAAGATAAGAAGTTTGAATGGTCTGAGAACTCCGAGAAAAGTTTCAATGAGTTGAAGACTAGATTAACGACAGCACTTGTGTTGACCCTTCCAGACATCTACCGCAGCTTTGATGTATACTGTGACGGATTCGAAAGGTATTGGGTGTGTACTCATGCAAGATGGCAAGGTTGTAGCATACGCATCCTGAAAGCTACGACCTCATGAAGGGAATTATCCAACAGATGATTTGGAATTGGCCGCAGTTGTGCATGCTCCAAAAATCTGGAGACACTACCTCATTGGAAAAAGGTGCCAGATATTTACCGACCACAAGAGTCTCAAGTATATATTCACTCAACCAGACTTAAACCTTCAACAGCGAAGATGGCTCGAGTTGGTTAAGGATTATGATCTTGGAATAAATTATCATCCGGGTAAAGCCAACGTGGCCGCTGATGCCCTCAGTCGCAAGCCTGTCAGTCTGAATGCCATGATGGAGTCCTTGCCTCCCAAACTCCAAAAAGATATTGCTCAGCTTAACTTGGTTATTGTTAGTGTTGGCCTTGCAAATATATTGGAAATAACTCCTACCCTCGAGGATGAGACCCACATGGCCCAGACAGATGACTCATCTCTACAACACTATGTCAAGCGTATGCAAGAAGGCAAGACCCAGGATTTCTGTAAGGATCGGCAAGGTATGCTAAGTTTTCAAGGATGAATTTGCGTACCTGAGCAAGCAGGCCTGAGAAAGAAGATCTTAGCAGAAGCGCATGAATCTTCATATTCAATTCATCCAGGAGGTACCAAAATGTACGAAGACCTTCGGCAGATATTTTGGTGGGATGGAATGAAGAAGGACATCGCATACTTTGTCGCTTGTTGTGATGTATGCAACAAAGTGAAGGCGGAACACCAGAAACACACCGCAATGGAAGTGGGATGATGTCTGCATGGATTTCATCACAGGCCTACCAAGGACTCACCGAGGCAATGATGCAGTATGGATCGTGGTGGACACACTAACTAAGGTAGCTCACTTCATTCCCATCCAAACCACCTATCGAGCCGATCAACTCGCACAGTTATATGTGTCCAGAATAGTCAGTTTGCATGGAGTGCCAAGAACTATCACTTCTGACAGAGTCTCACTCTTTACCTCTGCATTCTGGTCCTGTCTCCATCAAGCTTTGGGGACCGCACTAAAGTACAACACAACCTATCATCCTCAGACAGACGGGCAGACTGAGCGGGTAAATCAAATACTTGAAGATATGCTCCGAGCATGTGCTTTGGCCCAAGGACCCAAGTGGGAAGATTGTCTGCCGTATGCCGAGTTCTCTTACAAGAACAACTTCCAAACCAACCTGAAGATGTCACCTTATGAAGCTATGTATGGCGATAACTGCCACACTCCGCTAAACTGGTCTCAAACCGGAGATAGCCGCATTTTTGAAATTGATTTAATGATCGAGGCTAAAAAGCAAGTTAGGGATATCCGCGATAGACTGCAATTGGCTAAGTCCCGACAGAAGAGTTATTATGATGCAAAGCACCATCACATCAGTTTTGAACCCAGAGAGCATGTGTACCTCCGAGTCACACCAATGAAAGGAGTCAAGAGATTTCAGACCCGAGGAAAATTGGCACCTAGATATATTGGTCCATTCCTAGTTATGTCCAGAGTTGGTACAGTTGCTTATCAGTTGGAACTGCCACCGGAATTGTCAGAAATGCACATTGTGTTTCATGTCTCACAACTGAGAAGGTGTATCTTGCCACTGGAGAAAAGGACTGATATGGAAGAGATAGAGCTTGCTAAGGATTTAACCTATGAGGAGAAACCATTCCGAATATTGGATGAGACAGAACAAGTCACTCGCAGCAAGGTGATAAAATTTTATAAGGTTCAGTGGGAGCACCACACCGAGGAAGAAGCAACTTGGGAAAGAGAGGAATTTTTAAGGGCATTCTATCCAGAATTGTTTTCCCGAGCAACCGAATCTCGTGGACGAGATTCATCCTAAGTGGGGGAGCTTTGTGACAGCATGGTTTTTGCCCTCTTTCATCTTCTGGATTCTCTTGCCATTTGATTTGAATTTGAATTTAAATTTTTGAATCAACTCAGTTGGACTTGAACACTTGGGCATGTCCATGATTTTCACCCAAGTGACCCATCTCCCTCCCAAACACATCATTCCCTCTCTGAGAAATCCCAAAATTGCCCTAGGAATATTTTTCGTAAAAGAAAATATTCATTTTCACTTCAAAACCTCACTTCAGCAACATGTGCTCCAAAGCAACCCTCATTTTTCTTGCCAACAAAAATCTAAGAAAATTCTCAGATATTCTTTGAACCTTGGCACACCTCCCTGAGCAAAAATATTACATAGGTTTTTGGAATATTTTTGCTACAGAAGATCATTTCTGTTCTGGACAGAAAAATGCAGTTTCTACAGGAAGTGCATTTTTCTTTGATCCAATGAAGCTGAAATTTTTAGGGCTTCATTACCCTCCTAAGAAACTACTAACCACCAAAGCTCAGCCCTAAACTCCCTCTAGATCTCTCACATTTAACCTCACAAGTTTCTGTCCAGAAACTTGCCAGGAAGAAACCCACTCGCACAACTCACTTGTGATCAACTCAGAGCATTGGCACAACCCAAACCATCAAGGACTACACACCAGACATGAAATTAATGCATGGCGTGGCTCTACGCCAGAGTTCATGCGGTGACCACGTGTGTGCATCGTGCCAACCTGCTTATCGACGCGCTCTGGATGCCGCCGACGCTCCTGTTTCGCACGTGCTCGCTTCCCAACTCACCGAGCCTTGCCAAACCTCGCCACAATCATAGTATTGATGCACTTAACTCCGCCTAGCGCTCGCCGACGCTGGAGCTTGCCGCAGCAAGCACGTGCACGACGCAGCCAAGCATACAGTGCTCTCGTGCCTCTGCTCTCGTCTCAACCCGCCTCCTGTGCTCGTCCTCGCTCGCCCACAGTGGTTGCGTGATCCATGGATGCTGCTCCCCCTCTGACTGACACCGTTCATCGTGGGGCGCCGTCTCCAGAGAACTCCAGCGGAGCCCCGAGCCCCCTCCTCCCTCGCCTATAAATAGGACCCCTCCCCAGCCTTTCCGAGCATCACCTCTCACTCCCACACTTTCCACGACCTCGTAGATAGCCGCAACCCGGCTGGGCAGGCCTCTGGCCGCCGTTCCCGACCGGTGTTCGCCGGCGATCCCCTCCGTTGCTCCCCGTCTCTCCAGAGCCTCTCGAGCTCAACCAGCTTCTCCGGCGTGTCCCTGGTGATCCTCTGGTGCGCGCTGGTGTAGTTGGAGCCCCTGGAGTCGCCGCA
>NC_041393.1:642194617-642266140 GCF_002162155.2 Triticum dicoccoides
GATCAGAAACTTTGACCAGCCATAACTTTTAAACCATAAGTCCAAATGAATTGATTCTTTTTGCATTGTGTTTGTGTTGAAAAGTTCTAGCACCACACCAAAATGGAGATTTTTCTTTGGTGTCTAGAATTTCTGGTGAATTTCATAATGATTCTCGATATTTTCATTTTTTGTTTTTAAATATTTTCAGAGGGAGAAGCTTGTCTTGAAGATAACCAGGAGGAGTGTGAACCTCCTCTGCACTAAGGCAAGCCACACCAACATTTGCATGGTGTCATTTCAATATTTATAATTTTCCAACTTGAATATGACTTATTTCATGCATTTAATTGTTTAAATAAATAATGCTTATGCTGGTTACTTTGTCATGGTAGAAATGTTTAGTTTCCAGTAGTGTTTGAATATCTAGACTAGTATAAGGTAGTACAAGTAGTTTTGATTGTGTGATTATGGTATGCTGATGATACGACTAGCATCGGTATTATTTTCATATGTGAGGAATTTATTTTAATATGTTAATGTCATAACTAAAAATGATGAGTGTTAAAAACCAATGAAATAAAATCAGTAAAGTCTAGTGATGACTAGTGCAAGTAGAAAACTTGATGATGTTGATCTGTTTACTCTAAGTGTTATTTGATACATGTCGGATGGTTGCATGTTTACGGCATATTGTGACTCAAGCTATTCTATTTCAGGTTAAAACTGGTGTTAATTCCACTTGAACATAACTTTGATCGAGTCATGGTGCCACTGAATCGAGTTTTTCCCAGTGCAACCACATTTGCCTTTATGGAAAGGCCTTTATTCGGTCCGTTGTCATGCCTCTGGTCGGTACCTCCAACGAGGGAAGGTTATGGGCGTGCGGTACCCTGGCCCAGTAAGCAGACATAACCTTGTGTGCCCGTTTGTTGTTATGGTGCCTTGTCCCCGTTTGGGACAGTTTACGTTCTGCCACGACGGTGGCTGTTGATGCCTTTGGTAGGAACGGGGCCACCCATGACTTAACCCAGTGGGGAGTTTGTCGGAGTGGCCGGGAGAGTGTCATGGCAATGGGAGGGTTCTGTCAGAATGTTATTGGTCCACCCGAATGGGAGTGCGAGGCCATGGATTCCGTGATGTGGGTACAGTGTACTAACCTCTGCAGAGTGTTTACTAATCTATCGATAGCTGTGTCCTCGGTTACGGACCTAACTCGTGAGTAAGTCACGCCATGGATCAACATTAATAAGTAATCTTGCACACTAAATTTATATCCTTGGCACTGGTTAAGTGATGATGTTTGTTAGATCATGAAGATAATTGTTGTGGGACTCAAATTGTTGGTTTCGTTCATGATCCGGGTATGGTCATCGTTTGGTTACAAGATAACCCATTTGCTAAGAGAGTCCGAGGAACTTGGTGCACAAGTTTGTTTCACTATATCAGTAGTGGGGTTATTGTACTACATTTAACTTGATTAAATATCATGATATTGTTTGCCATTATGTTTATGCTTGTTGTGAGCTTGCAAGTACATTCAATGTACTCACCTAGCGTGTCATGCCAGATTTTAGGAAAGTCTTATCGGATCGGAGTGCTTCCCGTGTCTAGATCGTGTCCACATTGGTGTCCCTGTGCCAGGGAGTTCCGCTTCGTCATGGTTCCGTTGTTGCGTAGTTGTCGAAATCGAGGCCCCTTTATGTAAACTAAATAATGTACATATTGTTCAGCCGCACCTTGTGTGCCGCTTGGCCTTGCTACTTGATGTAATATCAAACTTGTGTTTTCGTTAGCATCAATAAAGCGGTTGTTTTTTGTACCAATATGTTGTGTGTTGCCAGAAGAGGTTATCTCTGGGCTGGCAATGCAAGGTAAACTGGTTGCTCTGAGTCATGGTGCCACACATTGCTTGCATCCTAGGCGGCCCTCAGGCCCCTGCCTCCCATCGCATCTTCAACCAATTCACCCACGAGGTGAATGCGGCCCTCCCCAAGGTCGAGGCGACGCGTCCGCTCAGGTGGTCCAAGTACGCCATCACCTTCGACTCTTCTGACCAGCTCAAGTGTGCGGCCACAACTGGCCCCTCCCAATGCTCTGCTCGCCCATCATCAGCAACGTGCTTGTCACCAAGACACTCATTGATGGCAGTGTGGGGCTCAATGTCCTCTCCGTATAGACGTTCGACCGACTCCAGGTGCCTTACAACCAGCTTTAGCCTACAAAGCCCTTCTCTGGAGTGACCAACAGCTCCACCACCCCGATAGGGCAGATCCGCCTCCCTGTCACCTTCGGCAAGCGTGACAACTACCGCACTGAGCTCATCGACTTCGACATCGCCCACATTCGCCTCGCGTACAACGCCATCCTCGGGTAGCCGGCCCTGGACAAGTTCATGGCTGTGACCCACCATGGCTACAATGTCCTCAAGATGCCAGG
Organism: Triticum dicoccoides; assembly: GCF_002162155.2. Classification (NCBI taxonomy): domain Eukaryota; kingdom Viridiplantae; phylum Streptophyta; class Magnoliopsida; order Poales; family Poaceae; genus Triticum; species Triticum dicoccoides. The sequence goes on from NC_041393.1 coordinate 642,197,036, forward strand.
AAGCTGCGGCATCATCACAGTCGCCTGTGAGCAGAAGGATGCAGTGTGCTCTCTCGAGCATGCCTACCAAGTTGCGCCAGTCGAGGACACAGATTACGAGGGCACTGTCTACCCTCCTGAGGTTGTCCCCAAGAAGAAGAAGCAGCTGCTCCGTTAAGGACCTCAGGAGGGTGGGGTGCCTGGCGGTGCTACCTCAACCTTGCACCCACTGACAGGGCGCCTTCCCCTCTTGCATAGGAATGTGCGCCCGGTGCCCCTCTCAGGCTGGGCACGGGGGCTCTCCTCTGGAGGGCCTCTGACCTGGCCAGCATCACGAGGGAGGTGCTCGGGCACCATGTGGAGTCGTGCTACAATGCATGTTTCCGTAGAGAGAGCATAGGGCGCGAGGTGCCAAGTGCTCAGGAATTCATCACCAAGGCAACTGAGGAGCTTCAGGAGGCAAGAGCTATGCAAGGCGACTATCGCCCACCACCCGGCGCAGCTCCCTGCCCCGGCGAGGATAGCAAGTTGCGCGCCTGCATCAACATCCCTGGGCTCAACAGGGCCACGCCTCAGGAGCTCTTTTGGCCATCCCGTGTTGACCGGTGCGAGGGTCCACCTCACAGCTATGTTTGCATGCCCTTCGGTTTGCTGAAGGGGGCTGTCGTGCACCAGCACCACATGGAGGGCATCCTGGATGCTCATGAGGCCAGGCACTAGGCGATCCTATCGGAGGTGGCGTCAGATCCTCGCGAGCCCCCAGGGCCTCCAGAGCCTCATGAGTTTCAGGGCCTAGGCAACTTGTGAGGAGCGACATCTACAGCTCGCATCTCCAGCTACTCCGACACCTCTTCAGCAACGGTGCCAGGTGACACTTTTTTGGTTTGCTCAGTTGGGGGTGCGACTCGAGCTGCATCATCCCCGAGCCATGTGGGCCCGTCCCTGTGGCATGTATCATTCTTTGCATCTATCAGAACGGGCTTTACCTTCCTCTATGAGCTGCTTTATGATTATCACCCACCTTCCTGGTGCTTTATCACCCCTCGCGGCCTCCCCGCACTTCTGGCCCGCCTCTTGCGCATCCCGCAATGGGGGCTACACATGCTGGCATGGCGCTTGTGCTCGGGTCCGTCCCTGCAACACTGATAAATCTAAGAGGTCGAGCTCTGGCTCATGGCCTACCCCGTGCACATCACCTCACCAAATCCTCAGTGCCTTCATCTTCTTGCGGAAAGATCCGCGGTATGACAGCAAGCGCGGTTATACGCTATATTCTCCTCCTCAGACTAACCCGCAGGAACCTCCGGAGCTTAACTGCGGACAGCCCCGCCAGCCATCCCTTTTTCACGCAATTCTCTTGCACATTAAAGGGGGTGCTCCTGAGCATCGCGCCTCAGGGGCTCCCACTAGCTCTCGAGCCGTCACCTGATACGTCTCCAACGTATCTATAATTTTTGATTGTTCCATGCTATTATATTACCTGTTTGGGATGTTTAATGGGCTTTACTATGCACTTTTATATTACTTTTGGGACTAACCTATTAACCGGAGGCCCAATCCAAATTGCTTTTTTGCCTATTTTAGTGTTTCGCATAAAAGGAATATCAAACGGAGTCCAAACGGAATGAAACCTTCGGGAGAGTTATTTTTGGAACAAACGCAATCCAGGAGACTTGGAGTGGACATCAAGAAAGAAACGAGGAGGCCACAAGGTAGGAGGGTGCGCCTAGGGGGGTAGGCGCGCCCCCCACCCTCGTGGGCCCCTCATGGCTCCCCTGACTGACTTCCTTCACCTATATATACTCATATACCCTGAAAACATCCAGGAGCACCACGAAACCCTATTTCCACCGCCGCAACCTTCTGTACCCATGAGATCCCATTTTGGGGCCTTTTCCGGCGCTCCGCTAGAGGGGGAATCGATCATGGAGGGCTTCTACATCAACACCATAGCCTCTCGGATGAAGTGTGAGTAGTTTACCATAGACCTTCAGGTCCATAGTTATTAGCTAGATGGCTTCTTCTCTCTCTTTGGATCTCAATACAAAGTTCTCCTCAATATTCTTGGAGATCTATTCGATGTAATTCTTTTTGCGGTGTGTTTGTCGAGATCAGATGAATTGTGGGTTTATGATCAAGATTATCTATGAGAAATATTTGAATCTCCTCTAAATTCTTTTATGTATGATTTGTTATCTTTGCAAGTCTCTTCGAATTATCAGTTTGGTTTGGCCTACTAGATTGATCTTTCTTGCAATGGGAGAAGTGCTTAGCTTTGGGTTCAATTTTGCGGTGTCCTTTTCCAGTGACAGGAGGGGCAGCAAGGCACGTATCGTATTGTTGCCATCAAGGATAAAAAGATGGGGTTTATATCATATTGCTTGAGTTTATCCCTCTACATCATGTCATCTTGCCTAATGCGTTACTCTGTTCTTATGAACTTAATACTCTAAATGTATGCTGGATAGCGGTCGATGTGTGGAGTAATAGTAGTAGATGCAGAATCATTTTGATCTACTTGTCGCGGACGTGATGCCTATATACATGATCATGCCTAGATTTTCTCATAATTATGCACTTTTCTATAAATTGCTCAACAGTAATTTGTTCACCCACCATAATACTTATGCTATCTTGAGAGAAGCCACTAGTGAAACCTATGGCCCCCGGGTTTATTTTCCATCATATAGGTTTCTAATCTATCTTATTTTGCAATCTTTACTTTCCAATCTATATCATAAAAATACCAAAAATATTTATCTTATTATCTCTATCAGATCTCACTTTTGCAAGTGGCCGTGAAGGGATTGACTACCCCTTTATCGCGTTGGTTGCAAGGTTCTTATTTGTTTGTGTAGGTACGAGGGATTTGCATGTAGCCTCCTACTGAATTGATACCTTGGTTCTCAAAAACTGACGGAAATACTTACGCTACTTTGCTGCATCACCCTTTCCCCTTCAAGGGAAAACCAACGCATCCTCAAGAGGTAGCAAGAATGATTTCTGGCGCCGTTGCCGGGGAGCCTACGCACATGTCAAGACATACCAAGTACCCATCACAAACTCTTATCCCTCGCATTACATTATTTGCCATTTGCCTCTCTTTTTCCTCTCCCCCACTTCACCCTTGCTGTTTTATTCACCCTTCTTCTATACGTCTTTTTTGTTTGCTTTGATGTCTTACTTGGCTCGTTTGCTCGTTTGGTTGGAATAGTTGTTTATTTATTGCTAAACAGAGAATCTAAGATCTATGGATCTTCATCCACTTGCTAATCTTTTTAAGAGATCCAATTATGATGAACCAATTGCTAGTGAGTTTTGTGCACTAGATTACCTTTATGAAGTTTTGCTTAAAATTCGTGAATCTGAAAATTGTGATGGAGAAATTTATGAAGAGATTCACGATGGCTCCTTGAATAAAAAGCATGATTGGAATGATCTATCTATCTATTATATTATTAAAACGATAGAAAACGAACGGTTTCGATATAACAATAGAAAAAAGGCTCAAAAGAATGGTTGTGATTTGCTAGAAATAAGTAATCGCGTATCCACGTCTCCATATCCCGTACGTTACATGACTGCCAAGCAAAGCGATGAGTTGATTTAAAAATAAACAAAACGATGGGTGGCAGTCCAATTCCCATACGCTAGGCTACATATGCCAGCCGGCACGTACTCACTTGAATCAATCAGCCCACTTTGTCACGCTGCATCAGATTGGATAAAAGTAGAGTAAAACGCACGGGCAACAGAAAAAAGAGAATAAAGAGCATGTAGGGTTCAAAAAAAAAAACTATTCCTGCAAAAAAAAAACTATGTACAAGGCCATCATTGATACGTCTGACATGCATGGATACATACATATTTAAAAAGCCTTCCAAAAAAAACTATGAAAAGGCCTATACGGAATAAATAAACAAGCACAGATGACACATACAAGCAGAGTTCAGTTTGGGCACGTCACAAAACTAGACCATGCACATTAGAAAATAAAGTTGCAAGAAGGTTTCTGGATGGAAAAATCATAGACATATAAATCTTCTTACCTACAAGAAAATATGTACTACAAAACCTAGCCTCCATACACGTAGCACACGTACATGCACAAGCAGAATTTGCCCAGTATGTTCCCATGCAAACGGCCATCCATTAAAGAAAAATAGTTACCGCTAAAAAGACAAAGGAAAATTGTACTGCAAAAAATCCAAACAAACAGACACCAAATACAATTGATCATGGTTGATATTTTTTTGGGGATTTTCGCAAAAAAAAAAGCTAGATATGTCTCTTCTTTGATACACAAAGTCACAAAGAGAAGAACTTGATTTATATGTGAATTGCATATAATAAACAGTAACTAAAATATCGAATATATTTGTATGAATAGAAAAATTCAGCTATAGGGCTTAAATATAAAATTTAGCCCACAAAGTTGAACATGAAATTATATAAATTAATATCTAATTATTAAGTATAATTCCGTTATATAAAATTGAACTATAGTTCTTAAATTAAGATGTACGTATGAACATGAAATTAAAACTCAAATAAATTATAGTCCGAATACACTCTAGAATAATATAAGTTTGCGCAGAACAACAGGAACGATAAAAAGAATCTATGATGAACTTCGATAGGACATAATTTAATACCTTTTTTAATGAATATACACCAACAATCACTTGGACTACAACATAAATACTTAGGGTGAGAGGACATTGTCACAAGCATCTAGAAGCATGCATAGAAGATGGACATGCATGATACTGTGCTATCTAGAATCGTAATTGCAAGACCGATAATGGTGAGACAGATAGCAGAAGAGGACATGAAATTTATGAATTTAATTACTGATGAAATGGATACATGTTGTACGACACAAACTTTACTGCCATTAGTCATCGGCGAACACACACCAGTGACTTTAACAGCAACAAATATTAGTAGAGAAAACAATACCAAATATATCTATTGTTGATTGAATCATAGAGAACGTTATATGAAAACACTCATGTATGTCAAATATGAAATAAATAGTTTCAATTTCCTTAAAAATACACATACATTCAAAATGAATGGGCACTATCTGAGGTGAGAAGCTCCGGCGAGCCCAAGTGAGAGAATGTTTTAGAATTTTTTCCGCATTCACTGACAACATCTGTTTATAGTGAGAAGTCATGTAGATATTCACTCTATGATGAGAACACGTGGAAGAACATATATTGGCAAGTGGATATACGACAATCAGCTAACAAAACATACAAACACTACATGGCCGGTGTTGAGATATGGTTACAAATCTTGAATCTTCAGATTTTTCTTGGTGAAAATCCCCAAAATATATTAGGTGGAAAGATAAATGAAAATGGATGAAAAAAGGCTGAACACAGAAAAATATAGATTAGTACCAAAGCCTATTGCTTGGCACTGCTGGACATATATAGGCCCTGTCTCTTATAAGCTTTTGTTGTAGATAACCAAATTTTCAACCACAAATTCTTTTATATAAGTGCTCATGCAGGGGAAAGAACAAGGTAGAAAGCACCACCAAGATAGGAGGTCTAGCCGCGCAAATGCGCGGGTAACCCCGCTAGTTTTACTATAAATTCTCTTGATGTCAATTTTGCTAATAATATGCAAAACCCTAAGCTTGGGGATGCTAGTTTTGCTATGTCTACTACTTGTTGCAATGGTCATGATTGGGGTGATTCTTCTTATGATCTTGAAAATTTATTTAAGCCCCATGATGAATATGAGATTGATAATAGTGTTTGCAATAATATTGAAAGTGGGTTTGGAAGAGTGTCAACTTTAGATCCCACATATTTGGAGTATGTTCAATCTTATGATATTTTTGATAAAAGTGGGTTTGGATCGGTCATGACATTAGTTAATGTTAATCCCACTATCTTGAAAAAGTGTCAACTTTTCATGCATGTGGATCGTGTTGAGAATATGTTTTGTGATAGCTATTTTGTTGAATTTGCTTATGATCCTACATGTAATTATTATGAGAGAGGAAAATATGGTTGTAGAAATTTTCATGTTACTAAATTACCTCTCGCCATGTTGAGATTGCTATCATCTCTTTCTTCTTCCTTGCATATGCTAATTTTTGCTTTCTATAATAATTTGCTTGCTTATAATTCCTATTCATAGGAAGTATGTTAGACTTATACGTGTTTATCACGTGTTTGCCGAGGCTCTCTTTGCGCTTCAATATTATTAATGCCTAGCTAAAAGGCTTTAAAGAAAAGCGCTTGTTGGGAGACAACGCAATATTTTTAATTGCTGTTATTCAATAAATAATTCATATAGCCTCTGGTTAGATGTGGTTTTATGTTTAAATAGTGTTTGTGCCAAGTAGAACCTTTGGGAAGACTTGGGTGAAGCCTTTATGATCTTGCTGTAAAAAATAGAAACTTTAGCGCTCATGAGATTAGCTACCATTTTTTACTGGAGAGTGATTTTAGGTTGATTCTTTTTGCAAATGATTAATTGACAAATTTCTCACGTTCACCAATTTATTTCAGAATTTTTGGAGTTACAGAAGTATTCGTAAGTTACAGATTACTACAGACTGTTCTGTTTTTGATAGATTCTGTTTTTCGTGTATTGTTTGCTTATTTTGACAAATCTATGGCTAGTATCGGGGGGTATGAACCATAGATAAGTTGTAATACAGTAGGTTTAACACCAATATAAATAAAGAGTGAGTTCATTACAGTACCTTAAATTGGTGGTTTGTTTTCTTGTACTAACGGAGCTCATGAGATTTTGTGTTGAGTTTTGTGTTGTGAAGTTTTCAAGTTTTGGGTAAAGCTTTTATGGACTATGGAATAAGGAGTGGCAAGAACATAAGCTTGGGGATTCTCAAGGCACCCCAAGGTAAATTCAAGGACAACCAAAAGCCTAAGCTTGGGGATGCCCCGGAAGGCATCCCCTCTTTCGTCTTCGTCCATCGGTAACTTTACTTGATGCTATATTTTTATTCACCACATGATATGTGTTTTGCTTGAAGCGTCTTGTATAATTTGAGTCTTTTCTTTTTAGTTTACCACAATCATCCTTGCTGTACACACCTTTTGCGAGAGACACACATGAATCGGAATTTATTAGAATACTCTATGTGCTTCACTTATATCTTTTGAGCTAGATAATTTTGCTCTAGTGCTTCACTTATATCTTTTTAGAGCACGGCGGTGGTTTTATTTTTTAGCAATTATTGGTCTCTCATCCTTCACTTATATTATTTTTAGATATTTTAGAACAGCATGGTAATTTGCTTGGGTTATAAAATTGGTCCTGATATGATGAGCATCCTAGATAGGTATAATAAAAACTATCATATAGAGTGCATTAAACACTATGATGAATTTGATACTTGATAATTGTTTCGAGATATAAAGGTGGTAATGTTAGAGTCATGCTAGTTGGGTAATTATGAAATTGAGAAATACTTGTGTTAAAGTTGGCAAGTCCTGTAGCATGCACGTATGGTGAACTTTGTGTGACAAATTTGAAGCATGGGGTGTTCTTTGATTGCCTTCCTTATGAGTGGAGGTCAGGATCGCGCGATGGTTAACTCCTACCAACCCTTCCCCTAGGAGCATGCGTATTAGTACTTTGCTTCGAGGCCTAATAAACTTTTGCAATAAGTATATGAGTTCTTTATGACTAATGTGAGTCCATGGATTATACGCACTCTTACCCTTTCGCAATTTGCTAGCCTTTACGGTACCATGCATTGCCCTTACTCACCTTGAGAGTTGGTGCAAACTTCGCCGGTGCATCCAAACCCCGTGATACGATACCCTCTATCACACATAAACCTCCTTATATCTTCCTCAAAACAGCCACCATACCTACCTATTATGGCATTTCCATAGCCATTCCGAGATATATTGTCATGCAACTTTCCACCGTACCGTTTATTATGACATGCTCCATCATTGTCATATTGCTTTGCATGATCATGTAGTTGACATCGTATTTGTGGCAAGGCCACGTTTATAATTCTTTCATACATGTCTCTCTTGATTCATTGCATATCCTGGTACACCGCCGGAGGCATTCATATAGAGTCATATTTTTTCCTAAGTATTGAGTTGTAATTCTTGAGTTGTAAATAAATAGAAGTGTGATTATTTCCATTATTAGAGCATTGTCCCATGTGAGGAAAGGATGATGGAAGCAATGATTCCCCCACAAGTCGGGATGAGTCTCTGGACTTTATGAAAAATAAAAGGGGCCAAAGAAGCCCAAATAAAAAAAGAGGCCAAAGAAGCCCACATATAAAAGAAGAGAAAAAAATGAGAGAAAAAGAGAGAAGGGACAACGTTACTATCCTTTTACCACACTTGTGCTTCAAAGTAGCACCATGATCTTCATGATAGAGAGTCTCCTATGTTGTGACTTTCATATACTAGTGGGAATTTTTCATTATAGAACTTGGCTTGTATATTCCAATTATGGGCCTCCTCAAATTGCCCTAGGTTTTCGTGAGCAAGAAAGTTGGATGCACACCCACTTAGTTTCTTTTGATGAGCTTTCATACATTTATAGCTCTAGTGCATCTGTTGCATGGCAATCCCTACTCCTCGTATTGACATCAACTGATGGGCATCTCATAGCCCGTTGATTAGCCGCGTCAATACGAGACTTTCTCCCTCTTTGTTTTCTCACATAATCCCTATCATCATACTCTACTCCACCTATAGTGCTATTTCCATGGCTTACGCTCATGTATTACGTGAGGGTTGAAAAGGCCGGAGCGCGTTAAAAAGTATGAACCAATTGCTTGGCTGAAACCGGAGTTGTGCATGATGGGAGCATTTTGTGTGACGAAAATGAAGCATGGCCAAACTATATGATTTTGTAGGGATAAGCTTTCTTTGGCTATGTTATTTTGATAAGACATGATTACTTTGTTAGTATGCTTGAAGTATTACTATTTTTATGTCAATATTAAACTTTTATGTTGAATCTTTTGGATCTGAACATTCATGCCACAATAAAGAAAATTACATTGAGAATTATGCTAGGTAGCATTCCACATCAAAAATTCTGTTTTTATCATCTACCTACTCGAGGACGAGCAGGGATTCAGCTTGGGGATGTTTGATACATCTCCAACGTATCTATAATTTATGATTATTCCATGCTATTATATTACCGGTTTTGGATGTTTAATGGGCTTTACTATGCACTTTTATATTATTTTTGGGACTAACCTATTAACCGGAGGCCCAGTAAAAATTGATGTGTTTTTGCCTATTTTAGTGGTTCGCAGAAAAGGAATATCAAACGGAGTCCAAACGGAATGAAACCTTCGGGAGAGTTATTTTTGGAACAAACGCAATCCAGGAGACTTGGAGTGGACGTCAAGAAAGAAACGAGGAGTCCATGAGGCAGGAGGGCGCGCCGAGGGGGGTAGGCGCGCCCCCACCCTCATGGGCCCCTCATGGCTCCAATGACTGACTTCCTTCGCCTATATATACTCATATACCCTGAAAATATCCAGGAGCACCACGAAACCCTATTTCCACCGCCGCAACCTTCTCTACCCGTGAGATCCCATCTTGGGGCCGTTTCCGGCGCTCCACCGGAGGGGGAATCAATCACGGAGGGCTTCTACATCAACACCATAGCCTCTCGGATGAAGTGTGAGTAGTTTACCACAGACCTTCGGGTCCATAGTTATTAGCTAGATGGCTTCTTCTCTCTCTTTAAATCTCAATTCAAAGTTCTCCTCGATCTTCTTGGAGATCTACTCGATGTAATTCTTTTTGCGGTGTGTTTGTCGAGATCCAATGAATTGTGGGTTTATGATCAAGATTATCTATGAATAATATTTGAATGTCCTCTGAATTATTTTATGTATGATTCGTTATCTTTGCAAGTCTCTTCGAATTATCAGTTTGGTTTGGCCTACTAGATTGATCTTTCTTGCAATGGGAGAAGTGCTTAGCTTTGGGTTCAATCTTGCGGTGTCCTTTCCCAGTGATAGCAGGGGCGGCAAGGCAAATATTGTATTGTTGCCATCGAGGATAAAAAGATGGGGTTTATATCATATTGCTTGAGTTTATCCCTCTACATCATGTCATCTGGCCTAATGCGTTACTCTGTTCTTATGAACTTAGTACTCTAGATGCATGCTGGAAAGCAGTCGATGTGTGGAGTAATAGTAGTAGATGCAGAATCGTTTCGATCTACTTGTCGCGGACGTGATGCCTATATACATGATCATGCCTAGATATTCTCATAATTATGCACTTTTCTATCAATTGCTCGACAGTAATTTGTTCACCCACCGTAATACTTATGCTATCTTGAGAGAAGCCACTAGTGAAACCTATGGCCCCGGGTCTATTTTCCATCATATAAGTTTCCAATCTATCTTATTTTGCAATCTTTACTTTCCAATCTATATCATAAAAATACAAAAATATTTATCTTATTATCTCTATCAGATCTCACTTTTGCAAGTGGCCATGAAGGGATTGGTAACCCCTTTATCGCGTTGGTTTCAAGGTTCTTATTTGTTTGTGTAGGTACGAGGGATTTGCGCGTAGCCTCCTACTGGATTGATACCTTGGTTCTCAAAAACTGAGGGAAATACTTACGCTACTTTATTACATCACCATTTCCTCTTCAAGGGAAAATCAACGCATGCTCAAGAGGTAGCATCATCCCCTGGTCTTGACCACGGCATCGCGACCTGGCATACCAGCGGCGTCCGAGCCCCGCTCGAGGGCCGGGACCCGAGGACGTAGAGCATCTAGATGAGCAAGGAAAAGGCGAGACCGACGTGAGCCCTACCTAGGAGCATCACCACTAAGGCACGATCAGGCGCCGCGCAAGGGAATCACCGCAGGCTCACCAAGATAAGTCACCCATACATATCAGCGTAAACCTCACGACCCAATACCTCAACTCTCGCAGTCTCGCTCAGGCAATGCCCCTTTCCTTTTTGGCCTTAAGGGAGCTGCTTGCACGCCAAAGGGGAGCTCTTGAGCATCGCACCTTAGGATCTTACCGGACCTCGGGCCGCTCACCTCCTGGCCTTGACCATGACATCGCAACCTGGCATACCAGCGATGGCTGAAGCCTGCCTGGGGACTGGGTCCTGTCGGCATAGAGCACTAAGCTACTGCAAGAATGAAAAGGGGGAACCGTGTCAGAGCGAGATACACAATTTCAACATCATACTAAGAAGGATAACATTGGAGCAAAAGCACTACAACTTTTTACATGCCCCCATGGGGCTCGTCGGAATTCGCGCAGGGAAACAAAAGAAGAAGACCTCAAAGGACCCCAGCCACTGGGTATCACCAATGACGCCGGGCAGACGTCGCTGCTGTGCTCCGGGCGCGACGGGAGCCCGGCGGCACATAGCTGTCATCACTGGACTCTGGAGAGTCGCTCGACTCCAGGGAGTCGCCGCTGCTGTTGGAGGAGCTGCCGACAAGACCAGGGACAAGTTCAACGCCCGTGGTCGCACCGCGTGGACTGCCTCTCCCGGAGGAGCACTCCAGGCGTCGGTCGTCCTCGTCGAGACCTTGAAGAACAGCGTGGAGGCGCCATCATACTCGAAGTGGATAGCGAGGGGCCCCTCTGGACGGCAAGCGCGGGCGACCTTGCCCCATCCTCGAGTCATGAAGATTACGCTCGGGGGGACGACCTCGACCTCCGCCCCCATTGCTAGGCTGCAGCACCCAGCATGTCGCAGCCATAGCTCAAGTGGCCCCCTTGGCGGCATCTCCTCGGTGAAGAACCTCGAGAGTCGGATCCACGTGCGCGACGGCATTGCCGCCCACACCACGAACTCGCGTGAGGTGCCCTCGGCGTGGGTTCACGGGCCCGTTGGCCACGCAGCCTTGGCCAGTCCACCGCGATCTCGAACCACACGGCACTGGGCACTGCCACCCTACCCAGAGCCCTGCACGTGGGCATACAGAGGGATCGGTAAGCCAGGCGGAGGCGCTCATACCAAGGTCGCGTTACCTCCTGCCCTTCGCCGGCGTCGCTGGGGCGGCCAAGCCTCTTCTTCGGCGGAAGTGGCCCAAGCTCTTCCCGAGGGGCTTTTCCCTTCTCTTCCGCGGAGAACCTCCTGATCGATGTCATGGATGCTACAACAAGACAGCGGGGAAGAGAAGAAGAAGAAGAAGAAGAAGAAGAAGAAGAAGAAGAAGAAGAAGAAGAAGAAGAAGAAGAAGAAGAAGAAGAAGAAGAAGAAGAAGAAGAAGAAGAAGAAGAAGAAGAAGAAGAAGAAGAAGAAGAAGAAGAAGAAGAAGAAGAAGAAGAAGAAGAAGAAGAAGAAGAAGAAGAAGAAGAAGAAGAAGAAGAAGAAGGAGGAGGAGGAGGAGGAGGAGGAGGAGGAGGAGGGGGCAGCAAGAAGATGGAGATGAGAAAGGGAGGCTCCGCCCCTCCCCTCATTTATAGCCGGAGGGAGGCCAACCATCGGCCTCCTCAATCCCATGCAATGATGATCTTTCTCTGCATGTAGCAGGCTCTTATCAAGTCAAGCGGTTACCGATGCAACATGGGGAAGCAGACACACCCACGTCCCGTCAAGCGCCACGCGTCGACCGAGGCCATAGGTGCTTAGGGCCTACGGTGCTCCGCCCTTGCCCTTTGGCTTCGCCTTGAAGCCAAGTTCTAGCGCGTCTTGGGCCCGGGGGCTACTGTCGGTGTTCTGGAAACGGGGGTACCCAGAATTTCCTACCTGCGGCCCACGGCGTGGCTTCATCGACGGCCTGGTATGTCCCACCTTCAGCATCAACAACTCAATACCCTCATGAAGGGCCAAGCCTCGCGAGGCGGACGACGCCAAGACCTCCAGAAGGAGCGGCCTCCTAGGGCTGGCTCCTAAGGACCGGAGATTCCTATGCAAGCCTCACCTCGCGAGGTTCAGATGACGTGAGCCATGACGACCAAGGCCAGACGGGCGCCAGCGGGCGCATGACAACAGTTTCCTCTTTAGTGCTAAGGAGGCAAGCACAGGCGCGGAGTCCAGAGAAATCAGCCAAAGGTTTCCATTCCCATGCAACAAGACCAAAACTGCCAGGACAGGAGGACGGAGGTCATCGCCGAGCCCACCGTGGTGTCACGACCAGAGGCTTTGCAGGCGAAGACTACTTTTGTCAGGATAAGATGTACTAGTTGTCTCCCTTCGAATTTGGCCATTGTGGGATATCTTCCCGCCTACATTTTGGGGTAGAGAACCAAGACCACTATAAATCGGGCCTAGCCACCACAGTAGAAAGAGAGGATCATTCATCAGCTCACCAGCTCACCCAACACAAGAACACACCTCCTGAGGTTGTTCTACCACTGTACTAGTTCATCCTCAGCCCATCTCGAGGCCAATCCACCACAAACCAGGAGTAGGGTTTTACACTGCAAGGTGGCCCGAACCTGGGTAAACTGTTGTGTCCCATTTCCTTCCAATTCATTGAGCTAGGCTGTGAGATTGGCGAGTAGGCAGACTGGGGAGGTTGGGTTCTTCGCGTGCACCCCAGAGTTCGAATCTACCCAGGGTTTGTGGAGCCCAAAATCTGACAAATACCTCCTTTCTTAGGGACACAATGAACAGGACTTACCCATCTACTATTAGCTATAGGATAGATTATACCTGCTTCCAGAAGTTTCAATATTTCCATTCTTACCACTTCTTTCATCTTCGGTTTTAACTGACATTGGTGATCAACAACGGGTTTAGCATCAGGTTCCAGATTAATTTTGTGCTAACATAGAGTGGGATGAATGCCCTTTAAATCATCAAGAGTATATCCAATAGCAGCTCGGTGCTTCCTTAGAACTTTCAATAATCTTTCGTCTTCATGTTCTGAAAGGTTAGAACTAATAATAACAGGATATAGCTTCTTTTCATCAAGATAAGCATATTTCAAAGTGTCTGGCAATTGTTTTAATTCAAACACAGGATCACCTTTAGGTGCAGGAGGACCTCCTAGAGTTTCAATAGGCAAATTGTGTTTATGCAGAGGACGTTGTTCAAAGAAAATCTTATCTATTTTCATTTCTTTCATGCATATGTAGATCATTTTCATGGTCTAGCAAATATTGTTCTAGTGGATCAGTAGGAGGCACAGCAATAGAAGCAAGACCAATTATTTCATCCTTATTAGGAAATTCTTTTTCATGAAGCTTTCTACTAAACTTGGAAAAATTAAACTCATGTGACTCATCACCAAAACTAACACCGACAGTTTGTTTCTCACAATCTATCTTAGTATTAACGGTGTTCAAGAAAGGTCTACCAAAGATAATGGGATAAAAGTCATCTTGTGGGGAACCAAGAACAAGAAAAATAGTAGGGTATTTTATTTTCCCACACAAGACATCAACATCTCTAACAATCCCAGTTGGTGATATAGTGTCTCTATTAGCAAGTTTAATAGTAACATTTATGTCTTCTATCTCTGCGGGTGCTATGTCATTCATAATTTATTGATACAAGGAATAAGGAATAGCACTCATGCTAGCACCTAAGTCACATAAACCATGATAACAGTGATCTCCTATTTTAACTGAGACAACGGGCATGCCAACAAGGCAACAATAGGTCTATGTTTATCCTTTTTATCAGGTTTGGCAATTCTAGCAGCTTCTTCACATAAGTAAATAATGCCCATCTACATTTTCTTCCAAGAGGTCCTTAACCATAACAACACTAGGTTCTACTTTAATTTGTTCATCAGGTTTAGGTGTTCTAATATAACTTTTTTTATCACAATTGAAAATTTAGCATGTTCCTTTATCCTAACAGGGAAAGGTGGTTTCTCAATATAAGAAGTAGGAACAACTTGATCAACATTATAAAGTATAGTTTCTTGTTTAGCTAGTACCGGTTCTTTAATTTCTTCTTTAATAGGTGGGTGATATTTAAACCACTTATCTTTAGGGAGATCAACATGAGTAGCAAATGATTCACAAAAGGAGGCTACTATCTCAGAGTCAGGTCCATATTTAGTGCTAAACTTTTGAAAAGCATCGGTATTCATAAAAGATTTAACACAACCATACTTAAGCTTAATACCCGACTCTTTACCTTCATCAAGTTCCCAATCTTCAGAGTTGCACTCAATTCTTTCCAAAAGATCCCACCGGGATTCAATAGTCTTCTTAATAAAAGAACCAGCACAATAAGCATCAAGCATGGATCGATCATTATGAGAAAGTCGAGCATAGAAATTCTGAATAATAATTTCTCTTGAGAGCTCATTATTGGGGCATGAATATAACATTGGATTAAGCCTCCCCCAAGCTAGAGAGGTACTTTCTCCTTCACGAGGCCAAAAATTATATATGTAATTCTAATCACGACGAACTAGATGCATAGGATAATTTTTTTGGTGGAACTCCAATTTCAATCAATTCCAACTCCAAGATGTCGCATAGCCTATACCATGCCAATGCTTTTCCCTTCAAATATAAAGGGAAAACCTTCTTAACATCATCTCCAAGTAAACCTGCAAGCTTAAACAATCCACAAATTTGTTCCACATATATCAAGTGCATATCAGGATGTTCGGTTCCATCTCCTGCATAAGGATTAGCTAGCAGTGGTTCTATCATACCCGATGGAATTTCATATTCAATATTTTTAGTAGGTGCAGTAGGTTGAGGGGTAGCTAGTTGTGGTTCTGGTCGAGGTCAAGATACCCCGAGCAAACCCCTCAAAGGATTGTTTTCCATAGTAACAAGTGACAATAAATTTCAGCACACTATATAAATATTTCCTTGCCAAATTTCACTTACCAAAGGCGCTTCACTCCCCGGCAACGGTGCGAGAAAATAGCCTTGATGACCCACAAGTATAGGGGTTCAATTGTAGCTCTTTTCGATTAGTAAGAGTGTCGAACCCAACGAGGAGCAGAAGGAAATGACAAGTGGTTTTCAGCAAGGTAATGTCTTCAAGTGCTGAAATTGTAATTAGCAGAGTACTTTGATAGCAAGATAATTTGTAACAAGCAAGTAATGATAATAGTAGAAAAAGTGCAGAAAGGTAGCCCAATCCTTTTGAGGCAAAGGACAGGCCAAAACAGTCTCTTATAGTAGTCAAAGCATTCTTGACGGTACATGGGAATTTCATCTAGTCACTTTCATCATGTTGGTCTGATTCGTGTTCGCTACTTTGATAATTTGATATGTGGGTGGACCGGTGCTTAGGTGATGTTCTTACTTGAACAAACCTCCTACTTATGATTAACCCCCTCGCAAGCATCTGCAACTACGAGAAAAGTATTAAGAATAAATTCTAACCATAGCATTAAACTTTTAGATCCAATCGGTCCCTTACGGAATAGCGCATAAACTATGGTTTAAGCTTCTGTCACTCTCGCAACCCATCATCTAGTAACTACTCCACAATGCATTCCCCTAGGCCCAAATATGGTGAAGTGTCATGTAGTCGACGTTAACATAACACCACTAAGGGAATCACAACATACATAATATCAAAATATCGAACACACATCAAGTTCATATGATTTCTTGCAACATGATTTCTCCCGTGACCTCAAGAACAAAAGTAACTACTCACAAATCATAATCATGCTCAAGATCAGAGGGGTATTAAATAGCATATTGGATCTGAACACATAATCTTCCACCAAGTAAACCATATAGTAATCAACTACAAGATGTAATCAACAATACTAGTCACCCACAAGCACCAATCTATAGTTCTGGTAACAAGATTGAACACAAGAGATGAACTAGGTTTTGAGATGAGATGGTGTTGTTGAAGATGTTGATGGAGATTGCCCTCCCCAAGATGGGAGAGCTGTTTGTGATGATCATGACGATGATTTCCCCCTCCAGGAGGGAAGTTCCCCCGGCGGAATCGCTCCGCCGGAGGGCAAAAGTGCTCCTGCCCAAGTTCCGCCTCGAGAAGGCGGCACTCCATCCCGAAAGTTCTCCCCTTATTGTTTATCTAGGTAAAAATGACCTATATACCAGAAGATGTGCACCGGAGGTGGGCCTGGTGAGCACAACCCTCCTGGGCTCCCTGGCGCGCACAGGTGGGTTGTGCCCACTTGGTGGGGCCCCTCTGGTACTTATTTGCTCCAATATTCCTCATATATTCCATAAAAATTCTGCGTAAAGTTTTAGCATGTTTGGAGTTGTGCAGAATAGGTAGCCTGACGTAGCTTTTCCAGGTCCAGATTTCCAGCTGCCAAAATTCTCCCTCTTTGTGTGCACCTTGCAAATTATGAGAGAAAAGGCATTAGAATTACTCCAAAAAGCATTATTATGCATAAAAACATCATAAATAACAGTAGGAAAACATGATGCAAAATGGACGTATCAAGGGCATCACGACCGGATGGTCCTCACGGTTCCAGCTGATGGGCCTCTTGGACCAGTGCATAAATTGGGGGACCTCTGAGGCGACAGCATTCACCTCGCGCTGGTGCTGGCGCCGACTATCCTTATCATCGGCTTCACTGGTGAAGACGACGTAGGTGGCATTAGCATCGGGGAACTCATCTTGGAGAATGTCGCCTGGGCGGGCCGCCGGCTGTTGAGGAGGCAGAGCCGCCGGGCCAGCTGGCGGAGGTGGCAGGCCCTCGCCCTTGGCAATTTTGGCGAGCCAGTTGGACTTCCGAGTGGTATGGTTGGATGGCTTCACAGTGTTGTGGAACTTGCATGGAGCATCGAGGGCTTGCTCGAAGGAGAAGGCGGGCAGCCAAGCACCCTTGCCGCCCTTCTGACGCTTGGGGCCGGGTTTCCCTTTCGGCTGTTGGGCTTCAATGGTGGCCACCTACCGGCTGTTGGAAGCCAGCTGCTGAGCCTGGCGCTTGTTGTTGTTCGGCTGTTGGCGCCGGTTGGAATCACCAGTCGAAGCTTGAGGGGCCGGCTGGATCACCTTCTTGGACGCATCAACCCGGATCTCCAACTTCATGGAGGAGTCGGCGGTGGCGTACTTGTCGGCCACGACCAGGAGCTCGTCCAACGTGGTCGGCTCATCACACAGGAGCTTGTGCTTGAGCAGAGTGCCCTCTCTGCACCCGGCGGTGAAGTATTCGATGGCCTGCACCTCGTGCACCCCTTCGCAGGAGTTGCGCAGCTTGGCCCAGTGCATCAGGTAGTCGTGGGTGGACTCAGTCGGGCCCTGAACGCACATGGAGAGATGGTGTGGCTTGGGGGCCGCTTGTAGGTGCTGGTGAAGTTGCGGATGAAGACATCGGCGAAGTCCAGCCAGTTCTTTACACTATAGGGCTTGAGATTGTTCAGCCATGTCCGGGCCGTGCCCTAGAGCATGAGCGGAACATACTTCACGGCAACGCGCTTGTTGCCGTTTGCTATGCTGACTGCCGTCGAGTAGTCGGTCAGCCAGTCCTCCGACTTCACGGAGCCGATGTACTTGGGACTATCTGGAGGGAGCGAGAACCCTTTGGGGAAGGGCTCGTCGCAGATGCAGGGGCTGAAGCAGGCTGGGCCAATCGTGTCTTCCTCTTCTACGGCCAAGGACCGGGCGAGCCGCTCGATCCGGTGGTGCGCATCGTTCTAGCTGACTCCTTCACGGGGACCAGGCGACCTCCAAGAGTCGGATGATCCATAGGCGCGGGAGAGGCCAGCCTCTCCCTGCGAGGGGGAGGCGGATGCTCATTCCACTGGTCCTCCACTCGTGGATGGTCATGTTGGCTGTGCACAACCATAAGGCTGGTGCGCCAGCTGCGGCTAGCAGCCGGCTCTGGGTCTTGCTGACTGCGACCGTCGCCTGTTGGGGACCGGGAGGTCGCTCCATGCTCACGGCCGGGGGGGGGGGGTTCGGCTTGCTTGTCGACTTCCATCACACGGTAGCACGCGTCTTGCTGCATGGTTGCAGCGTCGAGGAGCTCCTGGAGGCACGCCATCTGGCTGCGCCGCTCGTCGCCTTCTAGGTTGTCCAGCTCTTCTACCACCGCCTGAGCGGCGCGCAGGTTCTACACTGGGGTAGCATAGACCGGGCATCCGACTCCAAGCATGCTGGCTATGGCCGCGCCGCGTTGCCGAACCGTGTCAACTCGGCTGGGCTCGCCAACAGCCAGCATGCCGCCTGTGATGCGGTCGATCTCACGTTGGCAGGCCTCGGCACAGCACATCATGGCCGCCATCTTGTTGGCGCTATCGAGGAGCATGACACGGAAGGCTTCCAGTGTCGGCCCATCAACATCGACAGCAACGGGGGTGGATAGGCCCTACATGGATGCTCACAGTGGGTCCTGGGCTGCTCCAATGGAGTCCCCGCTGCGGCCAGTGACTAGCACCTCTGCGATGATGCCGGAGTCGGCATTGCCGGCGATAGGAGGGAGCGGGTCGTCAACGACCACAACGTCGGCAGGGAACCCGTTAGTGGAGGCCGCATCAAAGTCGATGAGCATCTCGAAGGGCTCGATGAAGGGGTCGACGGAGCCAATAGACTCCAAGTCAAAGGCGGGCTCGTCGGCGATGCAGAGCTTCCCGAGGAGGTCGACGAGGCAGCTCGCAAGGCAGGCCGCTCCCATGTTAGGCGCGGGCTCATTAGAGAGGCTGACCTTGCCGAGGAGGTTGGCAAGGCAGCTTGCGGGGCAGGCCGCTCCCGCATCAGGCAATGCACTGGTGCAAGCACTAGCAGGCGCACCGGGCTGGCTAATCAGGTTGGCCGTGACGTGCTCGCCGGAGAGGAAAAGGGTTCTCGTCCAAAACATGTCTCCGGCCGATGGTGCGCTTTACCCCACGATGGGCACCAACTGTCGGGGTATTCTCACGACAGATGCCAGGGGGTGGCTTATCATGGATGGGGACAGGAGTACGTTGTCGGGCCTTAGAAGCGGGAGTGAGCGAGATCTCGAACGAACACAAGTCTTACCCAGGTTCGGGGCTCTCCGAGGAGATAACACCCCTGGTCCTGCTCTGCGGGGTCTCCGCATAATGACTATGATTAGATAGTAGCTACAAGCTTGCTCCTTGAGCTGTATTGCTAGAAGAAGAGGGGCAAGGCTAGCCCTACTGCTTCCTAGCTATGTGTCTGTAATTGGCGTGGGTGCTGAACCCTTTGCATGGGTGAGCCTGGGGGTTTATATAGGCCTACCCCCCACCGGTACAATGGTAACACGGCCGGGTGTAGGACCCGGATGTCAGTCTCTAAGAGCATCGGTTTCTCCACCGGTTGTTGGGGACCACCGCCTGGTGGGCCCTGCTGGCTGCCGAGAATCCAGGCGACGGGTAGGGCCCGCCGCCTGCGGGCCATGCTGATTGCCTTTTGCTCTAGCCTCGCTCTTGATGATGGAGGCCTCGTTGGGAGACGCATGGCTACAGTCCCACCGCCTGGCGTGTGCTCACTATAGCCATGCTCCGTCTCATCGGACTAATGGCGCGCGGACTCCGATAGGAGGGAGGGCCGGCTGCTAGAGGTCGGCCCGCCCCCGAGGCCGTCTTTTGGGGATGCGTCGTCTTCTGGTAACTTACGGACAGGTAGGGCCCGCCGCCTGCGGGCCGTACCAACCGCCTGTCGTGGGAGCATGGCCCATACTAACGTTGTTCGTGTCATGAATCGCGTGGCTACAGTGCCGCGCCGGGCAGACGGGTGACCACTGGGTCGGCTCGCACTATAGCCACTCCTCGTCTCGTCGTAATGAATGGGTGCATACTCCAAGGGGAGGAGGGGCCGTCTTCTAGAAGCCGTCCCTCTATGGCCGCCTTCTAAGAGGGCACCGTCTTTCGTGAGCCGGCCGCCTACGCCAGCTGGCCCAAGAAGACGGCCGTACGTCCGGAAGGTGCAAGGGGCTTTGCTAGCCTCGATGTCTTGAAATGCTAAGGGGTGTGTATGAGGCTACTCATGGTCAATCCCTCTGGCACTCGGGTGTCGTCCTGTGCGGGGTGGACGAGGTTACGATCGTCCGCATTGCCCTTCGCCGCTCCCGGGAGGACTGTGCCCGACCGACGGGGAAATTCGTCTGACACGAATCCACTACGCCGGTGCAATGAGCGCTCAGATCCTCCAAGGCTGGATCATCACGGTCCGGTAGCCTCCCCATCTCCAGTTTAATTGCAGCATGAGTTCTACATGATCTGGTGTGCCCGCCATGGGAAGGAGAGCATAAGGGTGGCTGACACATGTCTCGATACTGACATGGCAGTGACGTGCGCTGTTGCAGAAGAGGAAGTCATCCGTACCCACATCATAAAGAAGCGACAGCGGAGGAACACACGTGCCCTTGCCCAAGAGCAAAGTCGGGCGGTCCATACCATGGCTGGACTTCCCGCCAAAGAGGGGAAGGAGGACAACGACGGGTCACTCAGCTCCGGCGACGAGTAGATCCAGCTGGATCCATTTTGCGTTTTCAAGCGCTACTTCCACGAGAAGGACGGCAAGGTTGCTAGTAAGGGCAAGGGCAATCGTGGATGATCTTCTCCATTGCTAATATATAGATAGAACATGACAAAATTTTATGGTCGATGACATGTCCTGATGTAGTAGCCGAACGAAGTTGTTGGATCGCTTACGTTTACATTGCATGTTCTTTTTATGGATTTGAGGTTTGCTAATTGAGGTGTCCGATTTTGCGAAGCAAGATTTGAGATGTGAGGCCAACTCCACCATGCGACCCCAAACGGACGTCCGTTTTGCCCGGATTCTGTCTGTTTGGGTAGGCAATGGGTCGTGTTCGGTCCTGTCCTGGGACGCGGTGGCCGTGCGGCCAGCGCGCGGCCGCATCCTTTGGTCCCATCTTGTCCGCCTCCAAAGAGAACAACGTTTAAAATACCAGCGCCTAGTTCACACCAGTTGCCCTAGTTCACGCCGGCAACAAAGCTAGCAGCCTACACGTCCTCGTCGGCAACACAGCCAGCGGCCGGCAACACAACCGACCTCCAAAATGAATAGTTGTGTTCACCGGCAACACAGCCAGCGGCCGGCAACACAGCCATCGGCCGGCAACACAACCAGCCTCCAAAATGAATCTATTTCTTGCCGGCACGCAGCCAGCGGCCCAGCGGGTTGCACCAATGCCAGCCTCCAAAAAGAACGGCCACGGCCGATCGGATGACCTAGTTCAGGTTGTCGGCATCAAACATCTCCTTCTTCCTGGCCTCGAACCAGCTCCTCGTCTTCTCGCTCATCTTGGTCAAGTCCACGCTCATGATCGCAAGGGCCACCTCCTTCGCTTTGGTTGCGGCATTGGTGGGCTCGATGTCGAGCTGCCTCTGCCTGGCCTTGACGTTGGCGGCCTTGATGTCGAGCTGTCTTTGTCGGGCCGCCTCCTCCATGTCGATCTTCCATCTCTTGACCGCCTCCTCCATCTCAAGCTTCTTCCTTTGAAGCTCTAGGTATTACTTCATTGCTCATCCTTGCTTTGCCGCTTCTTCTCGTCCCTCACATCCTTTTGAGACATCATGACATGCAACGTCTCTTGCAAGGCCATGGATGAGGCAACACGTATGTCGTCCACCTTGGAGTTGGTCTTGCCCCTCGGCCTCTTCAACGCCTCGCCATCTCCACCTCCGGAGAACTTGGCCGTCTTCTTGCCTCTCTTCCTTTGAAGTTCACGGTATTGATACTTGAACTTAGGGCAATTGTTGATGATCATCCAACAATGTGTAAGACTGAATGACTTGTCATTGTGTCGGGCCTTGAATGCTTCCAAAGATTGAAATGCCTACACCACATGATCAACAAGAATTGGACATGCAAACATATTCAAGGCCGAAGTCTCATGGCCGTAGCAAGGAAAGGACTAGGATGAGGAGAGCATACCATGTCCCCAATGTGGTTCAATGCTCTCAAATGCGGCGCAATACTTGTTGCACTCTTGTTGGATGAACAACCACCTCTTTTGAATCGACGGCCAGGCCGTAGGAGTTCGGCTGGGCGTCGGCCATGGATGGGGGAGGGAGGGGGACAGCGGGACGTGGGAGGGTTTGGGGGGAAATGGCGCCAAAGGGGGCGCGGGGAGGGGGGTGCTTTGTGCCACCGACAGGCGGGCCAGGGGCGGACAAGAGAGCGCGTCCCGCTCGTCCACGCTTTGTCCGTTTCACCCCAAAATCGGCGCAAACTTGGTCCGGGATGTGTCGAAAGCGGACACAAAACGGACAAAAGTCCGTTTGCTCCCGCGCGCTGGGCCGTCTGGTTCGTTCGTTTTACCCCAAACGGACACGCGCGGACAAGATGGGGTCGCGTGGTGGAGTTGGCCTTACCGGTCAGCGCCCACGGACGCGTCCTGACGGATGCACGAGCGTTTAGCAGTTCAAATTAGCAAGTGTGGCTGTAGATGCTCTAAGGAGCCCTCTTTTCCCTTGTGGTTGTGGATGAATGAACCAAAATGAAAAAGGATTGTGATCAAATTAATTAGGTACTATCTATCACTATTGGAGTATGGATCAAATTAGCAATTGCCTGAAATAGCTTAGGTAGTAGACTAGCTGCTAGCAGATTTGTTAATCAGGCCGAGCTAGATGACTTTAATAGTAGCACTTGGGCACCCATCATTACCATCATGAGAACTTCAATCCTTTATGTCACTGTATGTTCTTAACACGGAAGCATGCCTTCTTCCACGTGATCTTTTTTTTACTGAATCGATAATAGCTCAATACTGTATTGCCACTCTCAAACTGTAGGCATTTTCAGACTAGAGCAATCGATAGTGCTCCCTCCGTTTCTTTTTAGTCTGCATATAAGGTTTGGTCAAAATCAAGTTTTGCATAGTTTGACTAACTTTATATTAAAAAATATCAACATTCATAATATGAAATTAACATTTTCAGATGCACCATGAAATGTATTTTCAAATTATATAGTTTAAGTATTGTAGATGTTCATATTTTTTAATATAAATTTGGTCAAACTTTGTGTAGTTTGACTTTGACCAAAATTTATACACGGAGTAAAAAGAAACGGAGGGAGTATACATTACCAAAGAGCACAATATGAGTGCAATAATGCATCTGCCTATTAAGATGCCAAGGATTCACCTCACCTGGTGTGGAATTTCATCTTTCAGATTGGTACTGGTATACACTTGTGGCATGGGAAGCTTCACCTGTCTGAAATCTGAAATAAGTTGAGATCTGGTCAGCCTCGAATTCTCTCTCTGAAAGAACTGGCTCTATCATTGGAAACCAGTACGCATGCATGGGCCAGTTAATTAGGAATAAACCACTCTCAGGCAATAAAATGCAGGATAACGTGTGCATGCATGCACCCTGCTTCTGTCCTTACGTACTCCCTCCTGTCCATTTTAGTCAGCATATGAGTGTTGTCTGAAGTCAAAATATCTCAAATCTGACCAAACTTATAAAGAAAATATTAATATTTACAATGCCAAATCAACATTGTTAGATTCATTATGAAATATAGTTTCATAGTATATATATTTAGTATTTTAATTGTTGGTACTTTTTAATATAAATTTGGTCAAATTTTGCAAATCTAATATGCGGAGTAAAAAGGACAGGAAGGAGTAGATACTCTCTCTGTCCCAAAGTCAAGATCGTTTTTCAAGTTAACAAAACAATCTTACATTGGGGGATGGAGGGAGTAGATTGCAGCTTAATTTCAGATTAGGTTCGCTAATTCACTGCAGAGGAGGTCCTTGCTTGTACCTAACCAACTATTATTACTTCCACAGAATGTATAATCTCACAAACAGTTTTTTGGGGACTGTACAAATAGCTTCTCAGCACGAACCACACCAGTAAACACACAGTCCAACTGATCTATATAAAAACAGTATAATCGGCTGAAAATGACACCATGCATGGACGAATCCTAGTTTTATTTTATCACTTATTAAAAACATGTAGTAGCAACCCATGATTTGGACCACTCTATGGATCTCAGGCGAAATTTAATTGGTTAAGGCTGGTCATAATGGGCAAGAACATAAGCTAGTAACTTCACACTTTTCTAGACTATGTTACTACCTCCATAGTGGATAGGAACATCTATGTAGTGTCATGCAACGATGTATTTATTAAGTTATAGACTCATTGTTTCTTGGAGTGGGTGATGTTCCGGTAACTTAGGTGGTGTTTGTTTCTCTAGTCTTAGGACTTTTTCTAGTCGCTGGGACTTTTTGAAAAAGACTCTCAAGGAGGTGCTTCTAAGGACTTTTAGCAAAAAGTCTCAAAAAAGTCCCACCCTGTTTGGTTTGCTAGGGACTTTTTCTAGTCCCTACACCAAAAAGACCCTGAAAACAAACACCCCCTTAGCTAGTTACCACAAGCACCTCTCTCTTCATTAAATACGTGTCACATAAGCAAAGTTGTATTGAAGTGTGTGATGTTACTCCTAAGTTCCTCCCCACTGTGACCAGCCTAAGAACAACATAGGACCAAAGACCACCAGAAAATATTGCAAAGCGGCATTAATGACAGAGACAGTAGTGCATGCCCTAATAGTATTTATTTGCATGCACATCAGCTGGGCCCAATCCTTGTGATGACACTACTGCAGTTGTTAATCACCTGGACATAGGTGCATCTCACAAGCTGCTCTATATAAGTATATACTAAGTATACTTTAGAAAATAGTATTAGCAAGTACTGCTCGTACTATTATTGTATTTCTGATTTCCCTGTGGTGGAGTGGTCTAGGTAGAGCAAAGCAGAGAGGAGGGGTGGCGATGATGATTAGGATTAGGAAGGAATCAGTGTTTGCCGTGGGGCTCCTTTTTAATTATGGGAACCTCATGCCGTTAAAGAGTGAAGACACACTGCAAAAGAATTGAAAAAGAATGCGAGGTATACAGGCATGTAATGGCCTGGCCTGCTCCCATGATGTCTCCGCCGATGCCACTCTCCGGGAGGCAAACATGCGGGCTGTCCAAAGCTAATCTTCACTTACTCGTGCGTGCGTGCGTGCGTGCATGTCCGGAGTGCACGCGGCAGCAATTGGCCAATTGCATGCGTCGCATGCGCATAGTTAAACACATACTAGTACACGAGTGTATGAGATCGAGTTACAGTGAATGTATCGTGTTTACTGTTCTTGTCCATGGCACGCATCATGGTATGAGCAAGGTCGCACTCGAGGGGGGAATGGGGCTTGTGCATGCAGAGAGAGTGGTAGTAATAATTAAGCATTTGAAAACACAGCTGCAGATGGAGAGCAGCAAAACTGAATCATCCAGCCAGCATATGCTGGGCTGGTCTGTCGAGGGTGAACGGCCAATGGCCAACGGAAGTAGTCAGCGTCTTCTCCTTTTCCGCCGACGGACCGACGACGTGAGGGCGTGCATATCCGTTGCCTGTTGTGCTGTCGACACGCACGCAGGCGCATTAGCTAAGCGGCCGTGCGCGAGAGTCAGAAAGCAGTTGAAAAGAATGCCGGGCCGAACCACAACCAGCAGTGCAAGCAAGATCTCCCTGTCCGATCCAATTGGCGACGGAGCTTTCACTCGTTCGTCTCATCCCTCTTTCTGCCTGATACCGATGTGTATATCAGCCCAACTCCAACGCGCGATCTGTGTTCGTTTGGACCAAAATGGATAGACACACAGCCTAACGCTAACGCGTGCCCACATCTTTAAATTTTGTTTGTTTGGCGTGCGGCCCGCTTCATTTCCACTGCAAACCTGCGTCTCGTTTCATCCACACGGACGTCTCCAGGCACGCACTTGCTCGTCGTCCGCCTCCGGAACGCGTGGCGGACGTCTACTTACCTCCACCACCCAAAATCAATGCGCATGCACCGCGGGTCCCGGTTGTCAGCCACCCAGCTAGTGGGTTGTCGTCCTTCTTAATGTGAAAGCCCTGAACCGGTCAGTCCACAGCTTTCACTTTCAAGCCCGCCTGCCTCCTCGAGCCCCGACACGAGCTAGCAAATCCTAACCGCTGCCGTCGCACCCCACTCGCCCACCTCCCCCCCCGGCGCCATGGGCTGGCATTGGATCAGCAAGAGGAAGCACGACCACGAGGCCGACTCCTCCCCTGGCCGACACCGCCGGAGATGGTCGTGCACGGTGCCGGAGATGGCCGACTCGGTGGGAGTCGGCCCATGGTCAGCCACGCCGCAGCGGTCACGAGAGCTAGAACCATGGGAGGAGGAGGTGCAGGCACCGTCTCGGCGCCTCCGGTTTGGCTTGGGCTGCCAGCCCATTTTTGGCAGCCATCTCCCTACGTCGACCTCACCAGTGACGACGATGAGTAGGACGGCGGCTCCTGAAGACGACGGCGGCCAACGGCGATGGACCTTTATCTAGTTTTTTTTATGTCTTTTATAAATTTTTAGTTTAATTAGGACATATTCATGTGTTGAACTTTGGTACGATGGATGTGTGGACGTTCATGTTTATATTTATGTTTTCATATTATTTGCAAGTTTATTTTGTTTTCTCGGCATAAAATCGAAGTCCATAAATCCAAACGGTTTGGGACGAGACGTGCCGGTTAGGCGCACTGATGGCCACACGGCCGTAAACCGACGGCCATGTCCGTTTTCCTGCCTTCATATGAACAAAAAGCGGACGAAATGGACGTCCGTTTGAGGTCGCGCGTTAGAGTTGGCCTTACATCAGGGACACGATCTTGGAGACCCACATGGCTGGCACTATAGATAGATCCAGCGTGCGTTGACGGCGAGCTGCTGGCTGCTGCCGCGCATGCTTCTACCATGTTTCCCTTCTCGTGCATGCATGCGCTTTCCGTGCCGGCCGCCCGTGGCGCCGCAGCCTTGCGCGTTCGCACGGCGCATGTCGTGGACGGCATCAGGCGCCCGTGCGCGCACACGCGCACGCACACATGTTGGAGAGAGGAGAGCTATCAGACAGACAATATCGCCTCGCGTTCCGTTCTGTGCAGCATGCACGCGCGCGCGGGACCGACCGGCCGGCCAAGGCGCCGGTCCCTTCTACTATCTCGTGCCGTGCCTTGACGGCGAGCAGGCATGGTGCGCAGAGCACGGCATTCGTTTGACAGAGGAGGGCCGTGCCTGCGCTTGCACTTGCTGATGCTGAAGGCCCAAACGGAGCAAGGGTGGCACAGTTCCGTTGGTGCGTCTCGTCCTCACCGTCGGCGTTTCTCAAGGAGAGGCGGAGCGCGTGCTGGAAAATACAGGCGCGAGCTGTTGTTGCCGTAGCTCCTCCCCTCGCTGCACTCCTCTCCTTGGCGCTCACCGAAGAAGAAAAGGAAGAGGATAGCGACATGATGGACACAGAGATTTTCTGCCCGACGACGAACGCCGCCGCGGGCGCTCGAACGCCCTAATCTTTTATTCTTTACAATGGCTACATTTTGCTCTGGCCCCTCCACTGCTCTACACACAACGCAGGCTCTTGAAATAGCCTCACGCACGCACACAGCCGAGGCAACAAACCTGGCCTGGTTTTGTGCCACTAACCCACGCACCCACTAACCAACTGTGCATGCACACGCACATGCACACAGCTAGCCAACTAACTCAACCGGCCACACATGACCCAGCCGTGCATGTAGCTGAACGAACTCAAGATCAAAATTATACTAACACGAGCTATATGTCGGTACGCAGCTACGGACGCGCACAGATGGTCAGAGGCGACTGCGAGCCGGCGTGAGTGAGGGTGACGTAGCAACAATATGCATGCATGTATTCAGAGAGACAAGCGGTCAGGCGGCGGGAAAAGCTACCTGCAGACAGGAAGACACCAGGTGCGTGTTGGGTTCAAGTTTGAAACAGTAGCATTGCATACATTTCTCAACACAGTCTAGGTGAGAAAAAACAGTTCCAAATACGTCATCTGCAAGTTGTTTGGTTGCCCGCATCGAGGGTCGCTGCATTAGGTAATACCCAAATGCATTTTGTTTGGTTGCCTGCATTAGCCCAAGCGGCACATGAACACGGTGTTTGGTTGCCCGCATGGGGTATGATTAAGAGCTAGCACTTGCACTTAGCACACATGGTTAAGAGCTAGCAGAGGGAGGGGGAGAAGAAATGCTGTGTACGCCGGACCATGGCGACTGCGGTGGATAGTGGTTGTGGAGGCGTGTCCGACATGACGAGCATGGAGTCGTCGACGAGCGACCCCGTCGGCGGCACGGCGAGCGACACTGTCGACGAACTAGTTGCGGTGCTCGCGCAAAGACAGTCGACAGAGGAGGAGAGTGCAGTGCTCGCGCCATGGTTCGTCAGTGCAGTGGACGAGAGAGGCGCCGAGATGATCGATGCCGGAAACGACTCCAGTGTAATATGGCGAGAGAGAGGAGGCCAAGATGATCGACCCCGTCGACGGCGCGGCAAACTACAGTGTGCACGGAGGTAGAGGACACAAGAAAACAGTGTGCACGCCATTGCAGCGTCAGTGCAATAGGAGGACGACAGAGAGTAGGCCGAGATGAGCGACGCCGGAAACGACTCTAATGTAGTAGGACATGGGCAAGGAGATCAAGGGGAAGCGCTTCGGCGTCGAGAGGGACGAATAGGAGGGCTATGAGCAGAGGATAGAGGAGCTCGACATTGCGGCATCAGGACTGCTGCTCAAAGAGAGATGAAGTTACGATTGTCGAAACCAAAAACTTACAACACGAATGTTGTGAGGAACTGCGAGATTAGGTTGCTAGTCAAAGGAAAACTCAAACTATCTTGCGCGACGAATCTGATAAAATTCGTCAAGAACAGCTTCAAACGGGAAGACGAAATTAAGAACTTACAGCCAAGGAAACTACGAACCGATTGCCTGAATGGAACCGTAGCATCGAGGTGCATCTTTTTCGTGTAGAGCTTACCTCGAATCGAAGCACCGTTG
Organism: Triticum dicoccoides; assembly: GCF_002162155.2. Lineage (NCBI taxonomy): Eukaryota > Viridiplantae > Streptophyta > Magnoliopsida > Poales > Poaceae > Triticum > Triticum dicoccoides. The sequence goes on from NC_041393.1 coordinate 642,226,732, forward strand.
TGTAGATCGGAAGGGGCTAGGAAGAACAGAATGAGAGGAAAGGAAAGGTTAATGGAGGTAGGAGAAGATAAGTGCATACCAGCTCGTATCCCTCCCGTCTCCCCTAGTGCAAGTGGCCCATCTTGTGTGCTCGACTCAGTCTGGCCCGAGAGAAACTGCTGATTCTTGGGTTCCCAGCAAGCCAGGCCCGAAGGTGCTTTAAGTTTTGTGCTATGCAGATTCAATAGTAAAACCAGTCAACCAAACAGTCCGTTTGCTTCCCGGGCCGGCCTGGTTGGGCTCTCACACAGGCAACCAAACACGCCCAGGATGCTTAGAAAAAAAAAATCAGTCCAAAACAAATGGCCGACCTCGCAGCGTCACGTACGCGCTGAACCAGGAAGGAAACAACCACATGCCCAAATCCGGGGCAGGCGGTCGGCAAGCTCAGCTCAACAGACCCATGCATGCATGCATGCGGGAAGCAGCCAGCATCAGCAACAGGATAGTAGCTTCTCTTTCTTTATTTCCACCGGCCTCTGCATATATAATATAATCTGTGATGATGCGCCCGTGACGGCCATGCATGGCACGCATTCATCGTCCGGTGAGTACTGGTATCGCGCGCGTCTCAGCTGAAACCGTTGGTCGCTTCATCGTGAGGAAAAGAGATACGTACGTACGTACGTACACTGATTATACCACATACATTTCCATGCACTTCTCTCTCCTTCTCGTGTGAGATACAGTACACGTACACGTACTAATGAGATGGCCGGTGAGATGGCCAGAGAGATATGGCAGTAGGATGCATGCATGCAGGGTATGGACATATTCCGTCAGTCACTGGACTCTGCGTGCGTGTGCTGTGCCTCTGCATGGTGCAAGCTGGTGGGACTGAGAGCTGGCTAGCAATTGCCCAGTTGAGCTACGCTGCTACACAGGTGGCGCCAAGATTCAGATTCTGGCGTGTGTGCGCGCGCGCTTGACTTGGACTAGTACATGCACAACAGCAAAAGTGCAGCAGATCCATCCGTGCACAAGTCAGCCCCCACCATCAACTCGCCATGGCATGTCTCCTTCCTTTAATCAGCTGGGCCAAACTAACTGTCGCTGTTTTAGTAATAAATTTTGATTGCCCTGTGGTGGAGTGGTCTAGGCAGAGCAGAGCAGAGACGTGGGGATGATGATTAGGAAGGAATCCGTGTTCCCCATGGGACCTTTTAATTATGGGAACCTCATGCCGTTAAAGAGAGAAGACACGCACTATGCAAAGAAATTGAAAAATAATGCAACGTATGCAGGCATTGCCTGGCCTGCCCGCATGATGTCCCCGTTGATGCCACTCTCCGGGAGGCAAACATGCAGCCTGTCCAAAGCTAAACCTCACTTACCACTGGTGCTATATTTCATCATGTAATTCGTGCATGCATGCATGTTGGGAGTGCACGCGGCAACAATTAGCCAATTGCATGCGCATAATTAGACACATATAGGAGTACATGAGATCGAGTTACAGTGAACATATCATATGCACTGTTCTTATCCATGGCGTGCATCATGGCTTGAGCAGGCTCGCACTCGACGGCTAGCTAGTTGGGCTTGTGCATGCAGAGTACTAGCAGTCTAGCACATAGTATAATAATTAAGCATCTGAACACACCGGCAGATCGGGAGCAGCCAAATTGAATCATCCAGCATATGGTGAATGATTCAAGGGGAAATAGCCAATTGGAAGTAGTCAGCATCATTTCTTTTTTCGCCGAGGCATCGACAACGGGAGGGCGTTGCCGACACGCACGCATGCTCATTAGGGCATCTCTAGCCGTTGGCCTCCCAGGACGCATACAAATCGCCCCCTGGGGACGAGCCGGCGATGCACTCGGCGCTGGGGGCGGTTTTGCGCTCAGTCGTCGTCCCCAGCTCGCCCCCAGACGTCGAAATTGACCCACTTTGCAGCCCAATTTCGGCGAATAAACGGTCCATATGGGCGAGAATAGGCCCATATTCGGCGTGGTTTCGCCGTGTCTCGGCGTTCAATTATCAACACAATTATTCCTTATCACATATTTCATCACAGAAAAATCAAATAATTCAACAAAATACTACAACAACAAATAGTTCAATACAAATTATATAGTTTAACAAATAAAAACTCGTATTTCATCACGCGGCGTCCCCCTTGAGCCTCCATAGGTGCTCAATCAGATCTTTCTGCAGTTGATGATGCACCTGTGGGTCTCGGATCTCCTGACGCATACTGAGATAGGCAGTCCAAGTTGCCGGTAGCTGGTGATCAACTTCGGCTAGAGGACCCTGCCTGTAGTATGGTTCAGTGTCAAACACTGGGTCTTCTTGCTCGCTCTCGATGATCATGTTGTGCAAGATGACACAGCAAGTGGGCAGTTCTTCCATTGCCAATGCATGCAGTCGATGCTTCCAAGCATCCCAGGAAATCCTCTTGCTGCATTCTGGGCTAGGATCCGAGCAGTGTCTTCCGCATTGGGTGTTCTCAAGTATTGTGGCCCAAACACTGCCACCACTTCCCGACAGAACTTGTAGAAACACTCTATGCTGGTGGACTCGGCCATGCACCCATAGTCATCGAGTGAATCACTGGGAGTTCCATATGCAAGCATCCTCATCGCTGTCGTGCACTTCTGGATGGAGGTGAATCCAAGAGCGCCAGTGCAATCCATCTTGCACTTGAAGTAGTTGTCGAACTCCTGGATGGAATTCACAATCCTGAGGAAGAGATTTCGGCTCATCCGATAACGGCGCCGAAATGTTCTCTCGCCATGAAGTGGAGCATCGGCGAAGTAGTCGGAGTAGAGCATGCAGTAGCCTTGCAGACGATGACGGTTCTTTGCTTTCACCCGCCCCGGCGCCGAGCCACCTCGACGCGTCTTTTCATTGCTCGCCAGCAGCTGGGCGAGGGCGGCGAGCACCATCAGATGCTCTTCTTCCTGGACGTCGGCCGCGGCTTCCTCCTCCAGCAGCGCGGCGAGCTCTTCCTCCTCATCCGAGTCCATCGCCGAGACAGTCAAAACGCCGAACACCTTGCGCTCGGTGGGCGTGTACCCGCCGTTAAACCGCGCCTCCGCGGCTGGAAACGGCGGCCGGAAACGCCCAGCTGCTGCGGGAGGGGCTGCCGCGGCGAAGCGCTGCTATTTTCCGGCGGGGAATGGCTATCTAGCGGAGTAGGCCGGCGGCCGTCGCCGGGATATAGCTAGTGGTGGCCGAGGGCGCGGGGGGTGCGAGGCGAGTCGGGGGAAGAAAACCTTGAATTTTCCCCTGTCGATGTGGGCCAGGCGTGCTTTTCCCTAGTGCCGGAGCCCCCAACGGCTCCCCAGCGCGCCGTGTTCGGCCTGTGACCGCCGGGCGGAAAAAAGGTCTGAACCGGCGATTTTCGGCGTCCTGGGGGCGCGACTGGGCCGTTTTTTTCGGCGCCGGCGCCGAAAAAGTGGCCTGGGGGGCCTGTTGGGGGCGCGGCTGGAGATGCCCTTGGCTAGCGGCCGTGCGCGGGCGAGTCAAAAAGCAGTTGAAAGGAATGACGACCCGCAACCTCAAGCAGCAGTGCAAGCAAGCAAGGTCTCCCTCGGACGTCGGAGTCTCTACACCTGGGCTCAAATGCTCCTGGTGTGAACAATAAAATAAATAAACAAAATATTTCAAAAAATTCTGCATTTTTTTGGCATACTTTAAAAAATATTTGTTGTGCATGCAAAATTTCACCATGAAAAGACATTGGAGGAAGGCCTGGTAAAAACAAAATCATGCTCTAGAAATGTTACTTTCAAACGCATTTTGGAGCTTTGATTTCGGTTTTTTTTTGCCGTGACTTCCACCGATGTGATTTCGTGATAAAATTTTACATGCACAACCAACATTTCATAAAGTATGCCAAGATGTTTAAATTTTTTTTAATATTTTTTCTATTTTTTTGATTTTTCTGTTCACATCAAGAGCATTTGAGCTCGGGAGTAGAAATGTACTTTGGGTCTCCCTCGCCTTTCTCTATCAATTTGAGAAACTTTATCCATAGAGTAGTAGTATAGGCCATACTTTCTTCGTTTTTTGATTCTCGTGAAGTGTCCTTCCTTCCTACAGCCGATAGGAAAAAATCGTTGTTTTTACGATCCCTATGTAGAAAGCCCTTTTTTTCTAGTATTTACTAGAAAATTTGATCCCCTTTTTTTTCTATAGTGGAGATAGTCGCACGTAATGACAGATCACGGACATATAATTAAAAGCTTGCGGTAAGAAGGGGTTTCATTCTAGTGCCTGGAAATAATATTTCAAAGCCTTTGTATGCTCTTCATTGCTTGTGTGTATAAGGCTTATGTTATCAAAATAGAGTATATAACTTCGATCATCGGGATCCAATTGGCCACTGAGATTTCACTCGTTTCCTCCTCTATCTTCTGTCTTTCTCCATGATGCCGATATGTACATTTCATCTGTCTGGATCTTGGAGACCCGCATGGCTGGCCGTGCACACGATGGTTTCTTTCTTTCCGCTGCATGCATGCTCTCTTCCCGTCCCGGCGCCACGGCCTTGGCGCGTTCCTTGTCACGGCACATGTCGTGGCGGCATCTTGCGCTCGTGCGCACGCGCGTGTAGGAGAGAGAGAGAGAGACAAGAGAGGATAGCTCACCTCCTGTCAGTGTCAGTCAGATATAATATCGCTTCGTGTTGCAGTCTCTGCAGCATGCGCGGGAGGCGGGACCGATCGACCGGCCTTGCTAGCTAGCTCTAACTCGGCACGCATGGTGCTCGGGGGAAAATATCTGGTGCTCAGATCATTGCATTCGTTTACGCAAGATGCACGTATGTGTGGACACCGTAGCGGCGTTGCCTTGCACGTTCGGGCTCACACTTAGACCTAGGGCAGCCCTTGCATTTATCTGTGAAATTTCCGAACGGGGCAAGGGTAGCGCTGTGCGTCAGCGTCGGCGTTTCTGAACGAACGAGAGATGGAGCGAAATGTTGGTTGGTAATGCACGCAAACAAAAGCTAGCTGCAGACAGGCCGACACGGAGAGGCTTACAAAAACCACCCGCAAACAAAAGGCCGACCTCGAACTCGACGCATCACGTACGCACTGAACAAGGAAACAGCCGCATACCCAAATCCGGGGTCGGGGGCATCTGCTCCACACTCAGCAATGCACGCAGGCGGCCAGCAAAGCTCTGCAGACGAAAAGGCGAGCTTTAATTTACACCTGCCGGGAGCAGCTAGGATATCTTTTACGTATTACGGAGTACTTTATTTAGTTTTCTCCACCCGATCGGGCCTCTCATTTCGACGTGCACCAGCATGAATCTACTGGAGTATCTTTGTATATTCTGTGATCATGCGCCCATGCTGCCGGCCATGCATGCAGGCCGCGCATTGATCGTCCGGTGAGCACTGCGCTACTGCTTCCGTGCTTCGAGAGGTACCTTTGCAGGCTCGGGCTGGCTGGAGATCTTTGGACCCATGCATCTCAGCTAAGCCTGCCTGCCTGCCGGAGAGGGCCATTCAGACTGCAGCGTATGATATGGGAACAGCCGAATAGGCATGTGCGCCAGCAGTTCAACTGTTGCTCCATCAAGGAAGACAGATACGCTTGTCATAGCACATACATTTAGGGTGTGTTTGGTTGCATGTGTGAGGTCCAACCAGACCCGTACGGGAAGGATTCGGTCTGTTTGATAGTCCGCATACATTATTGAGTCTGCATCGCACGATTCTTAAAGCACCTCAGGTCCTGGCTCACTGGAAACGCATGAATCGACAGTTTCTCCAGGGCCAGCCCCGAGCGGTGCACGTGGGCGGGCGAGGCTGCACGCGCGCGGCCACGCTCGAGAAGCCGCGTTGCTTCTCGAAGCACCGGCAATTATTAGCCTCACCGCCCCTCACCGCTCCCTCTCCCCACTCTTCCCTACTCTCCCAACTCTCATCGGCGGCAGCGGATCGGAGCAGAGGAAGAAGACCACCGGACTCCATCATCGGCGGTGGCGGATCGGAGCAGAGGAAGAAGACCACCGGACTCCCCAATGGCGGTAAGCACTTCTCTCTCTTCCACATGAACGCTAGATTCGATCCACGGCGTACGGGAATGGGGAATAGAGGTAGCTAAGCATAGGGGTACATCATACTAGTTCATAGCAATTCATACATAGCAGTTCATATATGCAAGATCGGTAGATTTAGGGATTGGGGGATAGGGGAATAGGGGGAAAGCGGGTACAGAACGGACACCGACTGACCGCGGCGGCCATCACCGGCGTGCGGAGCGGCTGGTCGAGCCGCTGGCCTTCATCTTCTTCTTCATCGCTGTGCGGGCCGGCGGGTCGTCCTCGTCGTCCTCGGCGGAGTCGAGGTCGATCTGCCAGGTAGGACGGACTGGCTCCGACGCCCTACCTAGCATGTGCACCGCCTCTTCTTCCTCCTCCTTAGGCTCCCCGCCGATGACCGCCGCCAGCGCGATACCCGTCTCCCAGTATACTGCGGCACGGCGGTCATTAGGAGCAAAGTAGGTCCTGTACTTGCGCCACTTCTTCCTCTGTTTAGGGTCGTCGGAGACGGCCTGATTCATGGCCCAGCGAAGGATGTCAACTGCCATCGCGCCCTTCATTGGGTCAGGAATCAGCGTCTTCAGCTCATCTTGAGTGGTCTTCATGAGCACGACATTGGATTCGTTCTGCATGGACGGCATGGAGCCAAAGTTCGAGCACACCTCCATGGTGTTCTCGAACTTGGTCCGGTCACCAGTCGTCCACCCGAGGAAGAAGGCCCTCCAGCCAATACCACAAGGGAAGGGGTTGCCGTTGGAGCCGGAGCTAGAGCTCATGGCGATGGGGAGGAGGAAGGTTGACAGTGAGAGAAGAGAGGGGGTGGGTAATAGTGGTGGGCAGGGTGAGTAAATATAGGGGGGGTGGAGAGGAGGGGAAGAGTGACAGTCATGCCGTTTTAACTGCAAGCTCTTGAATTAGCCATGAACTCTGTGCACTGCCTGACTCCATGACTTGTGTGCAGATCGAGGATAACAATGAAATGGGCACAGAGGTGCTCCCGGCCGTTGACAGCAAGGGCAAGCTGCCCCTTCACCCAATACCTGACGAGGTTGAGCTGCCGCCCACCGCCGAGGAAGACCCGAAGACGCCTGAGGGTGGCGACGACGAGGGCATGGAGGAGCCCCCCAGCAACAAACGCTGCAACTACGGCCACTACCATCAGGAGGATGGCCCAACTCACTTCTGCAAGGTGAACTTTGCACCCAAGCTTGAGTGCATCCCCATGCCCCTGGACTTCACCAAGCACTTTGTCGCGGTGCCGATGGAGTTCAAGCTCAGGAACAACACCGGCTGCTCCTGGAAGGTGACGGTCAAGCTGATGAACGGCAGGGTGACCCTGGATCAGGGTTGGGCCACCTACGCAGCCGTTCATCAGATCAAGATCGGCTACATGGTGACGTTCAAACTCCTCACTCCCGACACCTTCAAGGTCATCATCTTCAACGATGATGGCATTGGGGTCGTCAACAAGTGCGGGAAGCCTTCGCGCTATGATTTATGCGTAGAACTGTTATGAACTGCCGTACTGCTTATATATGAATTATTTAGTTGATGCTCTATTTATACTCTATCGTGCTTATGACGTGTGCTGCCGAAGTGTGGTGATAACCTCACCAACTAGCCAAAGAGGTTACCACACATCAGGCCTTGCATACAACCAAACACCATGCTTTGGGTTTGTGGACTAACATGCAGGCAACCAAACACCAGGCAGTGTGGTTCAGCCCATGCAGGTAAGAGGGCATGCAGGCAACCAAACAACATGCATATGGTGCATTTAATGCTGCATTTGCATAGCGAGATTGGGTGGAGAAGTGTATGTGATGCAGGCACTGTAGCAAACGGCAACCAAACACGCCCTTACATACATTTCTCTCTTTCTCTTATTCTTCTATAGTGTGAGATAGAGATACAGTACACGTACACGTACACATTGATAGGCGAGAGGGCCAGAGAGAGATGGCAGGAGATGCATATTGCAGGCATGCAGATGCAGGGTATGGACATGGCAATATCTGTTCAGTCAGTCTCTGGCCTCTGTGTGCGTGTGTGGGTGTGGCGATGCCGGTGGTCAGTGGGTGTCGTGCTTCTGCATGTTGCGCTGTATGCACCCATGCGTGGCAAAAATTCGTGTTTTGACCCTTTTTCCAAACAAATTCAGGATCTGACCCCGTTTGAAATATTTTCGAGATTTGACCCTTTTTCCTACCGCCAGAGCTCCTGGCGGTAGGGTTACACAGCCTACCACCAGGGACCCTGGCGGTAGGAAACTTATCCACGTCAGCGCGCAGAGACGGTGCCGTCCCCCCTCCGTCGCACCCTACCGCCAGGGGCCCGGGCGGTAGACTGTGTAACCCTACCGCCGGATCCCCTGGCGGTAGGGTCCGGGCAGTTATTTTGCCCGGAGACCCCCGCGCCCCTTCCCTTCTCCCCACCCCTCCCCTCCCCCAAGTCGGCAGTTCATCCATTTTCTCCCCCAAGTCGCGCCCCTCTCTCCCTCTCTCATCTCCTCCACTCTCCCCCTCCGATCTTCACCGTTTCTTCACCGTTTTGGCGGATCGAGATGGCCCCGAAGAGAGAAACGTAAGCTCCTCCGATCCCTCCAATTAGTTTTTGCAAACTTGCTTCCGATCCGACGCATTATTTGCTTGAAATCCCTCATGTTTTTTAACTTAGATTGGATTTTTTTCACCTAAGATTGATTGTAATTGTAGTTCTTAGTTCTTTAGTAACTAGTGGTATTGGATATGAACTCTAATCAATAGTTCATATATTAATGTGAAGATGAACCCTAGTTCATAATTTATTTTGTTAAAAAATTTATGATGTAATGTTGATATGAGGATGAACCCTAGTTTGATGATGCATGTTGATATGATGATATGATCTAGTGTGAAGCTGAACCCTAGTTTGATGATTCATATTGATATGATGATATGAAGATGTTGTTTGGAAAAAAATATTTAAAAATATGAAGCTATGATGTATGTTGGAGGATTTTTTTTGATATGATGCATGTTGATATGATTTGATCCATCATGTGTAGTAGATGTTGTTGGAGAAATATGCTTAAAATTTTATTTTGATATGATGCATGTCGATATGATTTGAGTTCATCTTTTGCTTATGTATGCTTCATGCTTATGGTGCTTTTGTTTATGAAATTTTATTAAGGCAGCCACCTCTTGCGAACAACATCGGCCCACGGTACTGCATGCTGGACTGGGCATTCGACAAGGGTCATCGTGCCCGTTTCATAGAGAACGGAGAGGTAAGTTATATGAATGAAATTTTGATCCAAGTTTTCGGATTGACGAAAATAATTTCCTAACTTTTGGCGTTTAATTTTTGACAGACGCTCCAACCACTGCGCATGAGGGGTCACGGGGTTCATGGGCATATGGACTACGACGAGCGCTACGCGCCGTTCTTCAAGAGAGCCCGGCTGTTGGGTTTCGTGTTGCAGTTCAAGCGTCAGCCGCCGACGCTTGTCCATGCAGCTCTGACAGCGTTGATTGACCGGTGGCGACCGGAGATCCATTCTTTTCATCTGCCATGCGGGGAGATGACGGTGACCCTCGAGGACTGGGAGATGATTACTGCCATGCCGATCGAGGGTCATGCACTCACCGGTCGAGTGGAGAGGACCAACTGGCAGGAGAGGGTCACCACCCTCATCGGCGACTGCCCCGGTGCCAAGAGTAACCGTACATCCGGTGTGCCGTTGATCTGGCTCTCGGAGCACCGGAAGACATGCCCCGAAGGCGCAGACGAGGCGACTATGGAGTGGTACGCGCGGGCCTACCTGTGGTATCTTCTCACGGAGGTCGTGTTTCCAGACAGCTCCGGAAACTCTGCCAACTGGTCGTATCTGTTCTTTCTAGCCGACTGGGATGCAAGGTACAGTTGGGGGACGACATCTCTCGCCTACCTATACCGTTCGATAAGAGAGTGTCTAATTGCGTACCTACCTACGAAAGTGTGTCCATGACATTTTCTTATATCTGATCCTCATTTGATGTTTTGCAGCTTGACGACGCAACGTAGAGGACGGGAGACAAGTCCAATATGGGTGGCTTTGTCTGGGCCTTCTCCATTTGGATGTGGGAGCGGCTGCCGGTGGGGCGTCCGGAGAAGTTGCGAAGACGCCCATGGAAAGACTATGGCGAAGAAGGCGACGAGACTCGAAACCCCACCGTAGCTTACGAGTGGGACGTTGTCAAACTCTACACGGGCCTAAACAAGACTTCGTACAAGACCTACACCAACGAGTTGGACGCTTTGGCGCATACGCAGGTATATGAACTCGCCCAACACCTTTCTCTTTGATTCCACTATTGACCGAGAGTGCGAACTTACCAAGGTATATGTAATAGGTAATCTGGTGCCCGTATCGACAAGAACGAGAGTGGGCCTTTGATTTGAACGTGATGTGCGATGCGGACCGTGGTCTCTGGCGGTGCATCGTGCCCATGATCTGTGTGTACGCCGTCGAGTGGCATATGCCACAACGCATGGCCACACAGTTTGGGATTTATCAGCATACCCCACCGGGCCAGCCCACCGATACTGGCGGCCACGCGCTGCACCTGTGAGCTCTTTGTTCTCCGTGAGATTATCATGTTTCTTGTTGCTTATGATGATCTCATTGCGCTTATGATGATTCTTGTTGCTTATGCCTTGCAGGATGAGCCGGCAGAAGAATCAGTCGATCACAAACTGGGGAGAGGAGCATAAGACTCATGTGATGGAGTGGAACCGACGGAGGTACCGTAAAGACGTGGAGAGGAGAGTGACTAACTGGGATGATTACCTGGGCCGACACATGAGGTGGTACGATGATGGCCAGAAGCACCGTCTTCGTCTCAGGCCTCGATGGACGGCGGAAGACATCGCGGAGCTGGAGTGGGCTGACCCCGATGAACAGGCATACCAGGCCGGCATCAGAGACATGCACAGTGGATTTAGGGAGTTTGCACCCCTCATCAACAGAGTGGTAAGTTCGAACCGACTGTTGATTTTAAAATATTTTATTCGTCATCGTGACTGACTTATGCCGTTGCAGTCCGGTGAGCTGAACAGATGCATCTTCGATGCCTCAGATGCACTAGGTGATCTTCCCGGGAGCACAGAATCGGAGACCAGAGTCAGGGGGACGATGAAGGTACATTTTCAGCCTCCTCGGAACAGATGCATCTTTTTCACTTGCAATCAGTCGATCTGATACTTATTATGACCTTGCTTCATTGTGTGTGCAGAAGTTCGTGCAACGTTGTCGCAAGCTGGTAGGGCTGCTTGGGTGTGCTGGAGCTGGGTCAGTTGAAGCTTATCAGCCTGTAGCCACACGGGGTATCATCGGCTCATCGAGCCATGCTCCCTCGTCGTCTAGGTTGGTTGGGGAGGAGGAGGATGAGGATGAGGAGGAGGAGGAGGAGGAGGAGGCCACATATGAAGAAGGGGAGGGGGAGGATGAGAGCAACGGGGAGGAGGAGTACGATGAAGATTATGGACCTTCAGCAACTCAAACGTCTCAAGCATCTCAGCTGCCGAAGAAGAGGAATCCGAAGACGAAGGATTTGCTGAGTCCGGAACCTTTCCAGAGACCGGTTCCTCGACGGCCCAAGAAGAAGACCGAAGACACTCATTCAAAGAGTAACGAGGACCGTACCTCCAAGAGGGGAAGGAGCAACTGATTATGCTCTTTGATAGTTGGCTTTTTTAGTTTGGTTGAACTTTGTTTGGTTGAACTTTTCTAGTGGTTATGAAGCTACGTGGAACTATGTGTTTGCTATTTGTGGATCTATGTGTTTGCTATTTGTGAAACTAAGTGGAACTCCGTTTACTAACTAGTTGAAGTTCGTTTGAAATGTTCTATGCACTTCAAATTTGTTAATGTGTATGTGATGCCCAAGTTTAATTGTTTGAGATCTGTGATATTGTTGTCATATTTGTGAAACTTGCTATAATATTACTGTCATATTGAATTTGAAAAGAAGCAAGCAATTGAACTTAAATTCATAAAACACAGGACCCTACCACCAAGGACCCTGGCGGTAGGGTCAGACAACCTACCGCCATGGCACTTCAATTCTTCGTTACAGAAACATTACACTGAAAAAACAAGACCCTACCGCCATGGGCTCTGGCGGTAGGGTCACACAGCCTACCGCCAGGGCCCTTCAATTCTTTGTTACAGAAACATTGCACTGAAACAGGACCCTACCGCCATGGGCTCTGGCGGTAGGATCGCACAGCCTACCGCCAGGGCTCCTAGCGGTAGGTGCTTAACCACGTTCAGCGCAGTCAAACGGCCGCCGTCCCCCTCCGTCGCACACCTACCGCCTGGGCCGTGGCGGTAGGCTATTTAACCCTACCGCCAGAGGCCCTGGCGGTAGCAAAAGGGTCAAATCTCGAAAAAAATTCAAACAGGGGTCAGATCCTGAAATACTATCCAAAAAGGGTCAAAACACGAAATTTGGCCCCCATGCGTGCGTGCGTGCGCAATCCAGCGGGAGCTGTCTAGCAATGGCCCGGTTGTGCTAAAGATAGATTCCCTTCTGCTTCTGCTCAGGTTCAGATTCAGGTGTGCGTGCGCGTGCTCGACTTGGACCAGTCAAAGTACATTGCACAACAGCAAGTGCAGGTCCATTGCTAATGCCAACTCCATCGGTGCATTCACATGCGTCCATGGCCAGCCAGCCCCCGTCAGTCATCAACCTGCCATGCCATGCCATATGTGCGCCGCTGGCAATGGCATATTTTGTATCTCCATTCACCCCCCCTAAAGAAACCATCAAGCTCAGACACGAAAGAAGATGGTAATGTGCACAGAATGAGAAAACTAGCATAGCATTAAGAACAAACTGAACTTCACTCATCAGGCCCCTCTCGCACACGCAGCATGACAGACACAGACCATATAGCCCAACCTAAACATATAATTATATAATCGAAGTCACAAACTACTCTATATAACACAGCACGGCAAGTATGTTCTTAACCAACACTACATTTGTCATATGAGTCCTAACTGGATATATTATCAACCACAGGATCAAGCGATCAATCTCAACATGTCACAAAATGATCTCTCAAGTCTTGCCGCACGAGTATAAACTCTTAATGACCACAACACGGCTGGGGCAGACCACCCAGCAAGCAGAGTCGACGACACCATCCGGTTCTAATCTGAGTATAAAACAAAAATGTAACAACAGACAACATCTATTGCTCCTGTTCGAGCTCGCTTTTCAGTTCCCAGCCGAGAGGAGAAGATGATCAATCTCCACGGATCAAAGGTTGGTTCTCGAGAAGCACTCGTTCGCTGCCCTATCGCTTCCTTGACCGCCTGGGCGCCGCCTCCTCGTCGCTCTCGCTGTCGTCGTCCCGGAAGGCACTCCTGCCGAACCTGTCCCCGGACTGGGACCTGTTCCCGTCCGCTCCGGAGTTCCCGGCGTTGTTGTCATGGCCCCTGCTCCCCTGGTCAGACCCTGTCTCGTACCTGTCACCCCGGTTGTTGTCGCCGCCCGGCCTCCTCTGGTCCCGTTTCGCGGGGCGGGGAGGCGGCGGCGGCATGAAGGGGGCCATGCCGATGGGGCGGTTCGGCCGCCCAGGTCCACCCATTCCCATGAGCGGCCCTCGGCCGGGGCCCATCATCATCTCGAGGCCCATGGGGAACATGCCGCCAGGCTGCGGAGGCCTTCCAGGGAAGACCATGCCAGGCATGGGGCCTCTGGGGAAGTCGCCGGGGAACCTTGGGCCGCCAAACGGTGGGAAGCCACGCGGCATGCCAAATGGATCGGGCATGCCGAAGCCGAAGCCGCCGCCAAAATCACCCATCATGTTGGGAGGGAAGCCGCGCGGTCCCATCATTGGTCCACGTGGCATCTGCATCTGAGGCGGCCACATCATTCCCCTTCCACGCCCCCTTCCCTGGGATTCTTGGCCATTGTTTTCGTCTTCCTCCTCACTTTCCTCTTCCTCCTCTTCTTCATTGTCCTCAAACAGCACAATATCTTGATTGTCAGCTGCTTCGTCGGCACTGACTCCCTTCGCCTTTTCCTCTTCTCTCTTGGCCTCTGCTGCAACTAGCATAGCCTGAAAAACCCCATGTTCAAGCATCAGACGGTACACATGGCATCACCTCAAACAGTGAAAAGGAAAGGAATATGCAATATGTGATTGCCAAAAATTATTGAAACAAGCAAATACAAGCGGGTTAGACCTTTCAGCAAAGGAGCCAGCCAGTTACCATTCTATCATACACAATTATTCACATGTACCAGTACCACAAACTATCTTCAAGCAAAAACAGTACCGATCACCACAAAATAATGGTGTTGCACCCTGTTGCTTCTACAAGAGGTCATCATGTGTGCAACCATACTGATAACTCCAATTTTATTAAGTGTGTACAATATTACAATATGCCGCTATTAATTTTCAGTCAATTTTAAAACTGCAAATCTATTATGACCTTTCATCAATGATATGTATCCCTAGTACTTACTGACTTTGTAACGAAATATTATAAATGTTGGTAAATATACTCCACATCCTGACACCTTAAATCTTATATGTGTACTTGTACAGATTCTAACATGTGGCTATTGGTTACCCATCATGATTTAACTGGTACTAAAAGAACACCAGTCTGTCTCCAAGTGCTGAATGAAAATGGTTAAGCTATGCATGTAAATTCTTCTGCAGTAAGAAACATGGTGGTGTGATGGTACTTCTTCTGCAGTTTAAATCACGTTTAGTGAGCAGGAATACTAGCTCAAAGCAAATCCGTTAGTATCCCCACAATGGTACATTCATACTTGTGACGGCTCAAGCTGACATGCCCACCAATAAGAAACAAGCCAATGGCAATATCGAACAACATGGTAATAGGCAAGAAATATGTTGCATACCGTAAGTTCGCTATCTGACTCCAGATAAAGCAGAGAAGCCAATTGCTCACCAATGAAAGGTTCTAATTCCTGGCAATCTCGACTGATCTGCAAAAGTCAGGTGAATAGCTAGGTAGGAATGTAGGAGATATCAAACAGCCCAGGCAAAAACACATTTGGCACAGGGTGATGCTCTGAAATAGTACCTTGACAGGGAGATTGTCATTGTATGGGTTGCGAAGATGATGAGTTTTCTGAAATGACAATTCGCAAAGCTGCAGTGCAAAAACTGTTGTAAATATACACATACCAAGATGGTAGGAAGACAGGCTGGACCCAAATTAAGGCAAAATATTTCCACTTGAAATGGTGCAAACTATTTAACTATATATTGCGCTTGCCAGCTCTAGAAAGGTCCTGGAGAGGACCAAGCGGCAAAAAAAGGTGATAGCCAACACCAACACAGAATGTATAAGAAAACATGTACCTTAAGCCACTGTAAAGAGAAGTTCCGACCATAATGTGCTGTTCCGTTAGCAGATTTCCAGTTTCCGCCACCAATGTAGCCACCAATCCTAGAAGTCATCTTTGCACAACCCTTGAAAAACATAACGGTATTAGAGCTAAATATGCATCTCTTACTGAATGGCCTCAAAATAGTATTCTCAACTCTCAACAATGAGTTTGAAAAAAAAAATCATAGTCAGGAAAAATAGCAAAGAGGAAACCTGAGTCTTACCTGGAAATTACGTGTTCTATTGATTGAGAATATTAAAATAACATTGTCCATGGATTCAAAAGCTTCATTTAGTTTAGCCTCATTACTCCTTTGAGTAGCCCAGATTCCCTGCTGAACTGATATTTCCAGGTTCTCCCGATTGCAACTCTTAACAATGAAGTACCTGATTTTTCAAGTTTACGAACCCGAGACTAATTAGAGAACTGTTATAGTATCAGAAGACACCTCATACTACAAAACAACAAAGAGAACTTCTAACAGAGGAAACACTGTGTTCTGGGTGATGATGTTATGAACTATGGGTGCAAGATTATCCCTTAACCATAACAATAGATCAGATAACAAGTACTGGAATAATTTATCCATAAGAATAAGATATGTATCAATCAACAATTGAAAAATGACTATGAAGCACAACATCAAATAGTAGGTCAACCTGTAGTACTGTATTCATGAAGCACAATAACCCCAAATACAACAATTGATGCACATTTGGATTTACTTATGTCAATTGTTCTGTATGGTTTTGCAACTATAAAATCACATAATCGTGTGAAATCTTGGCTGCTTAAGTATTAGAGCACATCACCTAGAGATGATAAAAACAGAAATGCATACATACAGTATTCTTTTAGAACAACTACATAAATAATGTAGTCAGCGAGAAACTATAAGGCGTTCATAGAAAGTATTCGAATAACTCAAAGGGATACATAATTGAGTTATAAGTGTACATTCCATATGTCAATTACCGCACTGCTCCCTCCAGGAACTGCAGAGGTACGCTCCTTACTATGTACACTTTGTTATCAAATGTCAGAACATATAACATACTGTTTCTATTTTATGATATATATGCTATGGGAGCTGAAACTATGTATATTGTTTTCACAGAGTATGCTAAAAGCTTTACAAGATTGACTAGAAACTCCACACACACCTAGATGACCCTTGTGGAAGGGGTGTTGCAAGTCTGGTGGGTTGATTAGAGGAGCCATTTGGAACACCTTGAACCTGGTCGTTTGTATTTGGCTTCTGCTGCTGCTGCTGCTGCACCTGCTGCTGCTTCTGTTGGGGCTGTTGGTTCATTGTTTGAACTTGTTGCCCGGCAGCTGGTTGCATTGTTGAAGCATTGTCTGTCGAATTTTGGTTAGGTAAGCCTGAACCAGGTGGAGGTCGAGGCCTGTCCCCCTGCTGATTATAATTATTGTTCCTGTGCTGATTAAACTTGTTGAAATTGGAAGACCGCATCTGCATAATTTTTGCGAGAACTTCCTCAACAGGAGGTGGTGGTCCAGGTAACTTAGCATGCTTGTACCGGCAATTTGGACCATTAGGGCAAAATCCCATCTTATACCTGCGAACCACCATGGAGATACACAACGTCAGATTCGGTGAATGCCTATAACAAATCATTTTTTGCATTTTAACAATAATATATGACTAAACAAAAACAGCTCATTAGTGTCACGGTACACTTGAATTAGCATCTTGCATCGACCATGGTCTACAAGTCATACTATGGTCATTCTCTGTCGCAACCAACTTCTTGTACAATGTGTTTCGATATATATGTTGTCAGTAGATTCAATCAGCAGCAATCAAAACTGCTCATTAGTGTCACGGTACACTTGAATTAGCATCTTGCATCGACCATGGTCTACAAGTCATACTATGGTCATTCTCTGTCGCAACCAACTTCTTGTACAATGTGTTTCGATATATATGTTGTCAGTAGATTCAATCAGCAGCAATCAAAACTGCATTCTATGCACTAAATTTCCTCATAGTGAATTGAACTACAGGATAACAATTGAAGACTGATCCATGCATTTTGGTCACAGCAATCTCAAAGCCTAAGTTCCCCAATCAACCAATGAAATGAACACCCTAGTAGGTAGCTTGCCAAGTTAACAAATCGTAATCGCCAAATTCGACCAAAATTGGTCAGCCATACATCTCCAAGAGCTAGAACGAACCCATCAGAGTGACAAAAATTAACTACTTCCCGACCAAATTTGAAAACAAATAGCTTTGGGGGAGCGGTGCGAATTGGGGATCTCACATGTTGCACTCCTTGACGTCGTCGTAGGAGTGCTTGTAGGCGCAATCCGGCTCGCGGCACTCGCCGTAGTCGCGGAAGAAGCGGCACACGGGCATGCGGGCCTTGTCGAACTGGTGGAGGAACCCGCACGCTTCGCCCTTCATGCACAGCCCACGCAGCCAGTGCCGGCACACCGTCTGCCTGTAGCTGCCGCGCCCGCGGCCTCGCCCGTGCCCACCCCCATCTCCGCCGCCACCGCCGCCGGTCGCGCCGGCGTCGGCCGAGGACAGCGCTAGCCCGCCCGCCGCTGGGCCCGTGTCGAGGCCGCCCTCGAAATCGAAGCTGAGGCCGCCGTCGCCGTCGTCCATGAGGAGCTGAGGTTAGGGTTTGGGCAATCTTTTTTTTCTCTCTCTCTCTTTCGACTAGAGAAGGGTTTCAGAGTTTGGCAGCAGGAGTATTTGACTCTGTTTCTTCTGAGCCGTCCGATCTTTCATATCCGTGATCTCTGTTTTCAATAGAAAAAAAAAGCTTATTTTTAAGGCGTGCTGGCGTTGGTCGGATGTTTTTTTCTTTTCAAAATATCATGTTCGTACCAAATGTCGGTCGAAAGATATCTTTCCCTTATTTTTACTTTTTTACTAATAATTTATAATTATTAACTAATAAACCAGCGACTGCTTCTGGTCGTCCGTCGTTAGGCTTTTTGCAGAAAAGTCCTTCCGTTTCTGAGAAATTAACCCGCAGTCCTTTAGTAAGCGAGAAAAACATTTCGTTCAGGTTGTTTTCCAAAACTCCTCCTGTAGTTTTCAATATTCAACCTGCAGTCCACCAGCACAAAAAAGCACGGGCTCTCGCTCGCCCCCCGATCTCAGCCGCCAGGAGGCGACCGACCCCGGCGACGCTCTATCCGGTGCTGCGCCGGCCGCTGGTCGACGCCGGCGAGGATTTGTCCCTCTCCCGACCCACGTCTCTCTCTCTTTCGCGAAATAGGGTTGGCCGCCGCCGCCGTTTTCCTGGTTGAAGGCGGCCAGAGCGCCGCACGGGAGGCCCTTGTCGGGCGAAGCCCCGGATCACGGCGTTCCCGCGGAGGGAGAGGGCGGCGGAGTCGAGGATGGGCGCGGCAGGCGGAGCCCCGTCCTCCTTTGTCCTCTCCCGTCGAGCGCCAGATCGAAGAAGCATCAGCTCCCCCACCTCCATCCCGTCTCCTCTCCTACATCGGCCACACCACGCCGCGCTCGTGGCTGCGGCGGAGTGAGGAGAGCTCGTCAGGTCATCTTCTCCCTCCAAGGAAGGTTCAGGCCCAACCTCCATGCCATCAGCTCCACCCCATATCTGTTTCCTGTCAGGTTAGTTTCAGGTCTGCTTAATATTTTCAGGTTAGCTCATCTAAATAATAGTTTCAGGTTAGTTTGCATAATTAAATTAGAAGTGTTATTTGGTTGTCTGTCACTGTTACTTATCTGATCTGAATCTAATGAAATATGTATTGTACCGAAGGATGGTTCAGCACCTATTTCTGTGTGATTGTCACTGTTCTAGACTTGTGGTGGATAGAATAACACAAAAGACTTGCAAGCATTACTAGCATAAACCTTGTGCAGGAACCTTGCACAAGCATTTAGTAACGACCATGCTGAAAAAAAACATTTGGTAGTGACTGACGCCTTCCGACCATTTTTGCTACATTGCATTACATAGTAGGTTTTTATTTCTTTGAGAAACACTACTGCTATAGCCGTTTGCATGCCAACTGTTCGGTCAATTGCCCCAATAGACCGGAGGTAATTTTCTGTTTTTTTTTAGTTTGGTATTTTCATGTTATCACGACCATAACCACTGAACAAGACTAATCTTATAAGGAAGGCATCAATAGCGATCTCATCAATGGATTGTCACCAGAAGTATGTAATGCCTCGACCCCCCTTCAAAAACAGCCCTGCTGCTTTGGTTGTCAACTTGTGGTGCCTGTGTTCCTCACAGTAGTTGTTTTTGATGTTACTGTAGTTGGTACACCACTGTATGATCGATGAATTCAACCGATTTTCCTTTGTTTGCACTGCTGTATAATGAATGTTACTGATTTGCCCCCCTCAGTTCTACCCCTGTTTCAGTTTATTTTTCTGAAAAATTGGTGCTACTTTTGATTGCTCACAATTTCAGTTTGGCGGATATCTACATGGTCGGTATATTTGGGGAGTAGCATCTGATGAAATCTCACTGTAGTGGTATCGATTTCAATGTTATTTATCTGCCCTAGAATCTCGGAAGTGCACTTAGTTGGAAACATGCACGCAACATTTACTTTTTTCTACTTATGTTACTTTCTTGCCTGGTCATCATGCCAGCTCTAGCATCCATGTATATGATTTCTCAAGGGTCATATTCTGAATAATAACGCAAGGTACTTTGAGTAAAAGTTCTGCAAATCTGTGCTCCTGGAAAGCTAGGATTTGTAGGGACAAAATGTACTCGATTGCTCAACAAAGTATGACAACAAGCTAAGAATCTGTCATATATCACGAATTTACATGGCTGCCTTGTCGGCATAATTCATATGTTTTGTTTTGTCTAATTTGTTGTCAAGTTTTGGAACACGAATCGGTGGCGAACCAGCATCAGTAGTCCTTCATGTCTTCAAACCTTATATGCCATTGCCCAGGCCTATTTGTATTGAAATCAAAGACTGAGAATATGACGGTATCACCCTGTTTTCCTACTTCATCAGTATTGCACCTATTTAATCATTACATTGGGGATGCCTTATATGTTGTATTACATGTGATGTTTTCTTCTTCATCTAGAGACTACTTCTATTCTGCTTAGGATTGTCTTTGCCAACTGGGATGCTTGTATTAAGTAAACAACATCGGACTCTACTCTACTCTTAAACTAACATAGTCCACAGCTGGGATGCTTAGGAAACAGTAAGAATTTCAGTTTCAGGCATTACCTAAAAGAGTACAATCTGGTATTCCTAGAAATTGGAGCTCTTAAAATTATGTTATCCATTCATGACATATCCACAAAACGTGCAATGGTTTCTGAGCAGGCACAAAGTCCACACGTCTCCCAGCCCGAGGCATGAACAAAGCGTCAAAGAACAACAGTAGTACATTTCCTGGACTAAGTATCTCCTTTAATCATGGACATAAATTCTTTTCTGGCTTCTTCTCCACACTTTTCTTAAACAACTCAGTTTCCAACAAGGTCTCTTTGCAGTGCGACGACGCACATAATTTTCTTTCCCTTTTTGAGGCACTGTTGCACATTATGCAGCGAACCATATTTAGGCCGGCTTGGTTACTTTTATACCAAGCTAGCTGATCAAAAGGCACACAATTAGTGTACGCACGCAAGAGTTGTTGGCAGCTAAAATCATGAAGCAACGGACTGACAAATCGTGGCCAGCATACAGGCAGGCGAAGATAGCCAATGTATTTGCATGTTTTCTTGACTTATATTACAATGCAGTTAGCTTCCATGAAATAAATTATTTTGCCATCTCAGTAGATTAAATGTATAGTCAGCACAAACTTCAAATACTCAGAGGTAACCAAAATAGTTGACACAACTTTTGAGAGACAAAGAGAATAGTTGTACTTCTGTATAACGAGAAGCACCCTTTTCTTTTGAAATCATATTCTGAAGTTCCAATAAAAGAGGGTACTTTTGCAACATGTGCATTTTTTACCTTTCGAAATCATAATATATTATTTCAAAACTGCCGTGCAGACGACGTTTGCTGGAACACTCAAATTGAGGGGGGTAGAAGTGCTGGCCAACTACATCTGATGTTGGCCACAGTGTGTCGGCCATATATCAAATGCAGTTTTGTCATTCACATAGCACCGTTCTATTATTTTCTCTCTTCCCCTCTTGTCTTCTTGATTTTTAATAATTTATATATTAATTCAAGCTCAGTTTTACCTTCAAGCCTTCGAAATTATTGTTCTGCCAGGTTTAGAGAGAGCTATATATATTCTACTTTTCCCGTATGCACGTTCTTTAACCATTCTGGCATAGTAGCGCACTGAATGTTACAGAATTTATTATTTTTCAGGTTTGTGTTATTATGAACTGAGATGCCCAAAGAAATATGTTTCTGAATCATTGATCAGGGTGTTGTTTCTCATGCATGCTCAAAGAGAATATATTTAATAGTATATTATTTTTTTAGGAAATAAAATTAATAAACAGTGGCTCTTTTCTACATTCCAGAACAAGGACTATACCTATGAATACAGATTAGCCAGTAGTTGTTTTACTCAAACATGATTTTTTTTGTCGTTTGGTACGGGCCTGGAGCATCATGCTCATCCACCTGTAGAAGACAATATAGTATGGATTAAGAACTATATGTAGTTGTGTATACTTCCAATTATATAGCAAGCATTTGTTACTTCTTTTTAAGCACTTGGTTTGAGGTGTACATGTAACAACTTATTTCGTCAGATTTCCCCGAAATTTAACTGGAGTAATAACTTTTTATGTTGAGTTTCTCTTCATAAAATCTTCACCAATTTAATACTCCCTTTGTCTCATAATATAAGACATTTTTGCAAGCTAACATAGCTTGCAAAAACATCTTATATTGTGGGACGGGGGGACTACCTTATTGTCCTTTGAGATTGTTTTAAAAGAACAATCTTTGAGATACAATGTTGATTGCTTCCGTGTTGCATAGTAAGTCTATCTTTGCTGCATAGTTTTCATTTTTTTTTCTGACCCAGGAGCATGAAAAAAAAAGGATCATGCCAGAAGTGTCATCACATACATGAAACTGCTTTACCTCCCAAGGCCTCGCAACATTTGTCCTCTTTCCATCATACATCTTACCTATAAGCTAAACTAAAAAAATATCCACTGTGGTGAATGCATGCTTGCTATTATCCACAATAGTATACTATAATGGTAATATCCAACTTGGTCCCCTTTGAATTGCTTAAGACATTTATGTTAGATCTCCGAACTTAGTGAATTCCCCAAGCATCTTTGTAATGTTGGAATTCTCCGGCTTTTGATAAAAGAAAAGTTCAATTGTAACGGATTAGTTAAAATCCTTCAAATTTACTTTTGGTGAACCATATGATAATGGCCAATCCGCGTTTACAAAGTATACAGTGACAATGTATTTCACATGATGAAATTTTGGTTTCAGGGTAAAGATATTGAATGTATGGCACTTACCTTTTTTATGGTGGGTGTGTGGCACTTGATGTGATGGAGTGACTCTTGGGCGCAGTGGTGTACATGTTCCTCCACGGCAAGGGCTACCGCGTCATGGGCCTCCTGACCAAGGTTATGTATTTGTGTGTCACCAGGGCGATCCCCATGTAACTGATCTTATTCCCCCCTATATGTAGCATGGCCAGCTTGCGTTGATTGATTCAGTAAACAGGGTGTTGGTTTGTGTTTGTTTTTCCGTAGCCTTCCAAATTCCACAACTGGACGTGTACATTTTGGGTGCAAAGATGTACTTCAACATGTGATTTGTTTTTTGAAATTGAATTCAGATCTTGAGTACTACTTTTATTTTGAAGAAGTATGTGCATGATTTCACAACTCGAAAATGGCAACGTATATAGCAGAAATGTGATCCCTCTTTCAGTGCAACCAAAATGTATAGCACATCTTTGTATACATCAATTCCAATATGAAATCTATATCTGAACTTGAACATTTGTCTCACCTGCATCCAGAGAGAGAACACACTATGTAATCGATGAGATGTTCTGATCATATACTGGGAACATCATTAGTATTAGGTTCCCTTTCTGGGTGTACGATATTTTGTGCTCGCACTTGATTGTTTTTTCATGTACCACAGTATTTAGTTTTCAAATAGATTGAAATAGTATTTCTGTACAAATTATGCAGTTTTCACTATAGTTATTTTTTATTCCAACAAACGAGGAAATCTGATGGTGCAGACAACGCCACATTGAAAGATAGGTCTATGAAGATTCGGCTTGAGAGTTCATGAATGGTTCTTATGTCTCGATCACAATAGAATATCTACAGCTGGGCTACCCAAACTGGTCAGGTGGACGTCCGGTGTCCCAGTCGAGCTTCCCAAACGGGTCGCAGACGTCCGGGCTATCCGGCATGCCTGAAACCCAGCCCAAATCCCCACATATAACCTCACTTCAGATGAACACTAGACCGAAATCTCAAGACAATGCCATGTTGAAACATGGGCTTGTGAAGATTCGGTTCAAGAATTCCCGAGGGTACTTCCGTAGTAGTGGGGAGCAACTTCTTAAGAACGGTAGATTTATTTTCACACCTTGGACATTGTGTTTTCCCATTGCAACGCACGGGCATCTTTACCTAGTTTTCAATCAACATGTGTATCCCTACCCCGTGCGTTGCAACGGGAGAAAAGAAATCCTTATCATCAAAAAAATATTTGCAAAGGAAAATTCGCCCCACATTCTTCTCCATGGAGCAATAGTTCTTCTCAAATATGCCTATGTGTTGTAACGGGAGAAAACACAATAAAACGACCCAAAACCCTGCCCATTTGCTCCACCCCCACACACATGTCCACGTCATCTATTTCTACATCCTCCATTTGAACACAACACCCCACTCGTGTTACGGCTTATTCTCTCTCTATGTCAACATATTAGAAACTAAAATAATGTAACTAAAAATCAAGTGTCCACAATATTCTCATAAAATGCAAATGTTGAAAGGCTACGCTACACAATATAGTATAAAGTGGAATTAACATCAGGGCTAGATTTGCCAATACAACAAGGAAATGTTGTGCTAATAAATTTGCCAGGAATATGTTAGAAAAGCCACAAAAGCGCTAGCACATCACTCACAAAATAGGTAGATACAGCATATTGTGCAAATTAGCTAAAGAATCACCCTCATACAAAAATATAGCGGTCAGAAGTCACGCGCGAAAAAAAAGACAATATAATATTTTGACTAAATGTTCTACTTAGTATATTCACACCATTATTTAATTATGTTTTTGTTAGCCCCCGTCATGCATGTCGCAATATCAGGGATTTTTTTTGCCTATTTAATGGATCTTTCCTTTTCCCCATCAACTGTTCATTCAAGTCTCTCTCTTTAATTCCGTTTCACCACGCATTTACTGGGTCTTTCCTTTCTCTCATTGCCCACCATAATCTCCCATAAACATGCAAGTCCCTCTTTAATTCCTTTTTTGTTAGCGATTTTCCATTCTGGTAGTTTATGTAAAAATCCATACGGGACTATTTATTGGATAAACCAAAATTACGGTTATGTTGCCTCGCTTAGGCCTTGGACAGGAAGAACAAGCCCAAATAGAGGTGAGCTGCATAGCTGGGCCGACCCAAGGCCCATCTCCCCCTCAACCCTAGCGTCACGGGAGAGCATCTGCTCGATCCCCATCTCCCCCGAGCGCAGTCACGCGCAGGAGACGGCAGCGCCCACTCCCGATCCCCCTCTCTCCCTCGATCCCCTCCCATGGCGCCACCATCCTCGGGAGGAAGCCGCGCCTCCCATGCTCGCGCACCGACCCGGCGCCCGACTTCCATTCCAGTGGAGCTCCGTTGCCCTTCTCAGCCCCCTGTTTCTCCCCCTCGCCCCGGCTTCGTGCGCGGACCCGACCTTCGCGGCCATGGCCGGCGGCCGAGCAGCCCCTGCCAAGCCGCCTCGCGTCATCCTCGGCTCCGGCCACCTCTACCATGCGCGCACGACCAGCACCACCTTGGTCCATCGAGCCGCCCTGCTCATCTCATCTCTGTTTTCCCTCAAAACGTTTTTTCCAGATCCACTAAAGTAGGGAGTGCGGGTTCAATGTAAAAAAAATAAAGGGACCTTTGTGTAAAAATGCCGTGACGGTGAACCCGGAGACCCAATCCGTGCTTTATTATTAGGGGGAGATTTTAAAAAGTGATAATATAAATCTCCCATCAGCACGACTTCAAACTCCTGCACACAGTGTCTTTTTGTCCGTACATAATACGCTTGCAGCATCTCTTCCCTCCGACCCTATAGTAGCGGAGAGAGCAGAGAAAAAACTCCTGCTATGGATGAGGAGCACTACATCTTTATGTAGAGCAGAGAAAGTTAAAAAGCTCGAGAAAGATCTGTCCCACTGTTTATATGGTTGCAAGCATTCGAGCAATAAGGGATCTTATGAAAGACAAGCTCAAAGACATTATCCAAGAAAACCTATGTGTTGGGACAATTATTAAAGAGATGTTCGGTGATCCACTAGCTCCGCCAAATTCAAGGATTTGCAGAGCATCTATTCGCCCGCTCCGAGATTATTAACTTGCGTTCCGCCAGCTCCCGGAGCGAGAATATGGAGCGGAGGAGTGCCAAACAGGCCCAAAATGTATGGGATCTTATGAAAGGTTGTTGTTTTCGACACACGTGGCGTGATGAAGCTGATTGTTAGAAGATCAATCATTGAGGAGGCTTGCTTGGCGTGCTGATTGAGTTATCACCTGAAGGATGTCGAACGACGTCCGGTGGCGCGTGACTTACGCGTCGGACTGAATGCGCCTGTCGTGTTACCTTCGACGACGACGAGCTCCTCCTCTGCCGGGAGGCGCTCCACCTCGTCCTCCTCAACACGAGGGGTGGGGGTGGTGGATGCTCGTGCGCTACGCGAGCACGAGTTTATCGGTATTGGTCAGATCATTTCATATCCCGTGTTTTTGCGAGGATTTGCGACAGGATCCCAACGATCGCCGCTGCTGATCCACGACGAAACCAGGGAGATGGTGGTGCTGGTGCAAGTCATGGCGATGCGGTACACGAAGCTGCGGTAGACGGGGTGGGGCGCACCATCGCGATGCGCGGGCGCTTCCCTGGATGCGGGACCCGGGGGGAGGAGAGGGCCAGCAATGGTGGATGCACACCACATGGACGGAGATCCAGGTCTCGTTGCGACCCGCTGCGACCGCGTAACTGGTATAAGACCCAAATCCCATTCCCCAATTGACCTAGAAGCCGCTCTCTCCCACCTGTGGGCTGCGCCTCGAAACCCTAGACCGATCTCTCCTCCATCCTTCTCCTGGGTCCTGGCTGAGAGGAAAAATCTGCGGCGACTGCAGATCATTCGCGAAGGTGGCTGCCTCCCCTCCGCAACCACCAGATACCATGGTGGACAAGGCCGAGCGTGGGTTCCATGGGGACTGCCGAGAGGGCTTCGGTGTTGGGCGAGATGGTCATGGGGCTGTCCGTTTCGACCATGGCAAGGGCCGCTTCGACCGTGGCGCTGGCAGATCTGAGCACGGCGGCGACCGATTCTCATGGAGGAGAAGCGGCATCGACAACTCGTACAAGGCAAACTATCCTTCCTCTTTCGACACGTCACGCTGGGAGGCGGCGGCGGCGATGGAACAACAAAGCTCAAGTACGGGGGGCGTTTGGATGCAGAAGGCCCAAAAGTCCTCTAGATCTGGTGGGGGGAGCAACATGCGACAAGATTAGGACGGAGATCCAAGCCCGGCTGATTTGCAAGTCAAGCAGAGAACCGCTGCTAAAGATCAGGTGCCTTCTACCAATGTTGGCGACTCTTGCCTTATGTGTAAAACTGTGGGTCACCTTCCTGTTCATTGCCTGCGTGCTTTTTGTGAGAGATGCAGTAAACTGGGACATTAGCTCTTGTGTGTGTGGAATTCCTTCCATGGGAGATCATTGCTCTAATGTGTGCCTTCCAGGCCCGTAATCAAGGGATTTACTACATTCATTATATTTGCACTGCGGGCAGGCAAATGAGCGTTCATGTTTTGTTGTTGTCATGGTCCTGGAAGGAAATCCTACTGCCAAAATGATGAATGATGCATTCTTTCTGTATCTGGGTAAAACTTAGAGATGCTCAGCCAAGTTGATAGGCCCTGGGGTGTTTTTAATGAGGTAGCCTAATACTAGAGAGGTTGATAAAGCTTGTTATAGCGACCGTATGACTATGAAGCCTTGTGGTACTGTGGTGAGGGTTACTAGATGTGAGCAAAATGTGGGAGCGAAAGGGTTATTGGAAAAAACTTGGGTTAAAGTCGGTAACATACCATCTGATAACGTTGCGAAAGAAATGTTGCTTTTGTTGCCTCTCTTGTTGGAGTCCCTCTTGAAATTGATATGTCTACTTTATACCGTCCAGAATCCGTGAAAGTCAAACTGGTATGTTGATGTCTGCTAGAAATACGTCGGTATTTCCCCAAAGAGGAAGGGATGATGCAGCACAGCGACAGTAGGTATTTCCGTCAGTGATGAGACCAAGGTTATCGAACCAGTAGGAGAACCATGCAACACTACGTGAACGGCACCTGCACACAAATAACAAATACTCACAACCCGACGTGTAAAAGGGGTTGTTAATCCCTTTTGGGTAACTACGCCAGAGATTGGCAAACGAACGTGAGAGAGTTGTAATAAATTGATAGATCGAACGCCAAATAAAATAAAGTGCAGCAAGATATTTTTATATTTTTGGTTTAAGAGATCTAAAAATAAAAGCAAAATAAAATAGATCGCAAAGGCAAATATAATAAAGAAGAGACCCGGGGTTGTAGGTTTCACTAGTGGCTTCTCTCGAGAAAAATAGCAAACGGTGGGTGAACAAACTACTGTTGGGCAATTGATAAAACTTCAAATAATCATGGCGATATCGAGGCAATGATCATTATATAGGCATCATGTCCAAGATTAATAGACCGACTCCTGCATGCATCTACTACTATTACTCCACACATCGACCGCTATCCAGCATGCATCTAGTGTATTAAGTTCATGGAGAAACGGGGTAATGCAATAAGAATGATGACATGATGTAGACAAGATCTATTTATGTAGAAATAGACCCCATCTTGTTATCCTTAATGGCAACAATACATACGTGTCGGTTCCCCTTCTGTCACTGGGATCAAGCACCATAAGATCGAAGCCATCACAAAGCACCTCTTCCCATTGCAAGATAAATAGATCAAGTTGGCCAAACAAAACCCAAATATCAGAGAAGAAATACGAGGCTATAACCAATCATGCATATAAGAGATCAAAAGAAGACTCAAATAACTTACATGGATAAAAAGATAGATTTGATCATAAACTCAAAGTTCATCGGATCACAACAAACACACCGCAAAAAGAGTTGCATCATATGGATCTCCAAGATACCATTGTATTGAGAAACAAAAGAGAGAGAGAGAGAGAGAGAGAGAGAGAGAGAGAGAGAGGAAGCCGTCTAGCTACTAACTATAGACTCGTAGGTCTACAAAGAACTACTCACGCATCATCAAAGAGGCACCAATGAACATGATGAACCCCTCCGTGATGGTGTCGAGATTGGATCTGGTGGTTCTGGAACTTGCGGCGGCTGGAATTGATTTTCGTCGACTCCTCTAGGGTTTATGTAATATTGGGGTATTTATAGAGTGAAGAGGCAGTTCGGGAGGAAACCGAGGTGGGCACAACCCACCTGGGCGCGCTTGAGCCTCCAGGCGCGCCCTGGTGGATTGTGCTCCCCTCAAAGCACCCCCCAGGCGCTTCTCCGGCCCACTGGATGTCTTCTAGTCCAAAAAGAGTCCACAAAAAGGTTCGCTATGTTTGGACTTCGTTTGGTATTGATTTCCCGCGATGTAAAAAACATGCAAAAAACAGCAACTGGCACTTGGCACTATGTCAATAGGTTAGTACCCAAAAATGATATAAAATGACTGTAAAACATCCAAGAATGACAATATAACAACATGGAACAAGCAAAAATTATAGATACGTTGGAGACGTATCAAATGTCGCAATGTGGAGGAAATACTACTAGTGGCTAAGCCAGTCCCAGGGGATCACTTCTTTGATTTCACTTATGAGGTGGATCAGGTTGTTGCCAGAGATCCTGATAGAGAGAAGATTAAGAACAAGGTTGAGACAGGAAAACCACTCCAAAAAAGCAAAGGAGGCTTGGTGCTACTTCTTGAGCTTGCGTTGATTTTTTCCTTCAAGAGGAAAGGGTGATGCAGAAAAGTAGAGATAAGTATTTCCCTCAGTTAAGAACCAAGGTATCAATCCAGTAGGACGCACAAGCAAGTCTCCAATCTATGCACCTGCTGTCAGAGTAAATGACCACAGGTAGCCTCATCAACTCCCTCTGGCTTTTCAAGACATCGGGCCGGCTGCGCCCCTCAAGCCTCCGAGACGAAGGGCCGCCTTCTCGTGGTCGGCTGGTCCAAGCGGACGGCTGTAGGAAGGTGGCAAGGCTCAAATGAGCGGTCCCAAAGTGTGCCGACTCCAAGCAGGCGGCCACCAGAGTGGCCGACCTCTAGCAGGCGGCCCACCCCATGCACCCTCAAAAAGTTTGCACCCACATACCGGCGACAGGACGGGGCGTGGCTACAGTGCAGCCTTCCACCCCCGAATCCCAGAGCAGGCATGGCCACAGTCCAACGTACCGGGCGGCCATCCCTCGCTGAGGGAGTCCTGGATTAGGGGGTGTCCGGATGGCCGGACTAAGACCTTTGGCCGGACTCCCGGACTATGAAGATACAAGATTGAAGACTCCGCCCCGTGTCCGGATGGGACTTTCCTTGGCGTGGAAGGCAAGCTTGGCGATACGATATGAAGATCTCCTCCCATTGTAACCGACTCTGTGTAACCCTAGCCCTCTCCGGTGTCTATATAAACTGAAGAGTTTTAGTCCATAGGACGAACAACAATCATACCATAGGCTAGCTTCTAGGGTTTAGCCACTCCGATCTCGTGGTAGATCTACTCTTGTACTACCCATATCATCAATATTAATCAAGTAGGAGTAGGGTTTTACCTCCATCGAGAGGGCCCGAACCTGGGTAAAAACATCGTGTCCCTTGTCTCCTGTTACCATCCGCCTAGACGCACAGTTCGGGACCCCCTACCCGAGATCCGCCGGTTTTGATACTGACATTGGTGCTTTCATTGAGAGTTCCGCTGTGTCGTCACCATCAGGAAGGATGCCGCATCCCGTATTTAAAGACGGTGTCGTTGCTAAAGGAGCTTCGGCTGTCGGCCAAACTCTCCGGCTAGGCAGGTTTTTGATGACCGCCTGTCCGGCCGTCGCGCCGACGATGACCTCTCGGGCCATCGAAAGCAATCTTCACATCAGCTCGGAGCTCGCTGAGCAGTTAGATCCGATGGAGCTCTTCTCCATTAACGAGCTCTTGGATCGCATCGCGGCCCTGGGAGTCGCTACTGATTACGACCAGATTGGGCTTAAACCCGATCAGAGAGAGATTGACTCTCCCGAGATTACCCACCACGTCGAAGTGGTGGAAGAACAATGCGGCGAGTCTTCGCCCACCCTAAGGACCAGATGCGTCTGGATTCCCGATCCCTCCAAGTCGGATACCCACGGAGGGGAGGGTGTCACCCAAACCCTGAACCTAAAGTCAGGCAGCAGGCCCGATTCATTGAATAATATCCGAGAAAGCAAGCTTCCGAATTTGGAAACCGCTCGGCCCCTGAATCTTACATCGGGCATGGTTCCGGATTTAATTCCACCCGCCCACCCAACTATATGGGATTTATCCCTAATACGGGAAGAGTCCGGAGAAACAGTACACCACTACTGGGCCAGATTCCTCCTGGTTATGAACAGGATAAAGGACTGTCGTGAGAAAGAAGCAATTTCACTCTTTTTTAACAACTGCACGGACATCGGAATCTTCAACGCCATAAGTCGCCGCGAAATTACACGATTCGCCGACTTGACATCCATAGTACGAAAGTACTATGTGACTGAAAGTGTTTGGAAAACCGAAGATAAATTCTGGGATAATCCGGCCCCAAATATAACACAAGTCCGAAACAAAAGGGCACATTATCGCCAGGCATCTGAGCCAAACATCAAAAAACAAAAACCCTCTACAGGGTACGGGACCGTACTGGAAGGATGGCTCAATGGACCCTGTAAAATTCATAATTCAGGGAAAGCCACACCAACGCACAGCCTCAGAGCATGTTGGATACTATGGCAGGTGGCCAGAAGTGGCGAGGAGCTTTTAACTCCAGCACCCGAAGAATACCTCCCCAGTACGGTGTCGACAGTCTTCGAGACATTCACATCAAACAATGCAAGGAAACGAATGCTCCGCAACCTTGCCGAAGTCTACCAAGTAGCAACAATAAACCCATGGAGTGACATGGCTATCACCTTTAATGCCAGCGACGAACCTAAATTCCGGACAGCCCGAGCACCAGCCGCATTGGTCCTCAGTCCGATAGTGGATGGCTTCCGACTTACAAAGGTACTCATGGATGGCGGCAGCGGACTCAACCTCATCTACGAGGAAACCCTGCGAAAAATGGAAATTTACTGGAGCCGCATTGAGCGAAGCAACACAACTTTTAGGGGAATAATCCCAAGCCGGGAAGCGTGCTGTTCAGGAAAAATCACACTGGATGTGGTGTTCGGCACGCCAGACAATTACAGATCCGAGGAGGTCACGTTTCAAGTGGCCCCGTTCAGCAGCGGATACCACGCTCTGCTAGGGCGAGAAGCATTTACAATTTTCCAAGCCATACCCCATTACGGGTACATGAAGCTCAAAATGCCCGGGCCCAACGGAATCATCACTCTTGCAAGTGATCCGGACATAGCGCTCCGCACTGAAAACAAGACAGCCGCACTGGCCCTGGAGGCATTATCTGAGGCCCTAGCGGCCAAGGAATTAATGGTGTTGCGCTCTACGGTGGACAGGGACGATGTGATACTAGACAAGAGATCCAAGTCCACCTCTTTTAAACCAGCGGACGAAATAGTCAAATTCCAAGTCCATCCAACGGACCCTACAAAAACGGCCTCCATCGGGGCACAATTAAAAGCCGATGTAGACGCCGCACTCAGAGACTTCCTGTGAGAAAATTGGGACATTTTCGCCTGGCACCCCTCGGATATGCCAGGAATCCCACGCAGGCTGGCCGAGCACAGCCTGAACATCATAAAAGGGTTTAAACCCGTCAAGCAGACCCTACGGTGTTTTTCTGAACCCAAGAGACAAGCCATGGGAGAGGAGCTAGCAAAACTACTGGAAGCCGGATTCATCAGAGACATAAAACATCCGGACTGGCTAGCAAACCTGGTGATGGTACCAAAGAAGGACAAATCTTGGTGCCTATGTGTCGATTTCAAAGACCTAAACAAGGCCTGTCCAAAGGACCCTTTCCCACTCCCCCGAATTGATCAAATCATCGACGCCACCGCAGGACACGACTCATTGTGCTGCCTCGATGCATACTCTGGCTACCATCAAATCAAGATGGCAGAGTCAGACCAAGCCGCAACGGCATTCATCACCCCATATGGCCCATTCTGCTTCAACACGATGCCCTTCGGGCTCAAAAACGCCAGTGCAACATATCAGCGCATGATTCAGACATGTCTGACCAACCAGATCGGCAAAACAGTCGAAGCATACGTAGATGACGTGGTCGTCAAAACAAAACATGTCGATACTCTAGTAGACGACTTAAGGCTCATGTTCGACAATCTCTGAACATATGACATTTAGCTCAACCCGAAAAAATGCATTTTCGGCGTGCCAGCCGGAAAGCTCTTGGGCTTCATCGTATTCGGTAGAGGAATTGAAGCAAACCCAGCCAAGATTCGAGCTCTGTCACAATTGGATACCCCAAAGGACCTCAAACAAATACAAAAACTGACAGGATGCGTGGCGGCTCTAAGCCGCTTCATCTCCCGCTTAGGAGAAAAGGCATTACCCCTCTATCGCCTCCTGTGGTGCACCGACCACTTCGAGTGGACAGATGCCGCCACGGCCGGACACGAAGAAATAAAAGTCATACTGGCAACAAATCCGGTCCTGGCCGCGCCCAACACGGGCGAACCAATGCTATTATACATCGCGGCAACCCATCAAGTTGTAAGCGCGGTGCTCGTCGTCGAACGAGAAGCGCACGGACACAAGTTCCCCCTCCAAAAACCAGTGTACTACGTGTCCACTATGCTAACTCCATGCAAGTCACGGTACCCGCATTATCAAAAGATAGCATACATGGTGTTCATGGCATCCCGGAAGCTGCGACACCACTTTCAAGAGTGCTCCATAACAGTGGCATCCGAAGTACCCCTTAATGATACTATAAACAACCGCGACGCAATGGGCCGGATTGCCAAATGGGCCATCGAGCTCCTCCCGTTCGACATAACCTACAAGCCAAGGCGAGCTATTAAGTCGCAGGTTTTGGCCGACTTCATCACCGAATGGACTGAAGCCGAACTCCCTAAAGAATACGGTGCATACTCCAACTGGATCATGCACTTCGACGGCTCCAAAATGTTGGTTGGCCTGGGGGCTGGCATCGTTCTGACGTCCCCAACCGGGGACACAGTCCAATACGTACTTCAGATAATGTACATGGATTCCAACAACGCAGCCGAATATGAAGCCCTTTTACATGGCCTCCGAATGACAGTCTCCATGGGCATTCAACGCCTAGAGGTCCGCGGGGATTCAAATCTCACAATCTCCCAAATAAATGGATACTTCGACGCCAAGGATCCGAAAATGGTAGCTTACCGCAATGCCATCTTAAAGATGTCAGCTCGGTTTGAGGGGCTCAAATTTCATCACATAGCCCGGGAAAATAACCAAGCAGCAGACGTGCTAGCACGCATTGGCGCCAAGCGCGAGGCCGTCCCTCCCAACATCTTCCTAGAAAGGCTGTTCAAGCCATCTGTATCATGGGAAGGAGAATCCGGAAACAATAGCCCGGACACAACTACACTGCCCCTCACCGAACATTCTGACACAGTTGGGGGCTCCGCCAACGAAACAACGCCGTCAGCCCACGCAATAATGGCAGTCATTGCCCCTTGGACAGAACCATTCCTAGCCTACCTAACTAGGCA
This sequence comes from Triticum dicoccoides, assembly GCF_002162155.2. NCBI lineage: Eukaryota > Viridiplantae > Streptophyta > Magnoliopsida > Poales > Poaceae > Triticum > Triticum dicoccoides. The sequence continues at coordinate 642,261,306 of NC_041393.1, forward strand.
GGAACTTCCCGAGGACCAAAACGAGGCCCGCTGCATAGTGCGGTGATCTAAAGCCTACAAAGTCCACGAGGGAGAGCTCTACAAGAAAAGCACAACCGGAGTCCTTCAAAGGTGTATCTCCGAAGAGGAAGGGCGAGACCTTTTGGCTGAAATTCATGCCGGACTCGGCGGGCACCACGCCACAGCCCGGGCCCTTGTAAGCAAGGCCTTCCGTACCGGATTTTATTGGCCAACAGCCCGGGCAGACGCTCAGGACTTAGTGCAACGATGTGTTGGTTGCCAGTTATTCGCCAACCAAAGCCACATGCCGCCTACTGCCCTACAAACTATACCCATTACCTGGCCTTTTGCGGTCTGGGGGCTTGACATGGTCGGACCCCTTAAAGGAGGAACCCACAAGCAAAAATATCTACTGGTCATGGTGGACAAATTCACCAAATGGATAGAAGCCAAGCATGTAAAGACGACCGAATTCGGACCAGTGATAGACTTCATATCCGGGGTCATACACCGTTACGGCGTCCCCCACAGCATCATAACCGACAATGGCACAAACTTCACGGCCGATGAAGTCAAACTTTGGTGCAAAAACATGGGCATCAAGCTCGACTATGCTTCAGTCTATCACCCTCAAACTAACGGTCAAGTTGAACGGGCCAATGGTCTCATTATGAGTGGCATCAAACCCAGACTAGTGTGATCCCTCAAGGAATCTAACACGCACCGGGTAGAGGAGCTTGACTCCATACTTTGGGGGCTGCGGACCACACCGAATCGCACTACCGGATTCACACCATTTTTTATGGTATACGGCGCAGAGGCAGTACTGCCATGCGACATAATCCATGACTCACCTCGAGTGCGCATGTACGAAGAAAGAGAAGCCGAGCTCGATCGGCAGGACAGCTTGGACGCATTGGAAGAGGAGCGCGACGTGGCAAAGGCTCGTTCCGCATTCTATCAACAACAGGCTCGAAGATACCAAAGCAGAGAAGTACGGGCCAAAACCTATAACGTTGGCGAACTAGTTCTACGCCTGCCGGACAAGAAAAAGGATAAATTAAAGCCCAAATGGGAGGGCCCCTTCGTCATCGACCAAGTACTGACCGGCGGAGCGTACCGTCTGCGAAGCGCATCGGATAACCGACTCGAGCCGAACCCATGGAACGCAGCACGCCTACGAAGGTTCTACGCCTAGCGCCGGACTCCGTGTTCGTTTCCTTCCCTAGTCCCTTTGTTTTATTTTTTATTTTTATTTTTGGCAGTCCGGGATTTTGTTCCTTCTCCCTACCCCTTTTTTTTTCACAAGCCCTTAGGGGCTTGCATGTGCAATATTCGCACATACCCGACGCGCTACCTGCGCCCATAATACCTAGGGGCTTCTCTACCAAGAAGTTTATATAAAACGGGCCTCATGCCCAAAACATGTGTGATGCTTCCGCATGAACCTTTTATACACCATTATATGCATCGATATGACTTAAGTTTTGGCCAAGCTGGGTTGCCTGGCTCCTGTGCTTACCCCTACGTTCCCGTTCGTTCGGCTAGGTGGTAAAGGGAGCACCTCTGCGATTGTTACTACCGGGTCAGCCGGATGTGTACCTCAGACTGGGTGAAGCCGAAAGCTAGCGTTCTTAAGGGAATATTCGGTCGGTGAACTAAAAGATGATCTTTCGTATTCATTCATTTGCCCCCAGATGCTTTTCTGCTCTTTCCGGCAGTTCAGACATGCACTTCAGGGCATGCCTCCCAGGGAAAGGAACCCCTAATGGAACTATTCTCTCTGGAAGATGTTTCTTACTAACCATGTAATATAACATAACTAGTTGGGTACTTGTCTGCTAAAGCACTTATGACCCCTACGCCTTGTCTCCATGCATGCCCCGGTTCTTACATAACCGAGAGGGTATTCGGACACACTCCGGACTATAGGGTCCAGAGGTCGAAGCGAAAAGGTCCGCAATGACAAACGATCTACAATCCGGCTAGAAGACATTTTTATGTCATTTTTACAGAGTCAATTCGACTCGGCATATTCTTCTTCAATGCCATCCAATAGACGGTCTAATTTACAGTCCTGTTGGGAATACTTTGCAGTCAGCTCCACCTGGCCATATGCTAAGCTGACCGGGATCTCATTTCCGTTCGGACCTATAGGGCATGTGGTTTGGGTCAGCCTTCGTGTACCGAGTCTTCACCATGGCCCAGGCCTCCCTCGCACCTTGACGGCAAGCTGATATCTTCCACAACCGGAAGCGCTGCCGCACTCCCTCCAGCTTCTTGGCAAGCTCCTCAAGGCCTTCGGGCATGGAGAGGGATGGCCACATAGCCTGGATGATGCTTTGCATTGCCTGCCGAACTCGCTCATGTAGTTGCAACAGCTCGGGAAGAAGGTCTCCCGGTGAACCGAGCATTTCCTCCGTCGGACGACCCGTCAGCAGACCTACAGACATAGCTCTGTCAATCGACTTCCTCGCCGAATTCTTTTTTCGAAGATTCGTTCAAGCACTTACTAAAAATGCCGCGCCGAAGTCGCCGATTCTCCTTCACGGCAGAAGACAGCTGAATACGAACATCTTTCAGTTCCTCGCCTAGCTAGGTATTGGCATCTTGAAGCTTGTTCTTCTCTTGCCTCACCCTCGTCAGCACGCTCTCGCCAGCCTTTAGTTGGCGTAGGAGTTGTTGCTGGTCCGGATTTACTCCGGCCTCATATGCATTATTATCGTCAGGGTTGCACGCCTGCCGCATTTCAAAACGGAAGTACCTTTCGAAGCACATATTACCTGCGGGCGTCCCCTTGACATTCTCTGAAGTGGCCAATGCGGCCTCGAGCTGAGCCTTGCACTCTTCGAGCTCCTGGGACTATTGCTTGTTCTTCTTTGTAAGACACTGCATAGCACATGATCCTTCAAACAATTATCTTCACCGTTTCAAGTCTCGGGGGCTACTGACATATATAACCTTCAATTTTACTCACCTGTATGTCTTTCACATACTGCTCCGTGGCTCTGGCTAGATCATTTTGAGCAGCACAGAGATACGCACCTCCTGTATTAAAGGCGTCCAACGCCTCTGGGGAAAAACACGCGTCACGAAGAATAGTCCGGCGACGCCTGTGGTTCAGGGCACTCTCCACCTCTGAATTGGTGGCAGATAGCCCGTCGGCGCCCTCTATCGGAGGAGCGCCCGAGGCGCGTCCCGTGTCCGCCTCCGCTTCCGGACCCAGCCTCGAACCTTGGCCGGCAGACATAGTCCGGCGGGCTCTCTTCTTCCTAAGAAAATCATGAGCATTAGTAAGACTCAAGGGCATAAACCCTAGGCGTTAAATCCGCATGCCATACCATTGCGCCGGAATCTCGATCTGGTCCACACTTCTTTTTGGCCCGCCTGGCTTCAGCGGCCCTTGTTGGCTGCCCACTGCGGGCTCGGCCTTCCGCCTCAAGGATTTACCTTGCGAAACGTTGTTAGTACACGGCATGCAAGATAAAACATTAGAATACTGGGACTTCGGTCTTAGTTACCTTGGAGGCTGGAAGTAGTCCGGGATAGTCGGCCGTGATGGCCGCTAAGGAGTTATCCTTGCTCAATTGATGAAATAATCCATCAATCAACTCCACGCATAAGTCCGGATCTTCTTGGGAGTCCGGATCGAGGGGCCGTCCCGGGTCCTCGGGTTGTGGAGCAGGGCTGTTTATTTCCTTCACAGCCTGGCGCAGCTCCTGCGTTTGAACATTACTAAGTCTAAGTACTCAACTACGGGAATTTCACAAACGGATAGGCAAGTGAAAGTGTCCGCTCACCCAACTAGGAGGATTGTACATAGAGAATCCGCCTTCCGGGTTGACACGGAGGAATTCTTCCTCTTCCCCCTTGTACAAAGCGTATAAGATTCTCGTTAAAGTGGCGGCCGAATCTGGCCCCTTGCAACCGCACCGGGTGGCATCATTCTCCCCGTTGAAATCCTACATGGGGTGGCCTCTGTATTTAAGCGGCTGCACCCCTCGCGTAATGCATACGGCCATGACCTTTATCATGGTCAGTCCGGAGTGAGCCAACAACCTTATCCAGCTCATCAGGTACAAGACGTCCCTGTCAGCTTCCCTCTGAGGGTTTCGTGGGCGCCAACTCAGGTGCTTCTTCAACGGGGCATTATTGAACTCGGGGAGTCCGATCTGTACAGGGTCCAGCAGGGGGACGTCATCTATATAAAGCCACTCCAAGGGACAGTCTTCGGACGCCCTCTTTGGGGTGCCAGATAGATATCCGGTCCCGGTGATGCGCCATAGTTTGGCTCCGCCCACCTGATAAATAGACCCCTCCTGAGAACGGGGCACAAGGCAAAACAACCTCTTCCACAGCGCGAAATGGGCCTCAACACCCAAGAACAGCTCGCAGAGGGCCACGAAGGCTGAGATGTGCAAAATGGAGGCAGGCGTGAGGTTATGTAGCTGGAGGCCGTAGAACTCTAGCAACCCTCGGAGAAACGGATGAATTGGAAATCCTAGTCCTCTCATCAAATAAGGGACTAGCCATACCCGCTCTCCTTGAGAGGGATTGGGAACGCCCTCCGCCTGCTCTCTGTCGCTATAGGCAGCAATCCCGGCTCGAACAGGGACCATATATGCTGGGGGGAGAAGCCCCTTGGACTGAAGCACTACTAACTCGCTATGCGGGATGGAGCACCGCCCCCAATCTCCGGGCCGAGGGCTGGAGGAGCGAGAGGAGGAGCGGCATCGACTGGCCATGTTGGAATGGATCTCTGTCAGAGGCGCTCTGATGAAGACTCGCGGAGGGAAGATGGTGCGAGTTGGATCTAAATCCCCGTCTCTTTTATG
>NC_041393.1:642266262-642309418 GCF_002162155.2 Triticum dicoccoides
AAAGAAAACCCCCTAGCTTTTCGCATTCGTTTGATGCGTGGAAGATGGTCATTATGGGGCACAGAAGCCGAGGAGGACAGCACACACTAGAAGCCGGACACTATTCGACGGATACAGAGAATTTGCAGGAGAACCCGCCTTGCAATGCCGAAGACAACTTGCACGCCGGACTCGTCGTCATTGAAGCCTGGTTCAGGGGCTACTGTGGGAGTCCTGGATTAGGGGGTGTCCGGATGGCCGGACTAAGACCTTTGGTCGGACTCCCGGAATATGAAGATACAAGATTGAAGACTCTGTCCCGTGTCCGGATGGGACTTTCCTTGGCGTGGAAGGCAAGCTTGGCGATACGATATGAAGATCTCCTCCCATTGTAACTGACTCTGTGTAACCCTAGCCCTCTCTGGTGTCTATATAAACCGGAGAGTTTTAGTCCATAGGACGAACAACAATCATACCATAGGCTAGCTTCTAGGGTTTAGCCACTCTGATATCGTGGTAGATCTACTCTTGTACTACCCATATCATCAATATTAATCAAGCAGGAGTAGGGTTTTACCTCCATCGAGAGGGCCTGAACCTGGGTAAAAACATCGTGTCCCTTGTCTCCTGTTACCATCCTCCTAGACGCACAGTTTGGGACCCCCTACCCGAGATCCGCCGGTTTTGACACCGACACCCGCCCGGTGCGGCACTGTTACCATGTTGATTGTGACATCATCCATGGCAGAGCATCCATGCTCCCACGATGGGCTGTCGGTACGGCCCGTAGGCGGCGGGCCCTACCTGCCAGTGAGCTACCCAACGGCGGCACGACCAGACCAGTCGGCATATGGGGAGGCCAGCTCTCAGCAGTCGGCCCTTCCCTTTCCTAGGAGTTTGTGCGCCATTAACCAGATAAGACGGGGTGTGGCTACAAAGAACGCTCGCCAGGCGGCGGCACTGTAGCCACGCCCGCCCCGAGCAAGCCATCGTCATCAAGGGCAAGGCTACAGTATTGAGCAGCCGACAGGGCCCACAAGCGGTGGGCCCAGCCTCGGCTAAGAGCCCGGCAGCCGGCGGGACCCACCAGTCGGCGGGCCCAAGTGGCCGAAGGAGAAGCCGGCGGCCATAGACACTGACGGCCTGGGTCCACACCCAGCCGGATTACCATTGTACCCCTGGAGGGTAGGCCTATATAAACCCCCCAGGGCACCCATGCAAAGGGTTGATCTCTAAGAGTTTCCCACACCATATAGAGAGAGGGGTAGTGCTAGCCTTGCCCTTCTTCCTCCTCTAGCCGAATAGCTCAAGGAGCAACTTGTAGCTACTTGTTGATTTAATGATCATGCGGAGACCCCGCGGAGCAGGACTAGGGGTGTTATCTCCTAGGAGAGCCCCGAACCTGGGTAAGATTCACAGGCGTGCATGTCTTCGCCTCATCCCGTTTCCAGGCATGTATTCGCAGGCGACGTCTTACTAGCTCCCACTATGATTAGCCATCCTTTGGCATATGTCGCACCTATCACCCGACACCTGCACAAACTAACAAACACTTGCACTCAACGCAAAAAAGGGGTTGTCAATCCCTTCACGGTCTCAAACAAGAGTGAGATCTAATAGAGACAGGTACAAAAGATAAATAAAAAGGCAAACTAAAATAAATCTAAAAATTGCAGCAACATCAGATAGAACTCCAAGAACATCGAGGAGAACATGGTATTGAAGATCACAGAGAGAGAAGAAGCCATCTAGCTACTAGCTATGGACCCGTAGGTCGGTGGCAAAATACTCACGCTTCATAGGAAGGGCAATAGAGTTGATGTAGATGCCCTCCTATTGGGGAACGTGGTAATTTCAAAAAAATTCCTACAATCACGCAAGATCTATCTAGGAGATGCATAGCAACGAGAGGGGAGAGCGTGCCCACATACCCTCATAGACCGAAAGTGGAAGCGTTATGACAACGCGATTGATGTAGTCGTACGTCTTCACGATCCGATCGATCCTAGCACCGAAGATACGACACCTCCGTGATCTGCACACGTTCAGCTCGGTGACGTCCCACGAACTCTAGATCCAGCTGAGGTCAAGGGAGAGTTTCGTCAGCACGACAGCGTGGTGACGGTGATGATGAACTTACTGGCGTAGGGCTTCGCCTAAGCACTACGATGATATAACCGAGGTGGAAATCTGTGGAGGGGGGCACCACACACGGCTAAAAGATCAACTTGTGTGTCCTAGGGTGCCCCCTGCCCCCGTATATAAAGGAGCAAGGGTGAGGCCGGACGACCCTCCTAGGGCGCGCCAAGAGAGGGGAATCCTACTAGGACTCCAAGTCCTAGTAGGTTTCCACCTAAGGAAGAGGGGGGGGGAGTGAGGGAGTCCTGGAATAAGGGGTCCTCGGACAGCCGGACTATATACTTTGGCCGGACTGTTGGACTATGAAGATATAAGATAGAAGACTTCGTCCCATGTCCGGATGGGACTCTCCTTTGCGTGGAAGGCAAGCTTGGCGATTCGGATATGTAGATTCCTTTCTCTGTAACCGACTTTGTACAACCCTAGTCCCCCCGGTGTCTATATAAATCGGAGGGTTTAGACTTCTAGGGTTTAGTCACAACAATCATAACCTCATAGGCTAGACTTGTAGGGTTTAGCCATTACTATCTCGTGGTAGATCAACTCTTGTAATACTCATATTCATCAAGATCAATCAAGCAGGAAGTAGGGTATTACCTCCATAGAGAGGGCCCGAACCTGGGTAAACATTGTGTCCCCCGCCTCCTATTACCATTAGCCTTAGATGAACAGTTAGGGACCCCTACCTGAGATCCGCCGGTTTTGACACCGACATTGGTGCTTTCATTGAGAGTTTCGCTGTGTCGTTGAAGATAGGCTTGATGGCTCCATCAATCATTTACATCAATGCCGTCCAGGGGGAGATCTCCCTCCCCGGATAGATCTTCGTATTCGGCGGCTTCGCACTGTGGGCCAACTTGTTTGGCCATCTAGAGCAGATCAATAGCTACTCCCCTGGCCATTAGGTCAGATTTTGGAAGCCTGAATTTTGTGGCCGATATCCATGGAGACTTGATCTTCGACGGATTCGAGCCCATGACGGCTGTCCCCGGCCACCACGATGAATATGACCTAGATCTGTTATCGGGCCACACACAAGAGATAGCACCTGTGACCGGCCTGGCCCTAGAGCCGGAGCGGACTGCGTCGTCAAAAGACGGGAAGCTTAACCCGCCATGGAGGTCGCAGACTCAGCGGTGCTCGAGCCGCACACAGACCCAACATCAAGCTGGGCTTGCGTCACCGGAACCTCGGACTCGTCTCCGGCCATGGGTTCCGGACCGTGTGCACCCGCGTCCATCAATCCAGATTGGGCGCCAGTCTTGGAGTTCAGCTCTGCGGACATCTTCCAGTACTCGCCTTTGGATGACGTGCTAAACTCATTGAAGTCCCTCTCCTTGTCGGGGGACTCTTGGCCGAACTATGTCCGGCTTGAGTGGGAAGTGGACGACGAAGAGCTTCATTCCCCACCCACCGCCCACTTCATTGCCACTGCCGAGGACTTAACCGACACGCTCGATTACGGCTCCGAAGACATCAACGGTATGGACGACGATGCTGGAGAAGAGCAGGCACAAAAACCACCACCTTTAGGGCAGTGGATAGCTACATCGTCATACGATATATACATGGTGGACACACCCAAGGAGAATGAGGCCGACGGCGATAACAACATGCCTGTCGATGAGCCTCCTAAACACCGGTGTCCCAAATGCCGACCTCGATCCGGCAAAAGGAAAAATAGCAACATTGTCACGGACGATGATGGTAATTTGAACCAAGCCAAAGATCCCGCAGACCCAGCGTTGGAGCAGGGCATGCGAGAGGATGGCGAACACAGTCCGGAGATGTTGTTCGACCACAGCGGCGCCGAAGATAGCAATTACCAACCTGTCTCTGAAGAGGAGATCAACATGGGCAACGACGAGTTCGTCATCCCAGAAGAACCATTAGAACAAGAACGCCTACACCAAAGGCTTATCGCCACTACAAGGAGCCTGAAGAAGCAGAAGCAGCGGCTTAAAGCCGAACAAGATACGCTCACTGACAAATGGAATGAAGTGCTCGACGCTGAGCAAAAATACGGTGGTAATTGCCAAACAAAGAGCTATCCTAAATGTAAGTTGCTGCCCGAATTCGACGACGAGGCTATCGCGCCTATACCGTCGAAAAACAATACGGTCGACTGGCCAGACCGACCACCTCGCGGTTGCGACAGAGCGGCTAGCAATGCCGTACACAAGCCCACACCCACTTCCCACAAAGGAAGGAAGGTTGCGGCCCAGGACCAGAAACACGATCTACGTGAGGACCTGGACAAAAAAGCTGGCAAAACCAGGTCCATCTATGGATCCAGGGAACGTGCTCCTACACGGGATCATGATTATCAAACGAAATATGCCGGCCATTTACCATCTCGGAATCAATACCAAACATCACAACCGTCGGACCCAACCCACGACACAGCCAGATACAAGGGTGCCGCACACCCCCTATGCTTCACCGATGAGGTGCTGGAACACAATTTTCCAGAAGGGTTCAAACCCGTAAACATCGAGGCATATGATGGAACGACGGACCCCGTGGTTTGGATAGAAGACTTTGTTCTTCACATCCACATGGCTCGTGGAGATGATCTCCATGCCATTAAATATTTACCCCTCAGGCTAAAAGGACCAGCTCGGCACTGGCTGAAAAGCCTCCCCGAAAACTCCATCAGAAACTAGGAAGAACTTGAGGATGCTTTCTGGGCCAATTTTCAAGGGACCTATGTCCGGCCTCCAAATGCAGATGATCTAAGTCACATAATCCAGCAACCCGGAGAATCATCCTGTAAGCTTTGGAACAAGTTTCTCACTAAGAAGAACCAAATTGTAGACTGTCCGGACGCCGAAGCCTTAGCGGACTTCAAACACAGTGTTCGGGACGGATGGCTGGCCAGACACCTCGGCTAGGAAAAGCCAAGGACAATGGCCGCCTTAACTACACTCATGAACCGCTTTTGCGCGGGCGAAGACAACTGGTTAGCCTGTAGCAGCACCAGTGATCCCGGCACCTCTGAGGTCAGGGATGGCAATGGAAAACCACGACGCAACAAAAAAAAATCTGAATAATGAAGAAAGCCCAGACAATACAACGGTAAATGCCTGATTTAGGGGCTCAAGACCCAGTCAACGGAAGAGGCCATTTAAAGGCAACAAGGACAATCCATCCAACTTGGACAAAATCCTAGATAGGCCCTGCTAGATCCACGGCACTCCCGATAAACCAACTAATCACACCAAAAGAGAATGTTGGGTCTTCAAGCAGGCGGTAAACTCAACGCCGAACACAAAGGGAAGGGACCTCAGAGCAAAGACAAGGACGAACCTCGCCAGCCGAACACGGGGGGATAGAAGAAATTCCCAGCAGAGAGCAAAGTAGTGAACATGATCTATGTCACTCATATCCCAAAGTGGGAGCGCAAGCGTCCACTCCGTGATGTCTATGCTGTTGAGCTCGTCGCCCCCAAGTTCAACCCATGGTCGGCCTGTCCGATCACCTTTGATCGCAGGGATCACCCGACTAGTATCCATCACGGAGGTTCGGCTACCCTAGTGCTCGACCCAATAATCGACGGATACCACCTCACTCGAGTCCTCATGGATGGCGGCAATAGTCTCAATCTGATATATCAGGACACTGTCCGCAAAATGGGGATAGACCCATCAAGAATCAAGCCAAGCAGCACTACCTTTAAAGGAGTTATACCGGGCGTGGAAGCCCGCTGCACGGGCTCTCTAACATTGGATGTTGTGTTCGGCTCTCCGGACAACTTTCGAAGCGAAGAACTAATCTTCGACATTGCTCCGTTCCGAAGCGGCTATCATGCGCTACTCGGAAGAACAGCCTTCGCCCGTTTTAATGCAGTCTCGCATTATGCATATCTAAAACTCAAAATGCCTGGACCTTGTGGCATCATTACGGTTAGTGGAATTATGGAGTGCTCTCTTCGCACAGAAGAATACACGGCATCTATAGTAGTCGAAGCACAAAACGGCTTATTCAAGCTGAACAGCTCATCGGTCGTTAAGACCACAGACACAGCTAAACATGTCCGGCGCACACCTCAGTGCGGCAGCTCAGATAAACCTGAGCTTGATTAGCAGCTACGCCCCCATCGACCGCCCCATAAAGAGATATACTCAAAATTCCTTGGGTGGCTTCGGGGGCACTCTGCACACAAAAGGTGCATAGTTCGGCTTGACCCTATTCGGACCCTGGAGTTATAGTTCACGGTTCATCAAAATGAACCAGCTTTACTTACGGCCACACCAGATTCTTTTACCTGGTCTTCTTTTTTTCCTTTTTTTTACAGATGGCCATCATACTATACCCTTCAAGGACACTTCACAATGGAGATAAAGGCGCAGACATGCAGCAGGGACCCGCATTAAGGTTTCTTTTTAGATTAAGACCCTGTGTAAACCTTTTTATCTCTTGTTGTTTTATACTTTCCTGGCATGTAAAATGTCCAAGAAAGATACCAACATCATCTGTAAACATACGACTCGCTATACTAAAGTGGATGTTATAGAAGCAACTCGGTTCATACTGTGTTTCGAGCTTTATGCTCTCACCACCCACGCTCTTCCCCCACGCCAGATTGCCACATGTGCCTTGATACCATGGGTCTATCACCAGGGGTTGTATTCAGCCCGGTGTATATTGTAAAGTCCGAACACCTATAGGGAGTGTTCGGTGTCGCGAGTTTGGCCTTATATGCATCAGCTCCGAATCATGTCTTTGGTTAATAGTTGGGTTGCCCGGCTCCTGTGCTTACTACCTTACGTTCCGCTATATCGACTAGGGTAGTAAAGGGAGAACTACTGCGATTGTGTCCCAGCTAGCCTGGATGAGTACCTCAGTAGAGAAAGCCGAAACTGACTGTCATGATGTGGCAAGAGCTGGTCAACCATTCGATGACTCATCGGAATCTTCGTGATTCCCTCCGTGTTAAACGAAGGACCGTCTTTCTGGTCATGTATGTATACGCACCGTATTGGGATAACCGCGGACATACTAGGGGCTATATAGTAGCCCCACCGTCAAACTCCTATGGCTAAGTGAAAGTGTTAAAGCTCTATAGTCCGATTGCCTAGTTCGCCGCACTAACACCTCCTTAATGGACCAAGACGTTGGGTCAAGTGTGATCAAGTGCTTTTCCGAACACCCCGGCATTATACGCTAGGGGGCTGAAGGCGACGACTGCAAACTTTCAGATTGTATATATATAAAAGACGGCCGCACAGGAGGCACTAAAACTTTTCAGGCAAAAAGTATAAAAACATAGCCTTGAATATATCATAATATTGTTATTACAATTTTGATACACCTCACTTGAACATAATATTTTTCGAGCACTGATCCTCTATTAAGTGGGCACCCTCTAGGACATCTTCAAAGTAATGTTCTGGCATGTTAAGGTCCTTGCCTTCGGGTGGACTCTGTGCTGCAATATCGGTGGCCGTCATCTTCGCCCAGTATATCTGACACGGGCAAGGGCCATCCGTGCACCTTCAATGCACGTTGACCGCTTCACAGCGTCGATACGCGGCACCACATTAACAAGTTGCTGCACCAAAGCGAAATAACTATTCGGAATGGGCTCATTTGGCCACAGCCAGATATCTTGTGGAGCTTGGCCCACTGGGCCATCTGTTCGTTCAACAGTGGACGCTTCGGCGTGTCAAATTGCGACCAAAACAACTTTTCTGTCGCATGTCCTTCTTGCGTGTGGAAAAACTGATTCGCATCGGCAGCACTCTTCGGCAGGTCCATAAAGGGGTCCGGAGAACTCCACTATTGATTCAGTGGCGTATACTTCGAATCGCCAAACTTAGTTTGCAATAAAAAGGGCTTACCAGCCGCGATCTCCCCAGTTTGTCGGATCTCCTCCCGAGCTGCTCTAGACTCAGACCGGGCTTCCTTCGCCTTTTGTAAGGCCTTGTCTATTTCGGCCGCTTTGGCTTTGTTATCTTTCTCAAGATCTTGGCATCGGCTAGTGGCATTCTTCAACTCGAGTGCCATGGTGGATATCCTCTTCTCCCACTGACGCTGAGCGGTCTGCTCCACTTTTAATCCGGCGGCTGTCTTTTCGGCAACCGCATTACTCATCCTGGCTTGCTCCTTGGCCCGGGCAAGTTCCGCCTGAAGGGTCTCAAATGCGGCGGCACTATCTGCAGTTATGCATATACAACTTTTCAGTATCACGCTCATTTCACACTACTAGCATGTACTGAGTGCCCCAGACACATTCCTTGCGCCTCGTCGAGCCGCCTGTTCATAAGTGTGATATCATCATCCGCCACATCAACTTTCTACTTCAAATGTGCTACCTCAGTAGCTTGGGAAGTCCCCACGGATGTAACAACCTGTGTTTCAATTAGTCATATCATTTCCTGGGCATATATTTTTGATCTTTTGATCGCATTCCTTTGGACGTCAACCAGAGTCGCAGGGGCTACTATCTATACACAGGTGCAATTTGCACTTACAATATAATTGAAATTACACTATATACCTCGAAGCCTCTTAGTAGGCTAGAAAAGGCTTCATTCAATCCGCTTTTTGCGGACCGAACTCTTTCCAACACCATACCCATCAAGGTACGATGTTCCTCTGAGATGGAGGCATGTTGCAAAATGTCCATCAACGCATCCGGCATCCCTTGGACATTTGATAGTTCGGGACTTTTGTTGTTCCCTATAGGGGCTGCACACCCTGGACCCTGGGCGGCCGAAGTATTACCTTTGGCCCCGGTCCTCACTGTCCCTTGTGCCACTTGCAGACCGGGAAGGATCCTCCGGGACGACACCTCGGCGTCGTCTGCCTTATCAGGAAGGAAGATCTGTGGAGGCGTCTCACTCTCCATCATCTCCGGAAGTAGATCCCCCAAAGAGGAGGACTGTTGAGGAGGGCTATGTGCCGGACTGCAAACATGAGTTTAAAATATTACCCTTATAGCCAGGAAAGAATGAGACATGTTTGACACACCCGGATTCACTTACGATGTGGCTGAGGGCCTATCTTTGTAGAGTGACTGCTTGTCAACATCACCCCATGACTGTGATACCTTCCCCCGCTTACAAGTTTCCTTTCCGAGTCTTCGGAAGCGACCCTTTTCTTTCCATGTGTTGGGGATATAAGAACTGAGTGTAAACCGCCCAGGAGGGGCCGGATTATACTTACAAGGAATCATCTGTATAGAAGCCCATGAAGATGAAGATTATGGCGCTTTACTACAGAAGCTTAGAGTCCTAGAGCCCAATGGCGGATTAGGGCCCAGGTATGTAAACCGACTTGAGATGTGTAACTTGAATTGTAAGTTAGGGAAAGGAAGAAACCGAGCCAGACTCTTGTACGAGCCGGCCTCGGGATTCTGTAGACCGGCCGGGCGTCAACCTATGTATATAAAGGGACGACCCGGCGGTGGTTCAGGGACAAGAAACAACAACTCGAGAGATAGGTAAGGCGGATTCTCTCCCTGCTCATCGAGAACCATCAATTCCACCACAACTGGATCGTAGGCTTTTACCTTCACTGCGAGGGGCCGAACCAGTATAAACTCCCCGTGTCCTTTGTCCGGTTTAATCCCTTTTTGCTAATCTCGTTGCGATGGCTCCACGAATAAGTCCTCTCACTAGGACATCTGATGTGTTAATTCCACGATAGTTGGCGCCCACCGTGGGGCTATCACACGATGGTTTCGAGTTCTTAAAGGGCAGCTTTGAAGGACTCAAGGGATACGCGGTTGGCCGGATGACCAAGAGTCGTCGTGGCAAGCTCTACATAGACGATGCAGGCTGGGGCCCTGAGGCCGGCTCAATCGAGTACGGGTACCAGGTCCCCTTCGACAGAATTCACGTTTTCATCGGCAAGATCGGCGAACCGGGCCCTGAGCCGGAGATCTGCACCAACCTCATCGAGACGGCTCAGCGTGCGAGTCCTGCCCGGGTTAAGCCTGCCATGAAGCGTGCGTTCATAGGATTCATTCATGGCGCGGAATCTGAACCAGTGTCCGATGGTGAGACAACCGTTTACTCTGATGGTGAATCGTCCACCGACGAAACTGAGTCACTGTACCAGATGCAAGATGGCCGGTTCGGGGGGTATTCCGATGGCGACAGTATTCCGGACCCTTGTGAACCGCCAAACCGGGTTGCAATCTTCATGGCCGGTACATAGCCGACATTGTAATCTTCAACTGCAGCAGCAATGATTTCCGGATCAGCAGCCGGGGCAGGAGGCCCCGTGCGCCGGTCGGCTCAAGATCTTTCCGATTTGTTGGATGCCTGGACGACATTGTTGACCACGACAGTTACCCCGGAGACTCAGGACGCGGAGGTCACAAAGCTGCGGGATCAAATAACTCAGGCCAAGGAGGACTTGGCAGCTGAGGAAACCAGGATAGCTGATGAACGGGCTGCTTTAGATGCCCAGTCACAGCGGATTCAGGCAGAGAATTACCGGCTTATGCTGGATCAGAATGCTTCGAACGAGGTGTTGAGGAGGAGGCATCGGTCTCATCAACCGCCGGTTTATGAGCCAATGAATCTCTTCAACACACCAGGAGCAGGACCAAGTAATTTGGCAGCAGTAAACCAGACTGAAGCGCCTGGGACTGGAGGGCCAGATCAGCCACGGGTGATGGACCCGTCCCGATGCACAGATAATCCACCGCCATACATGCCACCCCCGCCGGGTCACTTCTCCACCCCTTTGGATAACATGATTGCTGCGGCGTCTCGGTTGTCAGCTATTCCGATGGAGGGAGAATCTCCGGTGGCGGTTGAGACACGGCGGTCCAGGGATCTTATTCAAACCGCGATGGTGCAGCAACAAGCTTACTCGTATAGCCGAAATAGAATTCATTCGACCCCCCGCCCAAGCAAGAGTAGGCACATTGAGGAAACGGCTGTGTCAAGCAATGCGCGGAACCGTGACGCCCCTCGGGGACCTAATCCGGCGCGCGGTGGTGCAAATGCCCAGGACGTGGTGGATAATGGCAGAGCGCGTCGGGAGGCCAATTAGCAGCGCAGTTAGCAGCACAGTACACGAACCCTCAACCGGCGCTGGTTTAACCAACAACGTCAGTACAGCGAGGACCGGCTTTCAGCTCTTGGGGAGTACCGTGTCTCATCCCGGCTCTACGTAATGTGTGACTGCCTAAGGATTTTAAGGGCCCCCGTAAAGTGCCTAACTACACCGCCGATTTACCCCCCGAGACATGGGTCGAGAGTTATGAAATGGCAATGGAGATGCTGGATGTGGACGAAGCAGCATGCGCAAAGTACTTCACCATGATGCTGGACGGAACGGCTCGTACATGGTTAAAGAGCCTGCCGGTTAACTCCATGAGTTCATGGGACGAGTTGAAGGCCCGATTTATAGCGAACTTCAAAGATATGTGCAAGCAACCCAAGTCGATCGTGGATCTGGCTGCTTGTGTCCAAGGAGAGGGTGAATCAACGACTCATTGGGTGCACCGGGTTTCAGAAATCCTGCATTCGTTGGACCGCATCAATGCTGATACGGCAATCATAACATTGGAGGGTAATTGCCGGTTTAAGTCACTGAAGCAGAAATTGGGGCGGCTCAAGCGTCACTACAATGACATGGGAACACTTATGACAGCTCTGGTTAAATACGCCAATTCTGATAATACTAAGGATCCCGAGTCTGATGAAGAGAAGCCGGAGAAGGGAAAGAAGCACGGCGCTGCAAAGGGACAGCAGCATAACCAGACGGGCCATGGGAACAATGGTAAGCGTAAAGCGGACAATTCGGATTTTGTGGCTAACACCAATGTGTAGGGCAATGCGCAACGTCGTAAGGGTAAACCGCCCCCAGCGCGGTGGAGGCATGAATCTGGAGCGCCTGTTAAACCAGCCCTGCCCAAAGCATGGGACGAAGGAGGTTCCGGCCACGCACCTCTGGAAGGATTGCTTCATTACGAGGGAGTTCAGAAACTCTGATCTCTTCTGGTATGATCAGGGTCTGTCTGGCGGTTCAGGTCCAGGGTCTCATGGGCCAGGTTACGGCGGAGGCGGTTCAAACTCAGGATTTCAGGGTAATCAGGGCAACCAGAACAACCAAAGTGGTCACAACCAGCAGAATAATCAGGGGAATCAGTAGCAATCGGGTTATCAGAGTCACCCGAAGCAGTTGAACAACGGGCAGTATAATGTTTTACCACTAGCTTGTGCAAGCACGATCATAAGCTTCACAAGAGAGCAGTTAACATTGTTGAGCCAGCAGTGCCCCGTTACTTACGTTGGTCCGAGTAGCCCATCATGTGGAGCAGAGAAGATCATCCGCCCCGGGTTGATAATCCGGGTCATCTGGCTTTAGTGGTGGCCCCTCGGGTGGGGGGTTATAAGTTCACCAAGGTACTCATGGATGGAGGGAGCAGCATCAACATCCTGTATTATGAAACCTTCCGTCGCATGGGACTAACGGATAAGAATCTTAAACCGTCAAACACTGTTTTTTACGATGTGGTACCAGGTAAATCGGCATATCCGGTTGGCAAGATAGCTTTGGAGGTTCTGTTTGGTGATGAGCATGATTCCAGGTCAGAAACTTTGACCTTTGAGGTGGTAAAAATCCAGAGCCCATATCACGCCCTGTTTGGACGGCCGGCCTATGCAAAGTTCATGGCAAGGCCCTGTTATGTTTATTTACAGCTCAAAATGCCGGGTCATAAGGGGACCATCACGGTGCACGGGAGTCGTAAGATCACTTTGGACTGTGAAGAGGGGGATGCAGCCTATGCTGAGTCGATTTGCGCAGCAGAAGAGTTGAAGTTCTACAAGGATAATGTTGATCCGGCAGATATGACTCCTCTGAAGAAGCCCAGCACAGAGCATGACCCGACCTTGAAGTTCAAACCGGCTGATGAGACTAAGTTGGTTGATATTGTTCCTGGCGATTCATCCAAACGGTTTACCATTAGTACTACTCTGGATCGGAAATAGGAAAGCGCGCTCATTGAGTTCCTCCGTGAGAACTGGGATATCTTTCAATGGAAAGCTTCTGACATACCAAGTGTACCGAGGGAACTCACTGAGCACAATCTCAATATTGATCCTAAGTTTAAACCGGTCAAGCAGTTTCTCCGCCGCTTCAAGGAAGAAAGGCGCAAGGCTATTGGTGAGGAGGTAGCCCGGCTCTTAGCAGCAGGGTTTATAATTAAGGTTTTTCATCCAGAGTGGCTGGCTAATCCGGTGCTAGTGCTGAAGAAGAATGGCACTTGGCGAGTGTGTGTGGATTACACGGACTTGAACAAGGCTTGTCTGGCTGATCCTTTTGCTCTCCCTCGTATTGATCAGATCATTGATGCTAGGCGGGTTATGAGCATTTGAGTTTCTTGGATGCTTATTCTGGTTATCATCAGATCAATATGAAAGCACCAATGTCGGTGTCAAAACCAGCGGATCTCGGGTAGGGGGTCCCGAACTGTGCGTCTAGGCGGATGGTAACAGGAGACAAGGGACACGATGTTTTACCCAGGTTCGGGCCCTCTTGATGGAGGTAAAACCCTACGTCCTGCTTGATTAATATTTATGATGTGTGTTACAAGAGTAGATCTACCACGAGATCAAGGAGGCTAAACCCTAGAAGCTAGCCTATGGTATGATTGTTGTTCGTCCTACGGACTAAAGCCATCCGGTTTATATAGACACCAGAGAGGGCTAGGGTTACACAGAGTCGGTTACAATGGTAGGAGATCTACATATCCGTATCGCCAAGCTTGCCTTCCACGCCAAGGAAAGTCCCATCCGGACACGGGATGAAGTCTTCAATCTTGTATCTTCATAGTCTTGGAGTCCGGCCGATGATGATAGTTCGACTATCCAGACACCCCCTAGTCCAGGACTCCCTCAGCTGTTAAGGACCAGGAGAAGACAACCTTCATCACTCCCTTTGGAGCCTTCTGTTATGTGTCTATGCACTTTGGGCTCAAAAGTGCCCAGGCAACTTATCAACGATGTGTGCAGAATTGTCTTCATACTCAGACTAGGCGCAATGTTCATGCTTATGTGGACGATATTGTGGTAAAGTCCAGGAAGAAGGAGACACTGATAGATGACTTGAAGGAGACCTTTGACAATCTTCAGGTTTATAAGATGATGCTCAATCCGTACAAGTGCGTTTTCGGTGTTCCGGCAGGCAAGCTCTTAGGTTTTCTAGTATCTAACATGGGCATTGAGGCTAATTCGGAAAAGATCAAGGATATTATGTCTCTGGCTAAACCAGCGTGTATCAATGATGTTCAACGTCTGGTAGGTTGAATTGCGGCTCTAAGCCAGTTTATCAGCAGGTTGGGAGAGAAGGCGATCCCTCTGTATCAGATGTTGAAGAAGACAGACAATTTTGTCTGGAGTGGTGCTGATAATGCGGCATTTGAGGACTTAATAAAGCAGTTGGCTGAACCACCGGTTCTTGCTCCGGTCAATAAGGAGACGATGTTGTTATACATGGCTGCTAATGCCCGGGCTGTCAGTGTAGCTATTGTGGTGGAGCGCAAGGAGGCTGGGAAGGAATATCCGGTTCAAAGGCCGGTTTATTATATCAGTGAAGTGCTCATTGAGTCAAAGCAAAGATATCCGCATTGGCAGAAGCTGGTGTATGGGTTTTTTATGGCAAGTCGGAAGCTTAAATAGTACTTTCAGGGCCATCCCATCACAGTGGTCAGTTCCGCTCCTTTGGGGGATATAATCCAGAACAGGGAGGCAACTGGCCGGGTTGCTAAGTGGGCTATTGAGCTCGGACCGCACGGTTTGAAATATATGCCTCGAACAGCTATCAAGTCCCAGGCCCTTGTGGATTTCATCAATGACTGGACAGAGTTGCAGGCACTGGAAGACAAACCGGATAATACATACTGGACTATCCACTTCGATGGGTCCAGGAAATTGGAGGTCTCGGGGGCTGGAGTTGTCCTTACTTCCCCTCAAGGTGATAAAATTCGTTATGTTCTCTGCTTAATGTTTCCTTGTACTAACAATGCAGCTGAGTACGAAGCCTTACTCCATGGTCTTCGAGTGGCTAAGGAAATGAACTTAAGACGGGTATGATGCTTTGGGGACTCCAATCTGGTGGCTCAGCAAGTTTCAGGTACTTGGGATTCCAAGGATCCACTCATGGCGGCTTACCGACGAGAGGTGGATATTGTCGCTGGTCATTTCAAGGGTTATCAGGTTGAGCACATTGATCGGCGCAAAAATGAAGCAGCAAATGCTTTAAGCCGGCTGGGATCTCAACGTAAACCGGTGCCACCCAATACCTTTCTGGATGTCTTGCATAACCCATCAGTTAAGTTGCCTACATAGGAGGACCTGGCTGTTCCTGATCCAGAGGCACAATTGATGGCCGCTTTACATATTATTCCGGATTGGACGGTTCCATATTTGGCATATATGAACCGGGGTGAGTTACCCGAAGATGTAGTTTTGGCCAGACAGATAATCCGGCGTTCCAAGTCCATGGTTATTCACAATGGCGAGTTGCACCACTGCAGTGTCTCGGGTGTGTTCTAGCACTGTGTTTCTCCTGAAGAAGGCCGTGAAATTCTACGTGAAATCCACGAAGGAGACTGTGGTCACCACGCCGGTTCAAAATCTTTGGTTGCTAAAGCTTTTCGTCATGGCTTCTATTGGCTGACGGCTCATGCTGATGCTGAAGACTTGGTGATGCCGTGCGATGGTTGTCAGAAATTCCCACGACGAGCTCATGTTCCGGCTTAGGAGCTAAGGATGATTCCAATCACTTGGCCGTTTGCTACTTGGGGGCTTGATATGGTAGGGCCTTTTAAGCGATCAAAAGATAAGAAGACCCACCTGTTGGTGGCAGTTGACAAGTTCACTAAATGGGTTGAAGCGGAGCCAGTAAGCAAGTGTGACGCAGCCACGGCGGTTCAATTCATCAAGAAGGTGATCTTCCGCTTTGGTTTTCCACACAGCATCATCACGGATAATGGCACCCACCTCTCCAAAGGCGAGATGGAGGACTTTTGTCAACGAGAGCACATCCGGCTTGATGTGTCGTTCGTGGCTCACCCCCAGTCTAATGGTCAAGCTGAGAGAGCTAATAAGGAAATCTTGAAGGGTATCAAGCCCCGGCTTATGGTTCCTTTGAAGAGGACGCCGGGTTGTTGGGTGGAGGAATTACCATCTGTGTTATGGAGCATAAACACCACCCCAAATCGATCTACGGGTTATACACCTTTCTTCATGGTTTACGGGGCAGAGGCAGTACTCCCAAGTGATATTCGTCACGACTCGCCCTGGGTTGCCAATTATGTTGAAGCGGATAACAAGCAAGCACGTCAAGAAGCACTAGACCGGTTAGATGAAAAATGGGACATGGTTTGGCTCGTTCTGCGGTTTATCAGCAAGACGTGCGGCGTTATCACAGCCGCCGGGTTAAAACGAGAACCTTTCATGAAGGCGACTTAGTGCTCCAGCTCATCCAGGATCAGACCGATATGCACAAGTTATCCCCACCTTGGGAAGGGCCCTTTATGGTCAGCAAGAATCTGTACAACGGATCGAGAGCACAAAGACTCACGCAAATCGGAGGAGGAGACCCGTCGGCCGTGGAACATCGCTCATCTTCGGCCTTACTACACCCGAGCCATAGGCTCCCATTATGTACATATTTTGACAATGTATATATTATGGTCAATATAATAAACCGGCATCCTTGCTAAAAGCAGGGCCTCTGCCATTCTTCCAATATTTCTTGGTTACAAGGGGGTTTCTGCTTATAAAGCGACATCCTATTTATCCATTAAACCGGCTATCATGCCACAACAAAGCTTGGGAGCTTCACACCCAAGGGGCCAAAGAGAGTCTTGTTGCTAAGCACAGCTCAAACATAGGCACCCATTGAGCACAACTCACAAAGTTATTTGGGGGCTCTTTGTGCAAAGCAACAAAGAGTTTGAAAGGACCCTTGTAATAGGCTATCGAGCCAGGCTTGGAAGCCAGGTGTATTCACCTAAAACCCAGGTTAACCTTCCTTCATCAAGTAAGCCACTCCATCCAGGTAATCCTGGTATGACCCGCCAAACGTTTGACAAGTCAATCTTATACAGACCCTGAACTTGTCAAAGTTAAAATGATGATTGGTTAATTGGAGGCCCATCTTAAAACGCTTTGTCAAATGGTTTAACTCAGCGGCCTGGCAGCCCATGAAAAGTCTCGAATTTGGGCCTGGCAGCCCTTGAAAAGACTCGACTACAAGTGTTCATTTGATTTTTGTTTTTGCAAAGTTTTCTCTCATTTGATAAGGTTTTGAGTTAAACCGGCGTCTACTGACCCGGCCTGAATATAAGTCATTATGTCAACCTAGTGTTTCTTAAGCCAGTGTAGCCTTCAATTTTCAGTTGTTAGCACCTAATCAATTGTGAACTGATCTGGCATTAACTACAAGTCACCAGGATGATCATCCGGTGTTTATCACAACCCGGTATGGCTTATTATGCACCAGCACAGCATGGTGGGAATTATCAACATCTAAGATTTGGGTTATCACCCTTACTACAACAGTTGATAAACTAAAGATATAATTCAATATCACAGGTATGATATTTCATATTTCATTGTTTTATAGCCTTGGTTATAAAACTCTAGCTCTATATTGGATATCATAACCCATCTGGCGGTACACCGTCCGGACAACCTTAAGCTTCTTAAATGCAGAAAATAGGATTGCATGAAATTACTAAGGCACATAAGCAAGCTTAGCAACAATCATGACAAATTAAACAGTGTCATGTAGCAGTGCACGATGGCAGCTAATCAAAGTATTTCAACTAGCCTATTACAAGGTGCTTTGATGCCCAAAAAGAATAAATGTTTGTTGCACAAGATGTAATCTGCGAAGCTAAAGCCGGCTGTCGGATTATGATTCGTCACCAGGCTGACGTGAAGTTGATGGATCGTCTTGCGCCGGTTCAACCTCCTCCTCCCCACCCAGTGGCTGGAAGTCAATGGTTGCCCAGTCAATCCCGGTTAAAGCTTGGAAGAGAGCTTTGTCGCTTATAAGATTGGACGGTTCAATCTCAGGGGCATAAGTGTGCTTACGGATTGGCAGGATAAGATTCTGCACTTCTTTCACAGATGCGTCAATCCGTTTGTTGTCCGCATCACAGTTGGACCGGTGGATAGACAAGTCAGCTTCTTCAGCCAATCTGCTTGCAAGTGGGCACATCTCCTTTGTCAAGGCTTTGAGGGCTTCATTGTCAAATTCTGACCCGTCTTCTTGTTGGCTAGGATAGCCCTTTCCAATATCTTCTGAATCAAGATCAGCTATCCAAGCTTTGGACCAAGTCAGTGCAGATAAAGCGCCAGCCCTTGCAGCAGATATCTTTACCTCTTCTAGCTGGGCAGGAGTCATAGATAATTTGGCCAACGTATCCTTAATTAAGGTTGGCGGCGGTTTATTGTACGAGGCTACGCAGATGACTCGTTGAGCGCCGGTATATAGTTGTTCTATCAAGGTATAGGCTGCTTTCAACTTCTTACGCATATCCAAGCCCAGATGAGCAACATGACTACCTGCAACGGTTTAAGAACTTGCTGTTAAACCGACAGTTTCAAAGATGTTTAAGAAAGGCTCTTGCAAAGAGTACTTACCAAAGATGGCAGAAGTCATAGCATTGATTTGCCGCTTTAAGCCAGTCAGCTCTTCTGCTACCGGTTTAAGTGCCGCTTCAGCATCCTCCACCCGTTTCAACAAAGTGGTTTTCTCAGTCTCCCTGTTTGCCCGCTCGCCCTTGAAGCCATCTTTCAGTTGTTCCATGGCTGTTAAAGCGCCCTTCAGTTCATCCTTCGCCTTGGATGTTTCAGCTTGCTGGGACTTGATGTTTTCTTGGAGATCGGTGATTTGAGAATCTTTCCTGGTTAAATCAGCATGCAAAATAGAGAATAAGTAAATTGGCAATACTTTATCAAAGTCCCAAACACATAACAAGTTGTGCATTTGGCACTTGGGGGCTAATGCAGATTGCTTCTTCTTAACTGATATTTTAAGTCCCAAGGCTCAATACAAGTATTAATCTTGGCACTTGGGGCTAATGCCTATTTGATCAGATAAATCAAACGTAAAGGAATTTAACAAGGATAAGCTTTACAATAGGAAGTACATGTTCATCCTGAAGAGATAAACCGCCCCTTGGGGGCTATATAGTTCAAGTTTTTCTTATCAAAAGTTCTGGTTCATCTTGAAGAGATAAATCGGCCATTGGGGGCTACATTGGAGTTGATATAAAGCACAAGGAAGACAAATTTACGAAATGTTTGAACATAATTTACCTCATAGCGCTCCTTCATCAAGTTGACTAAACCGGGCTCATAATCACGACTTGTATACATGCGGTTTAGATATCCAGAGTGGAGTTCCTGAGCATTGAGGTGAGCACAACTGGACAAATCTTTTTTCCATTTGCCCTTCTCCATAGCAGAGAATTCTTCTTTGGCATTGTGCTTTGATAAAGCAACAGGATTGCCTGGAGCAGTGTGACCAAAACCAATGATCACAATGTCATCCGTGGTATCAACAGTCTTTGGTGGGCTTGGCGGCTTATCAGATGGTCTGGCCGGGTTTGGTGGATCCACAGTTGGGCTTGGCGGATCAGCATGATGACTGGTTGGATTAACTTCTGGCGGATCAATGAAAGTATCCTGACCCTGGGGAACCGGATCATCCAGAGCAATGTCATCATCTTGATCAACAACTTCTGAGGTCCTCTCCGGTGTAGCAGTCGGATTATCATCAGTTGGAGTAACCATCATGGCTTTTTTGCTAAGCCTGGCTTTGGCACTGAAAAGAACAAGATACAAAGATCAGTACAGTAAACCGGAGCAAGGCATAAAAATAAAGTCTACTATGCTTACCCAGGAATGGTCTTGAGTGGAGGCATCTGTGTGGTTGATGAACCGCCGCATGATGAATTGCAAGTTCCCTGATAACTCGAATTAGACGGATTAAGCGGATATCGAAAGTAACCCTCCTTAGGATAAGATGTATTAAAAGTGCAAGAGACCTCTGGACGGCATTTTCAAACCGGGATATCCGGTAAACCGGAGGAGGTAACTTGTTGGCCACTATGCTGGCTTGTGCGACGAGCTTCATGTTGCTGTGTCTTCAAAGAAAAGTGTGGATCCAAATGAGCAAGAGGATGTGAACGTTTTACTTTCTGGACTGCGCGACAAAGTTTTTGTACTGGCACATGATCTGAATCGGAGGAAAGGGAAATTATCTCTACATGGTCAGCGCGGCTGGCTTCCGCATCATCCTGATAAGATCGTTGTCAATAAGATGCATGAAAAATGAACCAAGGGAGTCAAGTTCTACCTCTGATTCTGAATCATCAACATCTTTGGCTGGATCAGGGGACTCGCCGATTCTTTTCTTTGCTAGTTTCTTTGAGGCCTTTGTTTTAACACGAGGCGCTCTCACCGGTTTGTCTTGTGGCTTAGCCGTTTTGTCTTGAGGTTTCCTCTTCCAGAACGGATCATTGCTCTGCAAAGATAAACAAAAGGTAATCAGAAAGTATCAAAAGGGGGCGAATTAAACCAGAAAGATAAAATTCTTACAGTTGGCGGTTTGTTGGCAGCATAAAAGGGAAGCAGCCCGGTCTTGCTGCATTCAGATATTGGTCCATCCAACATCTTCTTGACAGCTTCAGTAATCTCATCATCAGTTAACTATATGTCAGTGTGCCGTTGAGGATCCTTGACGTTCCCAGAATATTCATACATTAACCTGGCGCGACGGCTGAAGGGTAAGATACTCCATGAAACCCAGCAACGGACAAGGTCAATACCGGTTAAACCGTTTGCCATAAAAGCCCGGATCTTAGAAACCTGTGGTGCATATTTAGATCGTTCTTTGGCAGTAAGCCGTTGAGGCAATGGATGATCGTTGCTAAGCTGGTGAGCACGATAACCCGATAGGGGATTTTCATCATCAAGAGCAGTATTCCGGCAGTAAAACCACGTCTTGTTCCAGTCCTTGGGGTGGCTGTGATGTTTGGCATGAGGAAAATTGACTTCTTTCCTCTTTTGAATCGACACCCCACCGAGTTTAGTATTGGGGCCGTCGGTGAATTTAGTACGACGGTTTAAGTGGAAGAAGTCTCTGAAAAATTCAATGGTTAGTTCTTATTGCAGATAAACCTCACAAAACACTTGAAAGTTGCAAATGTTGGACACAGAGTTCGGTCCAATATCTTGAGGGTGGAGTTGGAAGCTGGCAAGAACATCACAGAATTTTTTTGATCCGGGAGGGCTAAACCCTCAGTCCAGATGATGTACAAACACAACTACTTCTCCATCTTGAGGTTCAGAAGGATTTTCAGTACCAGGGACTCTCCAATGGATGATTTCTGGCTTTGCTAAAGCGCTAGTCACAACATACCAAGTAAGTTGCTCTTCTGTAACCCGGGAGGGAGCCCAGTTGCAAGAAAAGAACTGTTTGGTCATTTTTGAGGACAAGTTGTAAAAGAAGTTCAAACGCCGGATCACGGTTCAAGACTAATATGCATAAACCGGCATCAGGCCGGGGGAAGAAGTCAAACAGAGCATATGTGCATGTTAAACCGGATACTGATGTCCAAGTAAAGTTGGTGATTTAAGTGAGGGCTAATGGTACCTGACGGATTATGATTTTCTAAAGGTTAAACCACCTACAGTGGTATAGAAGAAATAGATCTGAAAATTTCTAAGTGCTGCAGAAACAGGTTTCACAAGCTAAAGCTATAATTTTGGATCTACCGCAATTCTACAAAAGGGATGAATTCTAATCCTAAAGGTTGCGACATCAGAAGAATGCACATGCTCGGATGGGATCTCATGCAGTAAAAAAATGGTTTCTGAGGGCGACTAGGGGTGTTGAACTATCACCGTTCACCGTTTTGCTATCAGTTTCAGATCTATCTATGAGATCTAGGAGAGAAAAAGGACGAACAATGAAGAACACCGGCGAACAACGGAACCCTAATGCAGATCTAATATTCGGAAAGAGGAGTACTTACTGATGTTGCGGGGCAGCGGAGGTGCGTCGCAGTTTATCTGATCAAGAATAGGTTGATGTGGCGGCCTTGTTGATGTAGTGCTCGAAGGACAAAGGCGGCGGCGGAGCTTCAGGGTTCAGGTGTCACGAGGAGGAATAAGAGGCACAGAAGGGGAAAAGAAAAAGACCCCTGGGCCTATTTATAAGGTGAATGGATAAGTAGTCAAGCATGAGAATTGAGGAGCTCGAAACGGAGACTGGGGCACAACTGTCGCCTCAGTCTTCGGAGATGAATTAATAAAGGGAAGTATTTATGAGTTTTTACACAGATGACATCATGGCGGTTTACAGCAATTTCAGAAGATGATGTCATGGCGGTTTACAAGGTCAACACGAAGATGTTCAAATCAGAATTTCTCTAAGTTGAAGGTTGATATGAACATGTTCAAACCAATCTGGGCCTAATGTTGGGGATATAAGTACTGAGTGTAAACCGCCCAGGAGAGGCCGGATTATACTTACAAGGAATCGTGTGTATAGAAGCCCATGAAGATGAAGATTATGGCACTTTACTACAGAAGCTTAGAGGCCTAGAGCCCAATGGCAGATTAGGGCCCAAGTATGTAAACCGACTTGAGATGTGTAACTTGAATTGTAAGTTAGGGAAAGGAAGAAACCGAGCCGGACTCTTGTACGAGCCGGCCTCGGGATTCTGTAGACCGGCTGGGTGTCAACCTATGTATATAAAGGGACAACCCGACGGTAGTTCAGGGACAAGAAACAACAACTCGAGAGATAGGTAAGGCAGATTCACTCCCTGCTCATCGAGACCCATCAATTCCACCACAACTGGATCGTAGACTTTTACCTTCACCACGAGGGGCCAAACCAGTATAAACTCCCCGTGTCCTTTGTCCGGTTTAATCCCTTTTTGCTAATCTCGTTGCGATGGCTCCACGACTAAGTCCTCTCACTAGGAAATCTGACGTGTTAATTCCACGACACCATGGGAAGAAGGGATGTCAGTTCGCCCTTCCCTTCCACCTTTGGAAGCCGGATTTCTAATCTCCCCGGACGAATTGCCTGGTGAGCCTCCAGAGTGGAAGTTGCCTTGGGCCTCTTCTTCCTCCTCTTTATTTTCCCCCGTCGGCACTTGATACGGCGCCGGAGCCACCATCCTTGTTAATAATGGATTGATAGTATCTTCGGGGAGTGGAGCCGAACACCTGATTCTCTCCGCCTTCTTTAGCCAGCCCTGGCCGGATAGAGTTATATCAGTACATTGTCATGGATAATTTGGCTAAAGCGTGTTCGGGGGTCGAGTACTTACCGGAGTATCCAGATGGTTGCAGTCAAGACCGATGTCTTTTGTAGTATCCGACCACTGTATTCGTGCGCCAAAGAACAATTTCAACATTTCTCTGAGCATCGTGCCAAAAAGGTGCTTAAGAGTCCGTGGACCTTCTGGATTAAATTCCCACATGCGGAGAGGGCGTCGCTGACAGGGTAGGATCCGACGGACTAACATTACTTGGATTACATCGATGATACCGTGTCCTTCTCAATGAGGCTCCGGATGCGGCTTTGCAGTGTCCGCACTTCATCTGTAGATCCCCAGTCCAGCCCCTTGTTAATCCACGATGCAAGTTGTGGCGGAGGGCCGGACCGAAACGCAGAGCGGCTACCCGCCTTGTACCGCGGGGTTCGGTGATGTAAAACCACTCCCGTTGCCATAAGTCAGAAGATTCTGCAAAGGAGCCCTTTGGCCAAGTGGAGTTGATAACCTTGCTTATTGAAGCGCATCCGCACTCCGCTTGTTTCTCGTCGATTACCTTCAGTTTCACATTAAAGGTCTTAAGCCATAAGCCGAAGTGTGGGGAAATACAGAGGAAGGCCTCGCATGTGATGATGAATGCCGAGATGTGGAGGAAGGAGTCCGGGGCTAGATCGTGGAAATCTAGCCCGTAATAAAACATGACCCCTTGAATGAAGGGATGGAGAGCAAACCCAAGACCTCGAAGAAAGTGAGAGATAAACACGACCCTCTCATTGGATCTGGGAGTAGGAATAACCTGCCCTTGAGCAGGAAGCCTGTGGTAGATTTCCGCAGTCAAGTATCTTGCCTCCCTGAGCTTCGAGATGTCTTCCTCTGTGACAGAAGAGGCCATCCACCAGCCCCAAAGACCGGGTCCGGACAAGGTTGAAGGCTCGAAGCGACTGGATTGACCCTTGGGTGTTGGAACTTGAGGTGGGGGTGAAGGAAAGAACTAGCATGGAGGGAAAAAGGACAGGCCTTAACCCCTTTATAAAGGTGACGAATATCAGGCGTCCCCTCCATAGCCTTAAAACATGCCCATTCCTAAGGAAACATGCCAACAAAACAGTTGGGTTACCCACGCCCGTGTTGATGAAAATCCCGCGATAAGGGGACACGATCTCTGCTTTGATAAGACGTGCCAATAAAAACCGCCTCTCGGAACATGGAGTGGCAGGCTAGAAAACGATTCAGAATAAATGGCTGGGTGATGATGTAATATCATGTCACCAAGATTGTCAGCGGATTGAACTCATGAAATATTATATTCTCTACGGGAGCGTGTGGAATTTGTTTTGCAGAGCCGGACACGATTCTTGTGTTCGGAATTTACTTTGAAGTATTCGGAGAAGG
This sequence comes from Triticum dicoccoides, assembly GCF_002162155.2. Classification (NCBI taxonomy): domain Eukaryota; kingdom Viridiplantae; phylum Streptophyta; class Magnoliopsida; order Poales; family Poaceae; genus Triticum; species Triticum dicoccoides. The sequence continues at coordinate 642,291,053 of NC_041393.1, forward strand.
AACCCGCCTTGCAATACCGAAGACAATCTGCGCGCCGGACTCATCGTCATTGAAGCCTGGTTCAGGGGCTACTGAGGGAGTCCTGGACTAAGGGGTCCTTGGACAGCCGAACTATATACTTTGGCCGGACTGTTGGACTATGAAGATACAAGACAGAAGACTTCGTCCCGTGTCAGGATGGGACTCTCCTTTGCGTGGAAGGCAAGCTTGGCGATTCGGATATGTAGATTCCTTTCTCTGTAACCGACTTTGTACAACCCTAGTCCCCCCCGGTGTCTATATAAACCGGAGGGTTTAGACTTCTAGGGTTTAGTCACAACAATCATAACCTCATATGCTAGACTTCTAGGGTTTAGCCATTACGATCTCGTGGTAGATCAACTCTTGTAATACTCATATTCATCAAGATCAATCAAGCAAGAAGTAGGGTATTACCTCCATAGAGAGGGTCCGAACCTGGGTAAACATTGTGTCCCCGCCTCTTGTTACCATTAGCCTTAGACGCACAATTCGGGACCCCCCTACCCGAGATCCGCCGGTTTTGACACCGACAAGGAGGAGGAAGGAAGAGGGGGAAGGGAAGGAAAGGGGGGGGGGTGCACCGCCCCCTTCCCTTGTCCTATTCAGACTCAAGGGGGGGGGGCAGCCAGCCCCTCCCGGCCCTTCCTCTTCTCCCACTAAGGCCCATCTAGGCCCATTAGTTACCGCGGGGGGTTCCGGTAACCCTCCAGCACTCCGGTTTTATCTGAAATTTCTCCGGGACACTTCCGATGTCCGAGCATAGCCGTCCAATATATCAATCTTTATGTCTCAACTATTTTGAGACTCCCCGTTATGTCCGTGATCATATCTGGGACTCCTAACAACCTTCGGTACATAATATCACATAAACTCATATTACCAATCGTCATCGAACGTTAAGTGTGCGGACCTTACGGGTTCGATAACTTGTAGACATGACCGAGACTCACTTCCGGTCAATAACCAATAGCGGAACCTGGATGCTCATATTGGCTCCTACATATTCTACGAAGATCTTTATCGGTCAAACCACATAACAATATACATTGTTCCCTTTTTCATCGGCATGTTACTTGCCCGAGATTCCATCGTCGGTATCATCATACCTAGTTCAATCTTGTTACCGGCAAGTCACTTTACTTGTTCCTTAGTGCACCGTCCCATGACTAACTTATTAGTCACATTGCTTGCAAGGATTATAGTGATGTGCAGTACCGAGAGGGCCCAGAGATACCTCTCCGAAACACGGAGTGAAAAATCCTAATCTCGATCTATGCCAACCCAATAAACACCCTCAGAGACACCTATAGAGCACCTTTATAATCACCCATTTACGTTGTGACGTTTGGTATCACACAAAGTGTTCCTCTGATATTCGGGAGTTGCATAATCTCATAGTCTGAGGAACTTGTATTATGTATAAGTCATGAAGAAAGCAGTAGCAATGAAACTGACACGATCATAATGCTAAGCTAACAGATGGGTCATGTCCATCACATCATTCTCCTAATGATGTGATCCCGTTCATCAAATGACAACACATGTCTATGGTTAGGAAACATAACCATCTTTGATTAACAAGCTAGTCAAGTAGAGGCATACTAGGGACTATATGTTTTGTCTATGTATTCACACATGTACTAAGTTTCCGGTTAATACAATTCTAGCATGAATAATAAACATTTATCATGAATTAAGGAAATAAATAATAACTTTATTATTGCCTCTAGGGCATATTTCCTTCAGTCTCCCACTTGCACTAGAGTCAATAATCTAGATTACATAGTAATGATTCTAACACCCATGTAGCTTTGGTGTTGATCATGTTTTTCCCGTGGAAGAGGCTTAGTCAATGGGTCCACAACATTCAGATCCGTGTGTATCTTGCAAATCTCTATATCCCCCTCCGACACTTGATGACAGATGGAATTGAAGCGTTTCTTGATGTGCTTGGTTCTCTTTTGGAATCTGGATTCCTTTGCCAAGGCAATTGCACCAGTATTGTCAGAAAAGATTTTCATTGGACCCGATGCACTAGGTATGACACCTAGATCGGATATGAACTCCTTCATCCAAACTCCTTCATTTGCTGCTTCTGAAGCAGCAATGTACTCTGCTTCACACATAGATCCCGCCATGACGCTTTGCTTGGAACAACACCAACTGATATCTCCTCCATTCAATAAAAATACGTATCCAGTTTGCCAAAGCTTGCATCGACATAACCGTTCACGACGAGCTCTTTTTCACCTCCATAAACAAGAAACATATCCTTAGTCCTTTTTAGGTATTTCAGGATGTTCTTGACCGCTATCCAGTGCTCCACTCTGGGATTACTTTGGTACCTCCCTGCTATGCTTATAGCAAGGCACACATTAGGTCTGGTACAGAACATTGCATACATGATAGAACCTATGGCTGAAGAATAGTGAATGACTTTCATTTTCTCTCTATCTTCTGCAGTGGTCGAGCATTGAGTCTGACTCAACTTCACACCTTGTAACACAGGCAAGAACCCTTTCTTTGACTGATCCATTTTGAACTTCTTCAAAACTTTATCAAGGTATGTGCTTTGTGAAAGTCCAATTAAGCGTCTTGATCTATCTATATAGATCTTGATGCCCAATACGTAAGCAGCTTCTCCGAGGTCTTTCGTAGAAAAACTCTTATTCAGGTATCCCTTTATGCTATCCAAAAATTCTATATCATTTCCAATCAACAATATGTCATCTACGTATAAGATTAGAAATGCTACAGAGCTCCCACTCACTTTCTTGTAAATACAGGTGTCACCAAAAGTCTGTATAAAACCATATGTTTTGATCACACTATCAAAGCGTTTATTCCAACTCTGAGAGGCTTGCACCAGTCCATAAATGGATCGCTGGAGCTTGCACACTTTGTTAGCACCCTTTGGATCGACAAAACCTTCCGGTTGCATCATATACAACTCTTCTTCCAGAAATCCATTCAGGAATGAAGTTTTGACATCCATTTGCCAAATTTCATAATCATAAAATGCAGCAATTGCTAACATGATTTGGACAGACTTAAGCATCGCTACAGGTGAGAAAGTCTCATCGTAGTCAACTCCTTGAATTTGTCGAAATTTTTTCGCAACAAGTCGAGCTTTGTAAACAGTAACATTACCGTCTGCATCGGTCTTCTTCTTAAAAATCCATTTATTTTCTATGGCTTGCCGATCATTGGGCAAGTCCACCAAAGTCCACATTTTGTTCTCATACATGGATCCCATCTCAGATTTCATGGCCTCAAGCCATTTCGCAGAATCTGGGCTCATCAACGCTTTCTCATAGTTCGTAGGTTCACCATGGTCTAGTAACATGACTTCCAGAACAGGATTATCGTACCACTCTGGTGTGGATCTTACCCTGGAAAACCTACGAGGTTCGGTAGTAACTTGATCTGAAGCTTCATGATCATCATCATTAGCTTCCTCACTAATTGGTGTAGGAATCACGGGAACTGATTTCTGTGATGAACTACTTTCCAACAACGGAGAAGGTACAACTACCTCATCAAGTTCTACTTTCCTCCCACTCACTTCTTTTGAGAGAAACTCCTTCTCTAGAAAGGATCCATTCTTAGCAACAAAGATTTTGCCTTCGGACCTATGATAGAAGGTGTACCCAACATTTTCCTTTGGGTATCCTATGAAGACGCACTTCTCCGATTTGGGTTCGAGCTTATCCGGTTGAAGCTTTTTCACATAAGCATCACAACCCCATACTTTAAGAAACGACAACTTTGGTTTCTTGCCAAACCATAGTTCATAAGGTGTCGTCTCAACGGATTTTGATGGTGCCCTATTTAAAGTGAATGCAGCCATCTCTTAAGCATAACCCCAAAACGATAGCGGTAAATTAGTAAGAGACATCATAGATCGCACCATATCTAATAAAGTACGATTACGATGTTCGGACACACCATTTCTCTGTGGTGTTCCAGGTGGCGTTAATTGTGAAACTATCCCATGTTGTTTCAAATGAAGACCAAACTCGTAACTCAAATATTCTCCTCCATGATCAGATCATAGAAACTTTATTTTCTTGTTACGATGATTTTCCACTTCACTCTGAAATTCTTTGAACTTTTCAAATGTTTCAGACTTATGCTTCATTAAGTAGATATAACCATATCTGCTCAAATCATCTGTGAAGGTAAGAAAATAACGATACCCACCACGAGCCTCAATACTCACTGGACCACATACATCACTATGTATTATTTCCAATAAGTCAGTAGCTTGTTCCATTGTTTCGAAGAACGGAGTTTTAGTCATCTTTCCCATAAGGCACGGTTCGCAAGCACCAAGTGATTCATAATCAAGTGATTCCAAAAGTCCATCAACATGGAGTTTCTTCATGCGCTTTACACTGATATGACCCAAACTGCAGTGCCACAAATAAGTTGCACTATCATTATTAAACTTATATCTTTTGGCTTCAACACTATGAATATGTGTATCACTACTATCGAGATTCAACAAAAATAGACCACTCAGCAGGGGTGCATGACCATAAAAGATATTAGTCATATAAATAGAACAACCATTATTCTCTGATTTAAATGAATAGCCATCTCGCATCAAACAAGATCCAGATATAATGTTTATGCTCAACGCTGGCACCAAATAACAATTATTCAGGTCTAAAACTAACCTCGAAGGTAGATGTAGAGGTAGCGTGCCGACCGCGATCACATCGACTTTGGAACCATTTCCCATGCGCATCGTCACCTTGTCCTTAGCCAATCTTTGCTTAATCCGTAGCCCCTGTGTCGAGTTGCAAATATGAGCAACAGAACCAGTATTAAATACCCAGGCGCTACTGCGAGCATTAGTTAAGTACACATCAATAACATGTATATCAAATATACCTTTCACTTTGTCATCCTTCTTATCCGCCAAATACTTGGGGTAGTTCCGCTTCCAGTGACCAGCCCCTTTGAAGTAAGCACTCAGTTTCATGCTAAGTTCCAGACTTGGGTTTCTTCTCTTGAGCAGCAACCTTTTTGCCGTTCTTCTTGAAGTTCCCCTGCTTCCCTTTGCCCTTTTTCTTGAAATTAGTGGTCTTGTTGACCATCAACACTTGATGCTCTTTTTTGATTTCTACCTCTGCAGCCTTTAGCATCGCGAAGAGCTAGGGAATAGTCTTGTTCATCCCTTGCATATTATAGTTCATCACGAAGCTTTTGTAGCTTGGTGGTAGTGATTGAAGAACTCTGTCAATGACACTATCATCAGGAAGATTAACTCCCAGTTGAGTCAAGTGGTTGTGGTACCAAGACATTCTGAGTATGTGTTCACTGACAGAACTATTCTCCTCCATTTTGCAGCTGTAGAACTTATTGGAGACTTCATATCTCTCTATCCGGACATTTGCTTGAAATATTAACTTCAACTCCTAGAACATCTCATATGCTCCATGACGTTCAAAACATCGTTGAAGTCCTGGTTCTAAGCTGTAAAGCATGGCACACCGAACTATCGAGTAGTCATCAGCTTTGCTCTGCCAGACGTTCTTAACGTCATCAGTAGCATCTGCAGCAGGCTTGGCACCCAATGGTGCTTCCAGGACATAATTCTTTTGTGCAGCAATGGGGATAATCCTCAAGTTACGGACCCAGTCCGTGTAGTTGCTGCCATCATCTTTCAACTTAGCTTTCTCTAGGAATGCATTAAAATTCAATGGAACGGTAGCACGGGCCATTGATCTACAACAACATAGACATGCAAAATACTATCAGGTACTAAGTTCATGACAAATTAAAGTTCAATTAATCATATTACTTAAGAACTCCCACTTAGATAGACATCCCTCTAATCATCTAAGTGATCACGTGATCCAAATCAACTAAACCATGTCCGATCATCACGTGAGATGGGGTAGTTTTCAATGGTGAACATCACTATGTTGATCATATCTACTATATGATTCACGCTCGACCTTTCGGTCTCAGTGTTCCGAGGCCATATCTGTATATGCTAGGCTCGTCAAGTCTAACCCGAGTATTTTGCGTGTGGAAAACTACCTTGCACCCTTTATATGTGAACATAGAGCTTATCACACCCGATCATCACATGATGTCTTGGCACGACGAACTGTAGCAATGGTGCATACTCAGGGAGAACACTTATACCTTGAAATTTAGTAAGAGATCGTCTTATAATGCTACCGACGTTCTAAGCAAAATAAGATGCATAAAGGATAAACATCACATGCAATCAAAATATGTGACATGATATGGCCATCATCATCTTGTGCTCATGATATCTATCACCGAAGCATTGTCATGATCTCATCATCACCGGCGCGACACCTTGATCTTCATCGTAGCATCGTTGTCGTCTCGCCAACTATTGTTACTATGACTATCGCTATCACTTAGTGATAAAGTAAAACAATTACATGGCGATTGCATTGCATACAATAAAGTTACAACCATATGGCTCCTGCCAGTTGCCGATAACTTTGTTACAAAACATGATCTTCTCATACAACAATTTATATCACATCATGCCTTGACCATATCACATCACAACAAGCCTTGCAAAAACAAGTTAGACGTCCTCTACTTTGTTGTTGCAAGTTTTACGTGGCTGCTATGGGCTTCTAGCAAGAACCGTTCTGACCTACGCATAAAAACCACAACGATTTTTCGGCAAGTGTGCTGTTTAAACCTTCAACAAGGACTGGGCATAGCCACACTCGATTCAACTATAGAGAAACAGACACTCACCAGCCACATATGTGCGAAGCACGTCGGTAGAACCAGTCTCGCGTAAGCGTACACGTAATGTCGGTCTGAGCCGCTTCATCCAACAATACCACTAAATCAAAGTATGACATGCTGGTAAGCAGTATGACTATTATCACCCACAACTCTTTCTGTTCCACTCGTGCATATAACATCTATGCATAGACCTGGCTTGGATGCCACTGTTGGGGAACGCGGTAATTTAGAAAAAAAACTATGATCACGCAAGATCTATCTGCTAGGAGATGCATAGCAACGAGAGGGGAGAGTGTGTCCACGTACCCTCGTGGACCGAAAGTGGAAGCGTTATGACAACGCGGTTGATGTAATCATACGTCTTCACGATCCGACCGATCCTAGCACCGAAGATACGGCACCTCTGTGATCTGCACACATTCAGCTCAGTGACGTCCCTTGAACTCTAGATCCATCTGAGGTTGAGGGAGAGTTTTGTCAGCACGACAGCATGGTGAGGGTGATGATGAAGTTACCAGTGCAGGGCTTTGCCTAAGCACTACGACTATATAACCGAGGTGGAAATCTGTGGAGGGGGGCACCGCACACGGCTAAAAGATCAACCTGTGTGTCCTAGGTTGCCCCCTGCCCCCGTATATAAAGGAGAAAGGGGGAGGCCGGACGACCCACCTAGGGCGCGCCAAGAGAGGGGAATCCTACTAGGACTCAAAGTCCTAGTAGGTTTCCACCTAAGGAAGAGGGGGAAGGAGGAAGCAAGAGGGGGGAAGGAATGAAAGGGGGCGCCGCCCCCCTTCACTTGTCCTATTCGGACTCAAGGGGGGAGGGGCGGCCAACCCCTTCTGGCCCTTCCTCTTCTCCCACTAAGGCCCATCTAGGCCCATTAGTTGCCCCGGGGGGTTCCGGTAACCCTCCGGCACTCCGGTTTTATCCGGAACTTCTCCGGAACACTTCCGGTGTCCGAACATAGCCGTCCAATATATTAATCTTTATTTCTCGACCATTTCGAGACTCCTCATTATGTCCGTGATCATATCCGGGACTCCAAACAACCTTCTGTACATCATATCACATAAACTCATAATACCAATCGTCATCGAACGTTAAGCGTGCGGACCCTACGGGTTAGAGAACTATGTAGACATGAACGAGACTCACTTACGGTCAATAACCAATAGCGGAACCCGGATGCTCGTATTGGTTCCTACATATTCTACGAAGATCTTTATCGGTCAAATCGCATAAGAATATACGTTTTTCCCTTTGTCATCGGTATGTTACTTGCCCGAGATTCGATCATCGGTATCATCATACCTAATTCAATCTCGTTACCGGCAAGTCTCTTTACTTGTTCTATAGTGCATCATCCCGTGACTAACTCATTAGTCACATTGCTTTCAAGGCTTATAGTGACGTGCATTACCGAGAGGGCCCAGAGATAGCACTCCGAAACACGGAGTGAAAAATCCTAATCTCGATCTATGCCAACCCAACAAACACCTTCGGAGACACCTTTAGAGAACCTTTATAATCACCCATTTACGTTGTGATGTTTGGTAGTGTTCCTCGGTATTCGGGAGTTGCATAATCTCATAGTCTGAGGAACTTGTATAAGTCATGAAGAAAGCAGTAGCAATGAAACTGACACGATCATAATGCTAAGCTAACAGATGGGTCATGTCCATCACATTATTCTCCTAATGATGTGATCCCGTTCATCAAATGACAACACATGTCTATGGTTAGGAAACATAACCATCTTTGATTAACGAGCTAGTCAAATAGAGGCATACTAGGGACTATATGTTTTGTCTATGTATTTACACATGTACTAAGTTTCCGGTTAATACAATTCTAGCATGAATAATAAACATTTATCATGAATTAAGGAAATAAATAATAACTTTATTATTGCCTCTAGGGCATATTTCCTTCACCCCCGTGATCGAATCCCCCTCCGGCAGGGTGTCGGAAAAGGCTCCAAGATGGGATCTCATGGTAACAAAGGCTTGCGGTGGCGGAAAAGTATTTTAGTGGATGCCTGTGTGGCACCCCGGCTCAGACCTTTTACCTTGCATTGCCAGCCCAGAGACCATGTCTTCTGGCAACACACAACATCTTGGTACAGAATACAACTGCTTTATTGAAGCTCGCGAAACATAGTTCATATTACAACAAGTTAGGAGGCCAAGCGGCACATGTGGTGCGGCTGGACAATATGTACATTATTTAATGAACATAAGGGGGGGCTCGATCATGACGACTACGTGGCAGTGATAACCCACAAGTGTAGGGGATCGCAATAGTTTTCGATAAGTAAGAGTGTCAAACCCAACGAGGAGCTAAAGGTAGAATAAATATTCCCTCAAGTTCTATCGACCACCGATACAACTCTACGCACGCTTGACGTTCGCTTTACCTAGAACAAGTATGAAACTAGAAGTACTTTGTAGGTGTTGTTGGATAGGTTTGCAAGATAATAAAGAGGACGTAAATAAAAGCTAGGGTCTGTTTAGATAAAGACGCAATAAAGTAAATATAGTGAGTGTGGAAAAGTGGTGGTAGGAGTTGTGAAATTGTCCCTAAGAAATTGACTATGTTACTAGACCGATAGCAAGTTTTATGTGGGAGAGGCATAAGCTAACATACTTTCTCTACTTGGAGCATATGCACTTATGATTGGAACTCTAGCAAGCATCCGCAACTACTAAAGATTCATTAAGGTAAAACCCAACCATAGCATTAAAGCATCAAGTCCCCTTTTATCCCGTACGCAACAATCCCCTTACTCGGGTTTGTGTTTTAGTCACTCACACAACCCACTATAAGCGAATCATGAACGTATTGCAACACCCTACAGCGGGAATCCCTCACGCTTGCGTGACACGGAGGGCACAATAGGACACAACATAACCACAAGCAAATTAAATCAATCATAGCAATTCATCAACCACCAATAGGACAACGAAAATCTACTCAGACATCATAGGATGGAAACACATCATTGGATAATAATATGAAGCATAAAGCACCATGTTCAAGTAGAGGGTACAGCGGGTTGCGGGAGAGTGGACCGCTGGATATAGAAGGGGGAAGGTGATGGAGATGTTGGTGAAGATGATGTTCGTGTTGGTGAAGATCGCGGTGATGATGATGGCCCCCGGCAGCGCTCCGGCGCCACCGGAAGCAAGGGGGAGAGAGGCCCCCTTCTTCTTCTTCTTCTTCTTCTTCTTCCTTGACCTCCTCCCTAGATGGGAGAAGGGTTTCCCCTCTGGTCCTTGGCTCCCATGGCTTGGGAGGGGCGAAAGCCCCTCCGAGATTGGATCTATCTCTCTATTTTTGCGTTCTCTGATTCTACCCCTTCACCGTTTCCTTTATATCTGGAGATCCGTAACTCCGATTGGGGTGAATCTTTCACCCAGATCTTCCCATAAAATTAGCTTTCTTGCGCCAAAAGAAGAGCGTCAACCGCCTTACGGGTGTCCCACGAGAGCCTAGGCCGCGCCCAGGGGGGAGGGCGTGCCCCCCTGTCTCGTGGCCACCCCGGACACCGTTTCGCATTGATTTTACTTCCCAAAAATCATAAATATTCCAAAAAAAATCTCCATCCGTTTTTATCCCATTTGGACTCTGTTTGATATTGGGTTTCTGCGAAACAAAAAACATGCAACAGACAGGAACTGGCACTGGGCACTTGATCAATATGTTAGTCCCAGAAAATAGTATAAAAAGTTGCCAAAAGTATATAAAAGTTGAATAATATTGGCATGGAACAATAAAAAATTATAGATACGATGGAGACGTATTAGCATCCCCAAGCTTAATTCCCGCTCGTCCTCGAGTAGGTAAATGATAAAAAGACAACTTTTTGATGTGGAATGCTACCTAGCATAATGTTGATCATATGTCTAATCATGGCATGAATATTAAGACACGAGTGATTCAAGGCAATAGTCTTTCATTTGACATAAAAACAATAATACTTCAAGCATACCAACCAAGCAATTATGTCTTATCGAAATAACATAGCCAAAGAAAGCTCATGCCTACAAAATCATATAGTCTAGCTATGCTCCATCTTCGTCACACAAAATGCCCTCCAGCATGCACAACCCCGATGACGAGCCGAGCAATTGGTTCATACTTTTTAACGCGCTTCAGCTTTTTCAACACTTACGCAATACATGAGCGTAAGCCATGGACATAGCACTATGGTGGTCTATTGTGGTGGTTGTGAGGACAAAAAGTGGGAGAAGATAGTCTCACATCAACTAGGCGTATCAACGGGCTATGGAGATGCCCACTAATAGATATCAATGTGAGTGAGTAGGGATTGCCATGCAACGGATGCACTAGAGCTATAAATATATGAAAGCTCAACAAAAGAAACTAAGTGGGTGTGCATCCAACTTGCTTGCTCACGAAGACCTAGGGCATTTTGAGGAAGCCCATCATTGGAATATACAAGCCAAGTTCTATAATGAAAAATTCCCACTAGTATATGAAAGTGACAACATAGGAGACTCTCTATCATGAAGATCATGGTGCTACTCTGAAGCACATGTGGTAAAAGGATAGTAACATTGCCCCTTCTCTCTTTTTCTCTCATTTTTTTCCTTTTTTTTCTTTTTCTTTTTTTTCTTTTCTTTTTTTTCTTTCTTTTTTATTTCTTTTTTGTGGGCTTCTTTGGCCTCTTTTATTTTTATAAAGTCCGAAATCCCATCCCGACTTGTGGGGGATAGTCTTCATCATCCTTTCCTCACTAGGACAATGCTCTAATAATGAAGATCATCACACTTTTATGGATTTACAACTCAAGAACTACAACTCAAAGCTAGAACAAAATATGACTCTATATGAATGCCTCCGGCGGTGTACCGGGATATGCAATGAATCAAGAGCGACATGTATGAAAATTATGAAGGTGGCCTTGCCACAAATACGATGTCAACTACATTATCATGCAAAGAGCAATATGACAATGATGAAACGTGTCATAATAAACGGAACGGTGGAAAGTTGCATGGCAATATATCTCGGAATGGCTATGGAAATGCCATATAGGTAGGTATGGTGGCTGTTTTGAGGAAGGTAAATAATGGGTTTATGCTACCGGCGAAAGTTGTGCGGTAAAATAGAAACTAGCAAAGTGGAAGGATGAGTGTGCGTATAGCCATGGACTCACATTAGTCATAAAGAACTCATATACTTATTGCAAAAGTCTACTTAGCCCTCGAAGCAAAATACTACTACGCATGCCCCAAGAGGGGTAGATTGGTAGGACAAAGTCCATCGCTCGTCCCCGACTGCCACTCATAAGGAGGACACTCAAAAAACACCTCATGCTCCAACTTCGTTACATAACGGTTCACCATACGTGCATGCTACGGGACTTGCAAACCTCAACACAAGTATTTCTCAATTTCACAATTACTCAACTAACACGACTCTAATATCACCACCTTTATATCACAAAACTATTGCAAGGAATCAAACATATCATATTCAGCGATCTACAAGTTTATGTAGGATTTTATAACTAACCATGTGAATGACCAATTCCTGTCATCTCTCTAAATAGATATAAGTGAAGCAAGAGAGTTTAATTCTTTCTACAAAAGATATGCCCACGCTCTAACAAATATAAGTGAAGGAAAAGAGCATTCTACAAATGGCGGTTGTCTATGTGAAGAGAAACAGGCAATCCAAACTTCAAATGATATAAGCGAAGCACATGAAGAATTCTATAAAGCCATACTCAAGAGATTTAAGTGAAGTGCAATGAGCATTATATAAATCAACCAAGGACTATCTCATACCAGCATGGTGCATAAAAGAAAAATGAAAACTAAATGCAAAAGACGCTCCAAGACTTGCACATAATGCATAAACGAAACGAATACGAAAACATACCGATACTTGTTGAAGAAAGAGGGGATGCCTTCCGGGGCATCCCAAAGCTTAGACACTTGAGTCTCCTTGAATATTTACTTGGGGTGCCTCGGGCATCCCTAAGCTTGAGCTCTTGCCTCTCTTCCTTTGCCTCATATCGATACCTCCTCGTTTAGACACTTCATCCACACAAAACTTCAACAGAAAACTCGGTAAGATCCGTTAGTATAATAAAGCAAATCACCACTCTAAGTACTGTTACAAACCAATTCATATTTTGTTTTTGCATTGTGTCTACTGTAATATAGCGTTTCCATGTCTTAATCCACTGATACAAATTGATAGATTGATCAAAACAAGCAAACTATGCATCAAAAATAGAATCTGTCAAAAACAGAACAGTCTGTAGCAATAAGAACATACACCATACTTCTGGTACCCCATAAATTCTACCAAAATTAGGAAAATTAAACAAGTTGTATAGCAAGACAGTTCAAAAAGAATCAGAACTAATTGACGTTCCAGTTAAAAATGTAAAATCACGCACTACAGCCAAAGTTTCTGTCCTGCACCGTACAAACCAACAAGCATTGCAAACATCCTAAAGGCAAACCTTGGCACATTATTTTTATAATACAATGGAATTATACAAGGGGATAATTATTTTTGTTGAAAAGTTTCTGTAATCAAGATTCACAGAGTTTCCGTGAGCATGAACAAAGTTCAAGGCTAGCTCCCACTTCAACAATGCTTGTCTTTCTCACTTTCACTTTCCTTCTTGAAAAGTTTTTAGGTTCCCCTCTTTTTTTAAACTATATAAAAGCACTCAACAGAAATAAATGACTCTCTAAAACTTCCGGGTTGTCTCCCTGGCAGCGCTTTCTTTAAAGCCATTAAGCTAGGCATTTAGTGCTCAAGTAATGAATCCACCCGGATCCCAAGGTATATCAAAGCCAATTTTAATTAACAATGATTTGTAATTTAGTAGTGAGCACAAAGTAACATATATCAAGCAACAACAAAGTCTAACTCTCTTCCTATGCATCGACATGTCATAAGAGAACAATTCATGCACACATAGTAAAGGCCAACACATAGTATAAGCAGTTTCTTGCAATTTCATAGTATGGGAAACATAGAGAGGTGGAGACAAAGTTCCTCTCTCATAATAATTGCAAGTAGGAGCAGCAAGCACATGCATATTATATCTATCAAAATCATCATGTTCAATGGTAAAAGGCAACCCATCAATATAATCCTTAATAAGCACAAACTTCTCCGATAAAGTGTAGTAGGGAGAATTCAAAAAGATAATAGGACTATCATGCGTGGGTGCAATAGCAACAATTTCATGTTTAACATAAGGAACTATAGCAAGTTCATCTCCATAAGCATAATTCATATTGGCATCTTGGCCACAAGCATAGCAAGCATCATCAAAAAGGGATATTTCAAACAAATTCAAGGGATCATAGCAATCATCCTTCGGTAAGCACGAAGGGGAATTAAATAATGTATGAGTTGGAGGGTTACTCTCATTAGAAGGTGGGCACGGGTAGCTAATCTGCTCTTCCTCCTTTTGTTCTTCGCTCTCCTCATCATCTTTTTCATCCAATGATCTCACAGTTTCATCAATTTCTTCTTCCATAGCTTCCTGCAAAATAGTAGTCTCTTCTTGGACAGCGAAGACTTTCTTCATAAAAGCATTAATATAGTAATTGTATTCATAATTTTCATAGCAATATCTAAGCATAGCAAGATTTTCAGGCCTATAACCATCATCATCAAAAGCTTCATACTTTTCAAACAAAGCTTCAATTTCATAAGCAGCCTTAAAAGCAACAAATTCTTCTATTTGTTCCACATCATAGTAATCATATATACCATTATCATAAGAAGCTAAGGTTTCATTATCATTAAATTTGCATGAAAAGGGAAGGTGTGGAGCCTCCATCCTAGAGCAACAAGTAATATCATATCTCAAGCATAGATTCCAGGCATACCAAGGCAACATAATAAATTGACCCCATAATAATTTCCCTTTTTGTGTTGAGTGATAATCCCTAAAGTATTCACGTTGATCCAACGTGTTTCCCATTATAAAGTTGAATGGGGTTTTCTCAGGATTATCAAAGTAGTACATAATATTTCTTGCATAATGAGAGTAGGGGGTTTTAGGAGTTACCCCATCTAGATGAGTAGCAAGTACATCTAATTTTTTGGTATTTTGCGTTCCATATCCATAACTAAAGATAGAGAACAACTTAGAACAGCAAATAAAAAAATACTTAGTGATAAAGCAAACAAGCACACATGAGAATATTCACCCCACGCTATGACTCCCCGGCTACGGCGCTAGATAAAGGTCTTGATAACCCACAAGTGTAGGGGATCGGAACAGTTTTCGATAAGCAAGAGTGTCGAACCCAACGAGGAGCTAAAGGTAGAATAAATATTCCCTCGAGTTCTATCGACCACCGATACAACTCTACGCACGCTTGACGTTCGCTTTACCTAGAACAAGTATGAAACTAGAAGTACTTTGTAGGTGTTGTTGGATAGGTTTGCAAGATAATAAAGAGCACGTAAATAAAAGCTAGGGGCTGTTTACATAAAGACGCAGTAAAGTAAATATAGTGAGTGTGGAAAAGCGGTGGTAGGAGTTGTGAAATTGTCCCTAAGCAATTGACTGTGTTACTAGACCGATAGCAAGTTTTATGTGGGAGAGGCATAAGCTAACATACTTTCTCTACTTAGATCGTATGCACTTATGATTGAAACTCTAGCAAGCATCCGCAACTACTAAAGATTCATTAAGGTAAAACCCAACCATAGCATTAAAGCATCAAGTCCCCTTTTATCCCGTACGCAACAATCCCCTTACTCGGGTTTGTGTTTCAGTCACTCACGCAACCCACTATAAGCGAATCATGAACGTATTGCAACACCCTACAGCGGGAATCCCTCACGCTTGCGCGGCACGGAGGGCACAATAGGACAGCAACATAACCACAAGCAAATTAAATCAATCATAGCAATTCATCAACCACCAATAGGACAACAAAAATCTACTCAGACATCATAGGATGGCAACACATCATTGGATAATAATATGAAGCATAAAGCACCATGTTCAAGTAGAGGATACATCGGGTTGCGGGAGAGTGGACCGCTGGATATAGAAGGGGGAAGGTCATGGAGATGTTGGTGAAGATGACGGCGGTGTTGGTGAAGATCGCGATGATGATGATGGCCCCCGGCAGCGCTCCAGCGCCACCGGAAGCAAGGGGGAGAGAGGCCCCCTTCTTCTTCTTCTTCTTCCTTGACCTCCTCCCTAGATGGGAGAAGGCTTTCCCCTCTGGTCCTTGGCTCCCATGGCTTGGGAGGGGCGAGAGCCCCTCCGAGATTGGATCTATCTCTCTATTTCTGCGTTCTCTGATTCTACCCCATCACCGTTTCCTTTATATCTGGAGATCTGTAACTCCGATTGGGGTGAATCTTTCGCCTAGATCTTTCCCATAAAATTAGCTTTCTTGCGCCAAAAGAAGAGCATCAACCGCCTTACGGGTGGCCCACGAGAGCCCAGGCCGCGCCCAGGGGGGAGGGCGCGCCTCCTTGTCTCGTGGCCACCCCAGACACCGTTTCACGTTGATTTAATTCCCAAAAATCATAAATATTCCAAAAAAAATCTCCGTCCGTTTTTATCCCGTTTGGACTCCGTTTGATATTGGGTTTCTGCGAAACAAAAAACATGCAACAGACAGGAACTAGCACTGGGCACTGGATCAATATGTTAGTCCCAAAAAATAGTATAAAAAGTTGCCAAAAGTATATAAAAGTTGAATAATATTGGCATGGAACAATCAAAATTTATAGATACGACAGAGACATATCAGGCAGTGGTACGACGACGAAGCCGGACTCCATAGCACAGGGACACCGATGTGGACACGATCTAGACTCGAACAGCACTCTGTTCCAACGAACCTTTCCTGAAATCTGGCATGACATGCCAGGTTAGTACATTGAATGTACTTGCAAGCTCACAACAAGAATAAACATAATGAAAAACAATATCATGATATTAACCAACTTAATCATCAATGCAAGATCATGCTATGGATGAAGTGAATCCAATCTCGTGCCTCAAGTCCTACGGACTTGCTTACCAACGGGTTACAACGTAGCCAAATGGTGATCTTTCTCGGATCACAAACGTACCAACAACTTGGTTATCAAATGGGTTGCCACGCAACCAAACGGTGATCTTTCTCGGATCACAAACGGACCAACAACTTGGTCATCAAACTGGTTGCCACACAACCAAACGGTGATCTTTCTCGGATCACAAACGGACCAACATCTTGGTCATTCACATCAACATGGTTCTTCAACCATCATCTTTCCAAGAGTGCCATGTTCTTATAGTGTGCAAGACTTATTTAAAACATTGACCCATGGTGTGACCTACTTTCGAGCGTGTCCGTAACCGTGGACTCGGCTATCGATAGATTTAATACACTCTGCAGAGGTAGCGTACTGTACCCACACCAAGGAACCCATGGCCTCGCACTCCCATTCGGGTGGAGCAACAACATTCCAACAAAACCCCTCCATTGCCACGACACTCTCCCGGCCACTCCGACCAACTCCCCACTGAGCTAAGTCATGGGTGGCCCCGTGTCTACCCCAGACACCAACGGCCACCGTCGTGGCAAACGGCCACATCGTGGCAAACGGGGACAAGGTACCACAACAACATCAACGGGCACACAAGGTTATGTCTGCTTACCGGGCCAGGGTACAGCACGTCCATAACCTTCCGTCATTGGAGGTACAGACCAGAGGCATGACAACAGACCGAATAAAGGCCTTCCCATAAAGGCAAATGTGGTTGCGCTGGGAAAAACTCGATTCAGTGGCACCATGACCCGATCAACGATATGTTCAAGTTGATTTATTATCAGGTTCAAGTTAAGATAAAAATAACCGGTGTCATGCCATGCCATGCAAATGCACTCATATAACATGCTTCACTAATCATCAGAACCATACCGGGTCAACTTATATCAAGCACTAACCAAACATTTCAGAAACTCATGGCACTATTCTGGTCATGTTTATGCAACAACTAATCATGGCAAAACTTAGCATAATCATTTTCTTACTCAAGAAAATATTCTTCAAACTAGTCCTTCTTATAAGCAAATTATTTCTCCATAGATTATCATCACTTATAATCACTTAAATCTAACTTAGTTAACTCTTAACTTTCTGTAAATCAACATACCCACATGAATAAGCTTGCAACAGAATGAAAATAATTATTTAACTAGGTGGTTTAAATGCGTGAACTAATTTAACCATTCAAGTTGAAAAATAAATAACAAATATTGTAATGACACCATGAAAATATTGCTGTGGCTTGCCTTAGTGCAGATGAGGGTCACACTCTCCCTGATGATCCTCAAGACAAGCTCCACCTTCTGAAAACAATTATAAACACAAAAAGTAAACATCAAGAACCCTTCTGAAATTTACCAGAAAATCTAGGAAGCAGGGAAAAATCCCATATTTTGTGTGCTGCTAGAGATTTTCATACAGAACAGAATGCAAAAAGAACCAATTCATTTGGACTTATGGTTAAAAAGTTGTGGCTGTTTGAAGTGTTCTAGAATTATTTAAAATTTGAATTTGAAT
>NC_041393.1:642309654-642352013 GCF_002162155.2 Triticum dicoccoides
CCGCGGGGCGCCTCCACTCATACCGCTTCGGGCCCGTACAGAGTGGCTGACTAGCGGGCCCCGCTAGTCAGGTGAGAGGGAGGGGAGAGAGGGACAGAGGGCGGCAGGGCTCCGCTGGAGCACACGTCGGCAAGGAGGGCGCCTTGGCCAGAACTGGAGGGAGGTATCAAAAGAGGGGATGGAGGCACACCTGCCCGTACCCGTAGGGTAGCTAGGGGTGGTCGGACGGCATCGGAAATGGCCTCTCCAGCGGCGACAGAAGGCAGACACCGCCGGAGTTGAAGACGACGGTGACTAGAGGCAGCACCAGGGGCTCCAACCGGGCGGAACGACACCACTGAAGCACGACGGAGGCCCTGGAAGGGTCGCCTGAGCTTGAGAGAGGCTGGAGTGGTGCAGACGGACAAAGGGGATCACCAGTGAGCTCGAGCTCGGGGACGGCGGCCCGAGGACTGCCCGGCCGGGCCACGACTTTCTACAGGTTTGTGGAGTGTGTGCGAGGAGTGGATGAGGCTCGAGGAGGCTGGGGAGAGATCTATTTATAGCCAAGCGACGAGAGGTGCTCGGGCTCTGCGGGAGGACACCTGGACGCTGCGCCCGGCGATGAGAGAGGGGGAAGGCGACACAACTCACGCAGGAACTGTGGGCGCGCGGAGACAAGCACATGAGCAAGGAGAAGGCGACGAACACAGTGTGCAGCACACTATTAGGTTGGCCGGACCGTGCCCGTGCTCGCTACGGCGAGCTCCGATGTTGGCGAGCCCCAGGGTGAAGTTAATGGCATTGGACAGTGATGGTGGCAGGGTTTGGGAAGGTTTGGCAGGCGGGAAAGCGATCACGGGAGCAACAGAGGCTCGGGCGCGACGCAGAGCACGCCGGCTGCATGCCAGCACGCCTAGACGAACGCGGTCACCGCGTGAACTCTAACCTCAGGCCGAGCTAAGCCTAAACTTCATGTCTGGCGTGTTGTTTGCGGTAGATTTAGAGGTTACCACACTTTGTTTTGAGCTCAGACGCAGTGAACATGATTTTTACTTCACTGCAAGTTACTGGACAATAACTTTGAGAGCTTGTTGTGGTTAAACGACTGGGAGTTGGGAGCTGTGCTTTGGTGGTTAGCAATGAGCTAGGAGGGTAGTGATGCACAAGAAAATGCAGCACCAATGGAGCAAGTAAAATGGTAGTTGCTGTAGAAACTACCATTCCTGTCCAGAACAAAAAATAATTTCCGTAGCAAAAATATTCCAAAAAAATGGTGTGATATTTTTGCTCACGGAGGTGCCCTAGGGTTCAAAGGATTTTTGTGAATTTTCTCATATTTTTGTGGGCAAGAAAAATAGGGGTGGCTTTGGAGCACAAGTTGCTGTTTAGGGTTTTTGAGAGGAAAATGAATATTTTTCATTAAAGAAAAATATCCATGACATTATTTTGAGGTAGAACAGAGAGGAAATGATTGTTTGGAGGAGGAGTGAGCCACTTGGGTGAAATTCAAGGTGATGACCAAGTGTTTTAAGTCCAATTGAAATGATTCAAACTCAAAATTCAAATCAAAACCCAACTGAAAACCAGAGGAGAAAAGAGGGCAAAAACGAGGCTGTCACAAACCTACCCCACTTAGGATGAATCTCGTCCTCGAGATTCGGTTGCTCGGGAAAACAATTCTGGATAATTTGCCTTTAGAAATTCTTCGTGCTCCCAGGTTGCTTCTGCCTCTGTATGATGCTCCCATTGGACCTTGTAATTTTTTCTCATCTTGCTCCGAGTGACCCTTTCCATGTCATCCAAAATTTTTAGTGGTCTCTCTTCATATTTTAAATCCTTAGCCAGTTCTATTTCTGTCATAGCAGTCTTTTTCTCGGGCGGTGATATGCATCATCTCAACTGGGAGACATGGAACATGTTGTGCACTTCTGACAATTCTGACGGCAGCTCTAACTGATATGCAACAGTACCCACTCTGGACATAATCGGGAATGGACCAATAAACCTGGGTGCCAATTTTTTGCGAGTCTAAAACCTTTTTATTCCCTTCATAGGAGTGACTCTGAGCTACACTTGTTCTCCGGGCTCGAAACTGACCTGTCAGTGCTTTGCATCATAATAACTCTTTTGTCGGGATTTGGCCAGTCACAGACGATCTCTGATTTCTTGTACTTGTTGTTGAGCTTCCATCATGTGGTCTGTTCTGAAGAGATGGCTATCCCCGGTTTGAGACCAATTCAGCGGGGTGCGGCACTTACGGTCATACAAAGCCTCATATGGTGACATTTTTAAACTGGCCTGGAAACTGTTGTTGTAGGAGAATTCAGCATATAGCAGACAGTCTTCCCACTTAGGCCCTTGGGCCAAAGCACATGCTCGTAACATATCTTCAAGTATTTGGTTTACCCGTTCAGTCTGCCCATCGGTCTGAGGATGGTATGCGGTACTATATTTCAGTGTTGTTCCCAAAGCTTGATGGAGACGAGACCAGAAAGCGGAGGTAAATAGGGACCCCGGTCAGAAGTGATTGTTCGAGGAACTCTGTGTAAACTGGCTATTCTGGACACATATAATTGTGCGAGCTAATCCGCACGGTATGTGGTTCTGATGGGAATGAAATGTGCTACCTTGGTTAACATATCCACTATGACCCATACTGCGTCATTGCCTCGCTGAGTTTTTGGTAGCCTGGTGATAACGTCCATGCAGATGTCATCCCACTTCCATTGTTGAACGGGTAACGGTCGGAGGAGTCCGGATGGTTTCTGGTGCTTTGCCTTTACTTTATTGCATATGTCATAGCAGGCCACAAAGTATGCTATGTCTTTCTTCATTCCATCCCACCAGAATATTTGACGAAGGTCTTCGTACATTTTAGTACTTCCGGGGTGGATAGAGTACGAGGATTCGTGTGCTTCGGATAGTATTTTCTTCCTTAAACCTTCTTGACTTGGTACACTAATCCTCCCGCGGAACCGTAGTGTACCTAGATGGTCCTTGGAGAAATCCGAGGTCTGTCCTGCTAGCATTTGCTTGACATATTTTTGTAAGATTATATCATCCGGCTGGGCCTTACGAATTTCATCCTCGAGGGTAGGAGTAATTTCCATAATATTAGCAAGACCAGCTTCAACTATGACCAGATTGAGCTGAGCAATTTCTTCTTGGAGTTCGGAAGGCATGGTTGCCATCATGGCATTTAAATTGACGGGCTTTCTGCTGAGTGCATCAGCCACCATGTTGGCCTTACACGGGTGGTAATTAATTCCAAGGTCATAGTCCTTGACTAACTCCAGCCATCTGCGTTGGCGGAGGTTCAAATCTGGCTGAGTGAATATATACTTGAGGCTTTTGTGGTCGGTAAATATTTGGCACCTTTTTCCAATGAGATTGTGCCGCCATATCTTTAGAGCATGAACCACCACGGCCAATTCCAGATCATGAGTAGGATAGTTCTCTTCATGGGGTCGCAGCTGACGAGAGGCATAAGCTACTACCTTGCCATCTTGCATAAGTACGCATCCAAGACCCTGTCTGGAAGCATCACAGTATACATCAAAGCCGCGGTAGATGTCTAGAAGTGTTAACACATGGGCTGAGGTCAATCTGATTTTTAACTCGTTAAACTTTTTTCACAATCCTCAGTCCATTCAAATTTCTTATCCTTTTTGAGAAGCTCTGTCATTGGCTTGGAAATTTTAGAGAAACCTTCAATGAACCGGCGATAGTATCCGACTAATCCCAGGAAACTCCGGATTTGAGACACTGTTGTGGGTGCCAACCAATCAAGCACGTCTTTTACTTTGCTTGGGTCCACGGCTATACCTTCCACAGATAGTATATGCCCAAGGAATCCAACTTGCTTGAGCCAAAATTCACATTTATTGAACTTGGCGTACAGTTGATGGTCACGGAGTCTTTGTAAGACCGCTTGGAGGTGTCCTTTGTGCTCGTCTTTGCTTTTTGAGTATATGAGAATATCATTGATAAAAACCACCACGAATTTATCGAGGAAATCCATGAATACTTTATTCATCATGTGAATGAAGAAAGCAGGGGCATTGGTGAGGCGAAGGACATAACCGTATATTCATAAAGACCGTACCGAGTAGTGAATACGGTCTTAGGAATATCTTCCTTTTTAATCTTGAGTTGGTGGTATCCGGTCCTCAAATCAATCTTGGAGAACACTTTGGCCCCACTAAGTTGATCAAATAAGTCATAAATCCTGGGTAGTGGATATTTGTTTTTGATGGTGACATCATTCAGCTGACGGTAATCTACACACATACGGAGACTTCCATCTTTCTTATCCACGAATATAGCAGGTGATCCCCATGGCGAGGAACTGGGACGGATATAACCTTTTTGGAGCATCTCATCAAGGTTGTTTCTTTAGCTCCACTAGTTCTGATGACGACATTCGATAATACTTCTTGTATAACGGTGCTGTTCCGGGCACAAGATCAACTGCAAACTCGATCTCTCGGACTAGTGGCATGCCTGGCAGCTCTTCTGGGAATGCATCAGGGAACTCACTGACTACAGGAATTAGTTCCAACTCAGCCACCGCGGCAAGAACCATTTCTTTCTGTGGTATGCTCCTGCGGGCATGGAATTTTGTAGCTTGCCCTTCTGGACTGGTCAAGGTGACTTCCCGGGTTGCACAGTTAATACAGACTTGGTATTGTGTCAACCAATTCATTCCCAAAATGATGTCCAACTTAACAGACTCAATGACTATCAAGGAAGCAGGAAAGTGGACTCCGTTGATATTTATTTCCAGATCATGGCACACCAGATTGCTTCTGAGCAAAGATCCCGGGGATTGTACCAGCATATTCTTGCTCAAAATCGAACAAGGGAATTCGTTTTGGGCAACAAAACTCCGCGAAATAAAAGAGTGGGAAGCCCCAGAGTCAAATAAAATTATGGCTAGTACGCTATTAACTGAAAACACACCAATGCCGACTTCGGGGTTCTCTTGGGCTTCGTCTGCGGAGAGGGCGTGGACTTGGCCGGTGATGTTTTTCAGGTCAGGGTATGCCCTAATAAAGTTAACTTGTGGCCGGAATGGAGGGTTATTCTTGCCGCCCTTGGGACACTGTCGGGCATAATGTCCGGTTTTCCCACAACTGAAACATGAATTGTTGCGCTGGCATTGTTCTCGCACCGGGTTGGTTACGACATTCTTGACTTGTGTAGGGGCTTTGTTGATATTCTGCTCCCAATTGGGCTTGTACTCTACTTGCGGTTGCTGCTAGGTACGAGCCTTTTGCATAGGCTGAACCTCCTTCCTTGGTTCAAACTTGCGCTTGTGATCATTGTTTGAAGCCTTGTTGTCATGTATTAGTTTGTGCTCCCTCTCAACAATGAGAGCCTTGTTTACTAGAGTTTGGAAATCGGTGAAATCAAACATGTTGAGGGTGCATCGGATATGTTGATTTAGTCCTCCAAGAAAACGGTCAATCTTCCTTTCTTCGGTGGCCACATCATGAAGATAATATCGGGCCAAATGATTGAACTTATTCAAATATTCACTCACAGACTGACTCCCTTGGAGGAGCGCGAGGAATTCATGCTGCTTGACCTTCATAACTCCATAAGGAATATGGTATTTACGGAACCGATCCTTGAATTTTACCCAGGTGATTTCTTCATCGACAGGCAACATAGCTTTTTCATTTTCCCACCATATTGCAGCAGCACCTTCAAGATAATGGGTTGCAAATGGGACTTTGTCATTTGTATCAGTATGGGCAATCTCAAGTTTCTTCTCAATAGTTCGCAACCAGTCATCTACATCCAATGGATCAATAACCTGATTGAAACTGGGAGGATTGGTTCTATGGAAGTCTGACAGTTTGGAGTGATGACCATTCTGATTTCCATTCTGTCCAACCATAGCTTGCACACTTCTCAACATTTCAAGCAGATCTTTATTTCGCCTTTCTTCAAACATAAGGAGAAATTGCTCGGTGGAGGGTGGATTTGGCGGTGGAGGCGGTGGTGGAACGTACGGCTCGGGGGAGTGTCCTGCCTGTCGTGCGGAACGATGAACAGGGGTATCCTCACAAGCGTCGCTACTGCTGCCTCCCCACGTCATCCTATTGTTTTTCACAAGGCAACACGATCGAGATGAGCAACATCCAAAAAGGAATACAGTGGGGAACAACCAGCAACAAAACCCGAAAGAAGGCGAAAATCCAAAGAAAAGCCATCGAATAGAAGAAAGTCCAACATAATTATACATAGACCCGTACATAAATGACATAATAAGTTCAACGACTCTCATACATCAAACGGAACATCATGACTCGGATGACTACATCCGTACATCAACCTGATAACTGCGAATACTCGAGCGCTCTAATGCTCTGCTGGTGTTGCGGTGTCCTCTCCCGAAGCGGACTCGGATCCTGAACTGAGTGCGTTAACCGTGACTTCCGGATTAAATGTAACACGACGACGCTGCCTCGAGGGCTCTCCCTCAGGAGCCGGTGCAGGATGAGGCTGAAGCATCGGGGCTACAGGGGTGGCGAGAAGAGAAACCCACTCAGCAGGAGCACTAAGAGGGTTCACAGTCAAGGTGCTCGAGCTACTCGGAGGAGCAACTAGTGAAACTGGTGGGCTAGAACTGGATGGAAGATAAGGGGTAAATCCCGTAGACGATGGAGTAGTGACAGCTCCAGTAGCGGCTACAGCAACACGGACACGAGTCAGCTCGTGTATGCACGTAGCTAGCAGTAATGTATCGAGAAAGGTGGCTAGCAGTACTATCAGACTCCGCATCAATGATAGGAAAACGGACACGACCATTGTCTTGAAGAGAGGGAGAGTAGTAGAAACCTGGATGGTTCTGCATCCGGACCTCGTTATAGCGTAGCTCGACGAGGACCTCAAATGCTGCAAACTAGATAGCCTAAGAAGCGGTAGAAGCGTAACCACTCCTGGAAGTGTGAGTGTAAGAGGTGGAAGATGAACTGGTGCGCAGAGTGACCACAGCGTGATACTCATACACAGAATCTGACAGACGCTGCCAATACACACGATTGGTTGGGTCGTCACCGTGTGGATACAGTCGACACCACACGTTGCGAAGGAGATGCGGCAACGTGTATGACATCAGCTGCAATTGGCACGGATACAGCACCGGTTAGAAATAAAATAACCAAGTGCATGCAAAGCAACAACCAGCTAAAAATACTGTCGTCACTCAACTTTTACGCTAACTAACATCCAGTAACGCGGCGGGAGACTAGCGTGTCCTACAGTCAGCACGGCTCTGATACCAAGTGTTGTGGCACCCTGGCTCAGAGCAACCGGTTTACCTTGCATTGCCAGCCCAGAGACCACATCTTCTGGCAACACACAACATCTTGGTACAGAATACAACCGCTTTATTGATGCTAACGGAACATAGTTCATATTACAACAAGTTAGGAGGCCAAGCGGCACACACGGTGCGTCTAAATAATATGTACATTATTTAATGAACATAAGGGGGTCCTCGATCATGATGACTACGCGACAGCGGAACGACGACAAAGCGGGACTCCATAGCACAGGGACACCGATGTGGACACGATCTAGACTCGAGCAGCACTCCGTTCCAACGAACCTTTCCTGAAATCTGGCATGACACGCCAGGTCAATACATTGAATGTACTTGCAAGCTCACAACAAGCATAAACATAATGACAAAAAATATCATGATATTAACCAATTTAATCATCGATGAAAGATCATGCTATGGATGCAGTGAATCCAATCTCGTGGCTCAAGTCCTACGGATTTGCTTACCAAGGGGTTACCACGTAACCAAACGATGATCTTTCTTGGATCACAAACGGACCAACAACTTGGTCATCAAATGGGTTGCCACGCAACGAAACGGTGATCTTTCTCAGATCACAAACGAACCAACAACTTGGTCATCAAACAGGTTACAACGCAACCAAACGGCGATCTTTCTCGGATCACAAACGCACCAACATCTTGGTCATTCACATAAACATGGTTCTTCAACCATCATCTTTCCAACAGTGCCATGTTCTTTTAGTGTGCAAGACTTATTTAAAACGTTGACCCACAGTGTGACCTACTTTCGAGCGTGTCCGTAACCATGGACTCAGCTATCGATAGATTTAATACACTCTGCAGAGGTAGCGCACTGTACCCACACCAAGGAACCCATGGCCTTGCACTCCCATTCGGGTAGACCAACGAAATTCCAACAAAACCCCTCCATTGCCACGACACTCTCCCGGCCACTCCGACTAACTCCCCACTGGGCTAAGTCATGGGTGGCCCCGTGTCTACCCCAGACACCAACGGCCACCGTCGTGGCAAATGACCACATCATGGAAAAACGGTCCCAAACGGGGACAAGGTACCATAACAACATAAACGGGCACACAAGGTTATGTCTGCTTACCGGGCCAGGGTACCGCACGCCCATAACCTTCCCTCATTGGAGGTACAGACCAGAGGCATGACAACGGACCAAATAAAGGTCTTCTCGTAAAGGCAAATGTGGTTGCGCTGGGAAAAACTCGATTCAGTGGCACCATGACCCGATCAATGATATGTTCAAGTTAATTTATTATCAGGTTCAACTTAAGATAAAAATGACCGGTGTCATGACATGCCATGCAAATGCACTCATATAACAAGCTTCACTAATCAACAGAACCATACTAGGCCAACTTATATCAAGCACTAACCAAACATTTCAGAAACTCATTCTGGTCATGTTTATGCAGCAACTAATCATGGCAAAACTTAGCATGATCATTTTCTTACTCAAGAAAATATTCTTCAAACTAGTCCTTCTTATAAGCAAATTATTTCTCCATAGACTATCATCACTTATAATCACTTAAATCTAACTTATTTAACTCTTAACTTTCTGTAAATCAACATACCCACATGAATAAGCTTGCAACAGAATGAAAATAATTATTTAACTAGGTGGTTTAAATGCATGAACTAATTTAACCATTCAAGTTGACAAATAAATCACAAATATTGCAATGACACCATGAAAATGTTGCTGTGGCTTGCCTTAGTGCAGATGAGGGTCACACTCTCCCTGGTGATCCTCAAGACAAGCTCCACCTTCTGAAAACAATTATAAACACAAAAAGAAAACATCAAGAACCATTCTAAAATTTACCAGAAAATCTAGGCAGTAGGGAAAATCCCATCTTTGGTGTGCTGCTAGAGATTTTCATACAGAACACAACGCAAAAAGAATCAATTCATTTCGACTTATGGTTAAAAAGTTGTGGCTGTTTGAAGTGTTCTGGAATTATTTAAATTTTGAATTTGAATAAACAGAACTGAGGGGGGGGGTGACGTCGAAGGCGTAAACCCTCGCGGGGTGCCTCCACTCGTACCACTTCAGGCGCGTACAGAGTGGCTGACTAGCGGGCCCCGCTAGGTAGGTGAGAGGGAGGGGAGAGAGGGACAGAGGGCGGCGGGGCTCCACCGGAGCACACGCCGGTGAGGAGGGCGCCTTGGCCAGAACTGGAGTGAGGGATCGAAAGAGGGGACGGAGGGACACCTGCCTGTACCTGTAGGTTAGCTAGGGGTGGTCAGACGGCATCGGAAATGGCCTCTCCAGCGATGACAGAAGGTAGAGGTCGCCGGAGTTGAAGACGACAGCAACTAGAGGCAGCACCAGGGGCTCCAACCGGGCGGAACGACACCACCGAAGCACGGCGGAGGCCCTGGAAGGGTCGCCTGAGATTGAGAGGGGATGGAGTGGTGAGGATGGACAAAGGGGAACGCCGGTGAGATTGAGATCGGGGACTGTGGCCCGAGGCCTGCCCGGGCGGGCCACGACTTTCTACAGGTTTGTGGAGTGTGTGCGAGGAGTGGATGAGGCTCGAGGAGGCTGGGGAGAGCTCTATTTATTGCCGAGCGACAAGAGGTGCTCGGGCTCCGCCGGAGGACACCTGGACGCTGTGCCCGGTGACGAGCGGCATCAGTGAGAGAGGGGGAAGGCGACTCAACTCACGCGGGAACTGTGGGCGCGCGGAGACAAACACAGGAGCGAGGAGAAGGTGACGAACATAGTGCACAGCGCACTGTTGGGTTGGCCGGACCGCTCCCGTGCTTGCTGCGGTGAGCTCCAGCATCGGCGAGCGCCAGGGTGAAGTTAATGGTGTTGGGACGGTGATGGTGGCGGGGTTTGGCAGGCGGGGAAGCGATCACGTGAGCAACAGAGGCTCGTGCGTGACGCAGAGTGCACCGGCTCCATGCCAGCACGCCTGGACGAACGCGGTCACCGCGTGAACTCTGACCTCAGGCCAAGCTAAGCCTAAACTTCATGTCTGGCGTGTTGTTCGTGGTAGATTTAGAGGTTACCACACTTTGGTTTGAGCTCAGATGCAGTGAACATGATTTTTACTTCACTGCAAGTTACTGGACAGTAACTTTGAGAGCTTGCTGTGGTTAAACGGCTGGGAGTTGGGAGCTGTGCTTTGGTGGTTAGCATGAGCTAGGAGGGTAGTGATGCACAAGAAAATGCAGCACCAATGGAGCAAGTAAAATGGTAGTTGCTGTAGAAACAACCATTTTTGTCCAGAACAGAAAAAAAATTCTGTAGCAAAAATATTCCAAAAAGTGGTGTGATATTTTTGCTCAGGGAGGTGCCCTAGGGTTCAAAGGATTTTCGTGATTTTTCTCAGATTTTTGTGGGCAAAAAAATATGGGTGGCTTTGGAGCACAAGTTTATGTTTATTGTTTTTGAGAGGAAAATGAATATTTTTCATTAAAGAAAAATATCCATGACATTATTTTGTGGTAGAACAGAGAGGAAGTGATGGTTTGGAGGAGGAGTGAGCCACTTGGGTGAAAGTCAAGGTGATGCCCAAGTGTTTTAAGTCCAACTGAAATGATTCAAACTCAAAATTCAAATCAAAACCCAACTGAAAACCAGAGGAGAAAAGATGGCAAAAACCAGGCTATCACAACCTCTGATGTTGGGGGAATATTTGGGTAATTATGGAGCAAAGATTAGGGTTAGGAGGTCTACGGGGGGCCCAGAAGGCTGGGGGCGCCCCCAGCCTAGGACTTGTGGCCACCCCGATGACAAGCCAAGAAATTGTTTCATACTTTTGGTATTCTCAAACTTTTTCAACTTTCACGCAATACATGAGCGTGAGCCATGGATATAACATTATGGGGTGGAATAGAATATGGTGGTTGTGGAGAAGACAAAAATAAGGATAAAGTCTCACATCAACTAGGCGTATTAACGGCTATGGAGATGCCCATCAATAGATATCAATGTTTGAGTAGGGATTGCCATGCAATGGATGCACTAGAGCTATAAGTGTATGAAAGCTCAAAAATAAACTAAGTGGGTGTGCGTCCAACTCACTTGCTCCTGAAGACCTAGGGCAATTTGAGGAAGCCCATGATGACCCACAAGTATAGCGGCTCTATCGTAGTCCTATCGATAAGTAAGTGTGTCGAACCCAACAAGGACCAGAAGGAAATGACAAGCATTTTTTAGTAAGGTATTCTCTGCAAGCACTGAAATTGTAGGTAACAGATAGTTTTGTGATAAGATAATTTGTAACGGGTAACAAGCAATGAAAGTAAATAAGGTGCAGCAAGGTGGCCCAATACTTTTTGTAGAAAAGGACAAGCCTGGACAAATTCTTATAATGAGAAAAGCGGTCCTGAGGACACATGGAAATTATCGTCAAGCTAGTTTCACCACGCTCATATGATTCGCGTTCGTTACTTTGATAATTTGATATGTGGGTGGACCGGTGCTTGGGTGCTGCCCTTTCTTGGACAAGCAGCCCACTTATGATTAACCCCTATTGCAAGTATCCGCAACTACAAAAGAAGTATTAAGGTAAACCTAACCACAACATGAAACTAGTGGATCCAAATCAGCCCCTTACAAAGCAACGCATAAACTAGGGTTTAAGCTTCTATCACTCTAGCAACCCATCATCTACTTATTACTTCCCAATGCCTTCCTCTAGGCCCAAAAAATGGTGAAGTGTCATATAGTCGACGTTCACATAACACCACTAGAGGAGAGACAACATACATCTCATCAAAATATCGAACGGATACCAAATTCACATGACTACTAATAGCAAGACTTCACCCATGTCTTCAGGAACAAACGTAACTGCTCACAAAGCATATTCATGTTCATGATCAGAGGGGTATTAATATGCATTAAGGATCTGAACATATGATCTTCCACCAGATAAACCAATTAGCACCAACTATAAGGAGTAATCAACACTACTAGTAACCCATAGGTACCAATTTGTGGTTTTGATACAAGATTGGATACAAAGAGATGAACTAGGGTTTGAGAGGAGATGGTGCTGGTGAAGATGTTGATGGAGATTGACCCCCTCCTGATGAGAGGATCGTTGGTGACGACGATGGTGATGATTTCCCCCTCCCGGAGGGAAGTTTCCCCGGCAGAACAGCTCCGCCGGAGCCCTAGATTGGTTCCGCCTCGTGGCGGCAGAGTTTTGTCCCGTAAGCTTGCTTATGATTTTTCCAGGGTAAAAGACTTCATATAGCAGAAGATGGGCACCGGAGGGCCACCAGGGGGCCCACGAGGCAGGGGGCGCGCCCAGTAGAGGTGGGCGCGCCCCCCACCCTCGTGGCCAGGGTGTGGCCCCCCTCTGGTACTTCTTTCGCTCAATAATTCTTATTAATTCCAAAAATGACTTTTGTGGAGTTTTAGGACTTTTGGAGCTGTGCAGAATAGGTTTCCAATATTTGCTCCTTTTCCATCCCAGAATCCCAGCTGCCGGCATTCTCCCTCTTCATGATAAACCTTGTAAAATAAGAGAGAATAGCCATAAGTATTGTGACATAACATGTAATAACAGCCCATAATGCAATAAATATCGATATAAAAGCATGACGCAAAATGGATGTATCAACTCCCCCAAGCTTAGACCTCGCTTGTCCTCAAGCGGAAGCCGATATCGAAAATATGTCCACATGTTTAGAGATAGAGGTGTTGATAAAAGTAAAATATGTCCACATGTCATATGATTTCTTATGCTCAAGTAACAATCTATTCACAATGTCAAGTATGAATCATAAACTTCATTGGGAACTAACAAACTATAATCTCAGTCATTGAAGCAATTGCAATTTATCATAACATCGGAAAGAGTCAAGAATAGAGCTTTTCAGCAAGTCCACATAGTCAACTATCATATAGTCTTCCACAATTGCTAACACTCACGCAATACTTATGGTTATGGAGTTTTAATCGGACACAGAGAAAGATAGGGGCTTATAATTTCGCCTCCCAACGTGTTCACCTTTGGGTGATGTCAACAATAATAGTTCATGCTAACTTACATCCAATTGGGTATATATATCAGGATCTTTCCAACATGAGGTGCTTCCAAAGGATAAAATGAAAAAGGGAAAGGTGAGGATCACCTTGACTCTTGCATAATGTAAAAGATAGGCCCTTCGCAGAGGGAAGCAGAGATTATCATGTGCTTTTTAGGGTTGGATGCACAAAATCTTAATGAAGAAAGTCACTTTATATTGCCACTTGTGATATGAACCTTTATTATGCAGTCCGTCGCTTTTATTACTTCCATATCACACGATCATATAAAGCTTATTTTCTTCGCACTAATAAGTCATACATATTTAGAGAGCAATTTTTATTGCTTGCAACATGACAACTTACTTGAAGGATCTTACTCAATCCATAGGTAGGTATGGTGGACTCTCATGGCAAAACTAGGTTTAAGGATATTTAGAAGCACAAGTAGTATATCTACTTGGTGCAAGGAATTTGGCTAGCATAAGAGGGAAAAACAAGCTCAACATGTTGGACGATCCATAAAAATATACTTTAACTAAGATGTGAGAAAACATAACCCATTACGTTATCTTCCTTGTCCAACATCAACTCTTTAGCATGTCATACTTTAATGAGTGCTCACAATCATAAAAGATGTCCAAGATAGTATATTTATATGTGAAAACCTCTCTTTCTTTATTACTTCCTATTAATTGCAACGATGACCAAAACTATGTTTGTCAACTCTCAACAACTTTTATGCCTCATACTCTTTATATGTGAAATCGTTACTATCCATAAGATCAATATGAACTCTTTTATTCGTTTTATTCTTTCTATTTTCTCAAGATCATAGCAAGATAGCAAATCCCTTGACTCAACACTAATCTTTATTATATATAGCTCACGGAATCGATTACAAAGAGGGATCACAAAGAAAAACTCAAAACTAATTCATACCAAAACTTTATTCTACTAGATCAAGATATTACTAAAAGGATCGAACTAAGAAAAAGGTAAAGATAGGAGTGTGATGGTGATACGATACCGGGGCACCTCCCCCAAGCTTGGCAGTTGCCAAGGGGAGTGCCCATACCCATGTGATTATGTCCTCGGAGGTGGTGAAGGAGTTGTTGATGTTGTAGGCTTGTCGTCTGTCTTCCAAGGCATAGGCTAACCATCATAGAAGGATGATCGAGTCTCCGGGATCCTCAAATCTGTAGCCAAACTCATCCTCTTGAATCTATATTCATACTCACAGTTTTGGTTTTGCAGGTCATAGATCTGGGCTTGGAGGTGCTCGATTTTCTCATGAAGCTTGAAGATGGTCTCCCCAATGTTCTTGGCGTCCAGCTTGTGGTTGTTGGTGAATTCCGCGATCATCATCTAGTTGGCGTTAAGTCCGTGCTCCACCATCCCTTGGCACTTGAAAACTTGTTGTTCCATAGCTTTGAGCTTTGTCTCCACGCTTCTGGTACGCTGCTATGTCTTGAGCTTGCGTTGGTTTTCCTTGAAGAGGAAATGGTGATGCAACAATAGTAGCGTAAGTATTTCCATCAGTTTTTGAGAACCAAGGTATCAATCCAGTATGAGCCTCCTCAAAAGTCCCACGCACCTACACAAACAAACCAAGAACTCGCAACCAACGCGATAAAAGGGTTGTCAATCCCTTCACGGCCACTTGCGGAAGTGAGATCTGATAGAGATAGTATGATAAGATAAATATATTTTTGGTATTTTATAATATAGATGCAGAAAGTAAAGATGCAAATAAAAGTAGATTGGAAGCAAATATGATAGGAGATAGACCCGGGGGCCATAGGTTTCAGTAGAGGCTTCTCTCGAGATAGCATAGGTATTACGGTGGGTGAACAAATTACTATCGAGCAATTGATAGAAAAGCGAATAATTATGAGACTATCTAGGCATGATCATGTATATAGGCATCACGTCCGCAACAAGTAGACCGGCTCCTGCCTGCATCTACTACTATTACTCCACACATCGACTGACTCCTGCCTGCATCTAGAGTATTAAGTTCATAAGAACAGAGTAACGCCTTAAGCAAGATGACATGATGTAGAGGGATAAACTCATGCAATATGATATAAACCCCATCTTTTTATCCTCGATGGCAACAATACAATATGTGCCTTGCAACCCTTTCTATCACTGGGTAAGGACACCGCAAGATTGAACCCAAAGCTAAGCACTTCTCCCATGGCAAGAAAGATCAATCTAGTAGGCCAAACCAAACTGATAATTCGAAGAGACTTGCAAAGATAACTCAATCATACATAAAAGAATTCATAGGAGATTCAAATATTTCTCATAGATAAACTTGATCATAAACCCACAATTAATCGGATCTCGACAAACACATAGCAAAAAGAGATTACATCGAATAGATCTCCACAAGAGAGGGGGAGAACATTGTATTGAGATCCAAAAAGAGAGAAGAAGCCATCTAGCTAATAACTATGGACCCGAAGGTCTGTGGTAAACTACTCACAACTCATCAGAAGGGCTATGGTGTTGATGTAGAAGCCCTCCATGGTCGATTCCCCCTCCGGCGGAGCACCGGCGAAGGCTCCAATATGGGATCTCGCGGATACAGAAGGTTACGGTGGTGGAAATTGTGTTTCGGGTGCTCCATGGATGTTTTCGGGGTACATAGGCTTATATAGGAAGAATAAGTACGTCGGTGGCCGCCCGAGGGGCCCACGAGACAGGGGGCACGCCCTATAGGGGGGGCGCCCTCCTATCTTGTGGAGGCCTCGGCTGCTTCTTGACTTGCACTCCAAATCCTCTGGATCACGTTCGTTCCAAAAATCATGCTCCGGAAGGTTTCATTCTGTTTGGACTCCGTTTGATATTCATTTTCTCCGAAATACTGAAATAGGCAACAAAACAGCAATACGGGCTGGGCCTCCGGTTAGTAGGTTAGTCCCAAAAATGATATAAATGTGTAAAATAAAGCCCATAAACATCCAAAAGGAGTAATATAATAGCATGGAACAATCAAAAATTATAGATACGTTGGAGACATATCAAGCATCCCTAAGCTTAATTCCTGCTCGTCCTCGAGTAGGTAAATGATAAAAAAAGAAATTTTTGATGTGGAATGCTACCTAGCATAATTATCAATGTAATTTTCTTTAATGTGGCATGAATGTTCAGATCCAAATGATTCAAGATAAAAGCTTATAAAACATAAGAATAATAATACTTCGAAGCATACTAACAAATAATCATGTCCTATCAAAATAGCATAGCCAAAGAAAGCTTATCCCTACAAAATCATATAGTTAGGCCATGCTTCATTTCCATTACACAAAATACTCCCATCATGTACAACCCCGATGACGAGCCGAGCAATTGGTTCATACTTTTTAACGCGCTTCAACTTTTTTTAACTCTTACGCAATACATGAGCGCAAGCCATGGACATAGAACTATGGTGGTAATTGGTGGTGGTTGTAAGGACAAAAAGGGAGAAGATAATCTCACATCAACTAGGCGTATCAACGGGCTATGGAGATGCCCATCAATAGATATCAATGTGAGTGAGTAGGGATTGCCATGCAACGGATGCACTAGAGCTATAAATATATGAAAGCTCAACAAAAAGAAACTAAGTGGGTGTGCATCCAACTTGCTTGCTCATGAAGACCTAGGGCATTTTGAGGAAGCCCATCATTGGAATATACAAGCCAAGTTCTATAATGAAAAATTCCCACTAGTATATGAAAGTAACAATATATGAGACTCTCTATCATGAAGATCATAGTGCTACTTTGAAGCACAAGTGTGGAAAAAGAGATAGTAGCATTGTCTCTTCTCTCTTTTTCTCTCATTTTTTTATTTTTATTTTTTTCTTTTCTTTTTTTCTTTCTCTTTCTTTTTTTCTTTGGCCTCCTTTTTTTTTCTTTTTGGCCTTTCTCCTTTTTTTTTCTTTTTTTAAGTCCGAAGTCTCATCCCGACTTGTGGGGGAATCATAGTCTTCTTCATCCTTTCCTCACTAGGACAATGCTCTAATAATGAAGATCATCACACTTTTATGGATTTACAACTCAAAAATTACAACTCAAAGCTAGAACAAAATATGACTCTATATGAATGCCTCCGGCGGTGTACCGGGATATGCAATGAATCAAGAGCGACATGTATGAAAATTATGAAGGTGGCCTTGCCACAAATACGATGTCAACTACATGATCATGCAAAGAGCAATATGACAATGATGAAACGTGTCATAATAAATGGAACAGTGGAAAGTTGCATGGCAATATATCTCGGAATGGCTATGGAAATGCCATATAGGTAGGTATGGTGGCTGTTTTGAGGAAGGTAAATAATGGGTTTATGCTACCGGCGAAAGTTGCGTGGTAAAATAGAAACTAGCAAAGTGGAAGGATGAGTGTGCGTATATCCATGGACTCACATTAGTCATAAAGAACTCATATACTTATTGCAAAAGTCTACTTAGCCCTCGAAGCAAAGTACTACTACGCATGCCCCAAGAGGGATAGATTGGTAGGAAAAGACCATCGCTCATCCCCGACTGCCACTCATAAGGAAGACAATCAAAAGAGCACCTCATGCAACAAATTTGTCACACAAATTTTACCATACGTGCATGCTATGGGACTTGCCAACTTCAACAAAAGTATTTCTCAATTTCATAATTATCCACTAGCATGACCCTAACATTACTACCTTTATATCTCAAATCAATTATCAAGCAACAAATTGATCATAGCACCCAATTCTCTTCTATGATAGTTTTTATTATACCCAACTTGGATGCTCATAATTCTAGGACCAAATTTGTAACCAAAGCAAATACCATGCTGTTCTAAAAGACTATAAAAATAATATAAGTGAAGCATGAGAGACTAGCAATTTCTTCAAAATTAAGTTACCACCGTGCTCTAAAAGATATAAGTGAAGCACTAGAGCAAAAACTATCAATCTCAAAAGATATAAGTGAAGCACATAGAGTATTCTAGCAAATTCTAATCAAGTAGGATTCTCCCAAAAGGTGTGTACAGCAAGGATGATTGTGGTAAACTAAAAAGCAAAGACTAATATAATACATGACACTCCAAGCAAAACACATATCATGTGGCGAATAAAAATATAGCTCCAAGTAAAGTTACCAATGAACGAAGACGAAAGATGGGATGCCTTCCCGGGGCATCCCCAAGCTTAGGATTTTGGCTATCCTTGAATATCTTGGGGTGCCATGGGCATCCCCAAGCTTAGGATCTTGCCACTTCTTATTCCATAGTCCATAAAAGCTTTACCCAAAACTTGAATACTTCACAACACAAAACTCAACTTGAAATCTTATAAGCTCCGTTAGTGAAAGAAAACAAAACCACCACATAAGGTAGAACTCATTATTTATTTATTTTGGTGTTAGACCTACTGTATTCCAACTTATCTATGGTTTATAAACTATTTTACTAGCCACAGATGCATCAAAATAAGCAAACAACACACGAAAAACAGAATCTGTCAAAAACAGAAAAGTCTGTAGCAATCTGTAACTAACGCAAACTTCTGGAACACTAAAAATCCTACCAAAATAGTAGGTCC
Organism: Triticum dicoccoides; assembly: GCF_002162155.2. Classification (NCBI taxonomy): domain Eukaryota; kingdom Viridiplantae; phylum Streptophyta; class Magnoliopsida; order Poales; family Poaceae; genus Triticum; species Triticum dicoccoides. The sequence continues at coordinate 642,328,571 of NC_041393.1, forward strand.
TGGAAAATTTGTTTATTGATCACCAGCAAAAAGAATCAATCAAAAGAACATTTCTGTGATTTAACAAAATTAAATTGGTGCGTGGAAAGTTTCTGTTTTTCAGCAGAATCAAATCAACTATCATCATAGGTTATCCTATAGGTTCTACTTGGCACAAACACTAATTAAAAGATAAAAACACATCTAAACAGAGAGTAGATGCAAGATTTATTACTAAACAGGAACAAAAACAAAAAACACAAAGAAAATTGGGTTGCCTCCCAACTAGCGCTATCGTTTAACGCCCCTAGCTAGGCATAAAAGCGAAGATAGATCTAAGTAGTGCCATAATAATAAGATAAATCTTGAAAACTCATCTCATATTCTCTATGTTCAGCAGCAAGTTTCCTTTGAGGCAAGCAAAAGTAATCAAAAGGGCTAAATTTGGCGGGACAAAAGTCCCCAAGATCAATTATAGGAGGAACGGGTTCCTCCTTTGGCCCTTCATAATGCACAACTAGTTCATCACTATAAGCATTCTTTTGGCAAAATTTTGTGAGCCTATACTCAAGAGAGTATCCTAGCTCATTATTTCGAAGAGCAAAATCGTTATTAAGTTCGGAAATTCTATCAAGAAGGATATTGGTAGGGACCTTTTTTCTAAGGTTTTCATTGAAAGCAACATAGTCCTAAGATTGAAAACGCCTAAATTCCTCTTGATCATAGAGGATCGCCTCTATGGGAGGACGACCAGCGTCCACCCTATAGTGCGCAAATATTTCTTTGGCCTCTCTTATGATAAATCTAAACTCGTGAGCCAAAAAGATAGTAACAACACGCTTAACAGAAGAATGCTCAATATTAGAAAATTCTAGGAAAATTCTTTGTATGCAAGGATGCATATGCATAAATTGTCTTTCAAGTTCAATTACAAGCATAGCAATGGCATCCGCAAGACTACTAGTTCTGTGAAGAATAGAACCACCCATGGTAGGTAAAGCACTGGCACAAGTAAAGAAATCTTGAATAACACTTTTTCCAATAATGTTACCACTACCGATTCGAAACTTTTTAGTATGCAAGATAGGGGGTTCTTCAGCCGGAGCCTCGAAATTTTCCATCTTATCATTATTGTCCATATAGACGATAATCTCCCCAATTTCAGGCATAACGACAAACAAAAGCAAGAAGGAAGAAAGCGAGCAAAAGAGAGAAGGAGATTGGGAAAGAGAGGGCAAATAAAATGGCAAGGGTGAAGTGGGGGAGAGGAAAACGAGAGGCAAATGGCAAATAATGTAAATGCGAGGGAGATGAGTTTGTGATGGGTACTTGGTATGTCTTGACTTGAGCGAAGACCTCCCCGGCAACGGCGCCAGAAATCCTTCTTGCTATGTCTTGAGCTTGCGTTGGTTTTCATTGAAGAGGAAAGGGTGATGCAGCAATAGTAGCATAAGTATTTCCTTAGTTTTTGAGAACCAAGGCATCAATCCAGTAGGAGGCTCCTCAAAAGTCCCATGCACCTACACAAACAAACCAAGAACTCGCAACCAATGCGATAAAGGGGTTGTCAATCCCTTCACGGCCACTTGCGAAAGTGAGATCTGATAGAGATAGTCTCTGTTGGAAAAGGCAGTGCCCAGGAGGCGCTTAGGCACGCCTAGGTGCTAGGCGATGGCCAAACGCCTCGCCGAGGGCATAAATGGAAGTCTAGGCAGGGTAAGCAACAGATTGTTTACCCAAGCGAGAAATCATGCCATATTGCACCAAAATGCCAAACATGACAAATTCAAATGGTAGTAGCTGGTAGTTAACTTATTTATCTGCCCTAAATTAACATCAGTACATATATAATTACCCCAATAACCCTGATAGTAGAAGCTATATTACTGCCTAGGCCGCGCCTAGGGCGCTTAAGCACCGCCTAGGCACTAGGCGAAGGCCAACCGCCTCGCTTACGCCTACCGCTTTTTCCAACCTTCAGATAGTATGATAAGATAAATATATTTTTGGTATTTTATAATATAGATGCAGAAAGTAAAGATGCAAATAAAAGTAGATTGGAAGCAAATATGATAGGAGATAGACCCGGGGGCCATAGGTTTCACTAGAGGCTTCTCTCGAGATAGCATAAGTATTACGGTGGGTGAACAAATTACTGTCGAGCAATTGATAGAAAAGCGAATAATTATGAGACTATCTAAGCATGATCATGTATATAGGCATCACGTCCGCAACAAGTAGACCAACTCCTGCCTGCATCTACTACTATTACTCCACACATCGACCGACTCCTGCCTGCATCTAGAGTATTAAGTTCATAAGAACATAGTAACGCCTTAAGCAAGATGACATGATGTAGAGGGATAAACTCATGCAATATGATATAAACCCCATCTTTTTATCCTCGATGGAAACAATAAAATACGTGCCTTGCAACCCTTTCTGTCACTGGGTAAGGACACTGCAAGATTGAACCCAAAGCTAAGCACTTATCCCATGGCAAGAATGATCAATCTAGTAGGCCAAACCAAACTGATAATTTGAAGGGACTTGCAAAGATAACTCAATCATACATAAAAGAATTCAGAGGAGATTCAAATATTTCTCATAGACAAACTTGATCATAAACCCACAATTAATCGGATCTCGACAAACACACAGCAAAAAGAGATTACATCGAATAGATCTCCACAAGAGAGGGGGAGAACATTGTATTGAGATCCGAAAAGAGAGAAGAAGCCATCTAGCTAATAACTATGGACCCGAAGGTCTGTGGTAAACTACTCACAACTCATCAGAAGGGCTATGGTGTTGATGTAGAAGCCCTCCATGGTCGATTCCCCCTCCGGCGGAGCGCCGGTAAAGGCTCCAAGATGGGATCTCGCGGATACAAAAGGTTACGGCGGTGGAAATTGTGTTTCGGGTGCTCCCTGGATGTTTTCGGGGTACGTAGGCTTATATAGGAAGAAGAAGTACGTCGGTGGCCGCCCGAGGGGCCCACGAGACAGGGACGCACCGTATAGGGGGGGGCTCCTATCTCGTGGAGGCCTCGGCTGCTTCTTGACTTGCACTCCAAGTCCTCTGTATCACGTTCATTCCAAAAATCACGCTCCCGAAGGTTTCATTCCGTTTGGACTCCGTTTGATATTTCTTTTCTTCGAAATACTGAAATAGGCAAAAAAACAGCAATACGGGCTGGGCCTCAGGTTAGTAGGTTAGTCCCAAAAATGATACTATAAATGTGTAAAATAAAGCCCATAAACATCCAAATGGGGTAATATAATAGCATGGAACAATAAAAAATTATAGATACTTTGGGGACGTATCATACGCCTTGGTCCTTCCACATCGCGGATGTGCAGCACCCCCTCACACATCTCAATGGTTTGAGGGTGTTGCAGCACCTCCGCGAGATAGGGGTTGATGACCCTCTCGAAAAACTTGTCCTTGGGAGCGCTTGGAGACGTCATGGTGATCTAGATCTCTCAGAAAAACAGCTCGAAACGAAAACAGAGGATATTTGCGCGATACAGTGGTCAAAACCTTTGGGAGATTATATAATGAATTTTTACCGACCAAAAGAAGTAACGTGCAAGAAAACGGAGTCCAAAAAACACACGAGGTGCCCACGAGGCAGGGGGTGCGCCCGGCTAAGGTGGGCGCACCCTCCACCCTCATGGATGCTTCGTGTCCTTCCCGGATTACTTCTTAATTTCCTATTTTCTTAGATATTCCAAAACGGAGAAAAATTGCTATTAGAACTGTTTTGGAGTCGGTTTGCTTACCGTACCACATACCTATTCCTTTTCGGAGTCTGAAACGTTCTGGAAAGTGTCCCTTATGTATTCCTCCAGGGTTACGGTTTCAATAATATTAGTTTCAACATTTATTGGGTTACCTGAGATATAATGTTTGATTCTTTGACCGTTCACCACCCTCGGACTTGTGCCTTCGAAGTTGTTGATTTTTATGGCAGCGGAACGATAGACTTCCTCGATTACGTAAGGACCTTCCAATTTAGAGAGAAGTTTTCCTGCAAAAAATCTTAAACGAGAGTTGAATAGCAACACATAATCACCTATGTTAAACTCACATTTTTGTATCCTTTTGTCATGCCATCTTTTAACTTTTTCTTTAAACAGCTTGGCATTCTCGTAGGCTTGGGTTCTCCATTCATCAAGTGAGCTAATATCAAATAACCTCTTCTCGCCGGCAAGTTTGAAATCATAATTGAGCTCTTTAACTGCCCAATATGCCTTATGTACAAGTTCAAGAGGTAAGTGACATGCTTTTCCATAAACCATCTTATATGGAGACATACCCATGGGATTTTTATATGCAGTTCTATAGGCCCATAATGCATCATCAAGTTTCTTGGACCAATTCTTTCTAGATCTATTAACAGTCTTTTGCAAAATTAATTTGAGCTCTCTATTACTCAACTCTACTTGACCACTAGACTGTGGGTGATAAGGGGATGCAATTGTATGATTAATGCCATACTTAGCAAGCATTTTACGGAAAGCACCATAAATAAAATGTGAACCACCACTAGTCATGAGATATCTAGGGACTCCAAACCTCGGAAAAATAACTTCTTTAAGCATCTTAATAGATGTGTTATGATCACCACTACTAGTTGGAATAGCTTCTACCCACTTCGTAACGTAACCAACAACAGCTAAAATATGAGTATAACCATTAGAGGTAGGAAAAGGTCCCATATAATCAAAACCCCAAACATCAAATGGTTCAATAACAAGAGAATAATTCATAGGCATTTCTTGACGTCTACTAATATTACCGATTCTCTGACATTCATCACAAGACAAGACAAACTTACGGGCATATTTGAAGAGAGTAGGCCAATAAAAACCGGATTGCAATACCTTATGTGCAGTTCTGTCTCCAGCGTGGTGTCCTCCATATAGTTCGGAGTGACACTTGCGTAGGATTTGTTCCTGTTCATGCTCAAGTATAAAACGTCTAATAACACCATCTAGTCCTTCTTTATAAAGGTGTGGGTCATCCCAGAAGTAATGTCTTAAATCATAAAAGAACTTTTTCTTTTGTTGGTATGTGAAACTAGGTGGTATAAATTTAGCAACAATGTAATTAGCATAATCAGCATACCATGGAGCAATACGAGAAGCATTTATGACAGCTAATTGTTCATCAGGAAAGCTATCATCAATAGGTAGTGGGTCATCAACAACATTTTCTAACCTAGACAAGTTGTCTGCAACGGGGTTCTCAGCTCCCTTTCTATCAATAATATGCAAATCAAATTCTTGGAGCAAGAGGACCCATCTAATAAGTCTAGGTTTAGTATCTTTCTTTTCCATAAGATATTTAATAGCAGCATGATCAGTGTGAATAGTTACTTTAGAATCAACAATACAAGGTCTGAACTTATCACAAGCAAATACAACTGCTAATAATTCTTTTTTAGTGGTAGCATAATTTCTCTGGGCACTGTCAAGAGTTTTACTAGCATACTGGATAACATTTAATTTCTTATCTCTTTGCCTAGAACAGCACCTACAGCATAATCACTAGCATCACACATAATTTCAAAGGGTAAATTCCAATCAGGTGGCTGAACAATAGGTGCAGTGATCAAAGCTTTCTTAAGTATTTCAAATGCTTTTACACAATCATCATCGAAAACAAAAGGAATATATTTTTGTAATAGATTAGTCAGAGGCCTAGAGATTTTAGAAAAGTCCTTAATGAACCTCCTATAAAAACCAGCCTGACCAAGGAAACTTCTTATACCTTTAATGTCCTTGGGACATGGCATCTTTTCAATAGCATCAACCTTAGCTTTATCAACTTCAATACCTCTTTCAGAAATTTTATGCCCCAAGACAATGCCTTCATTAACCATAAAGTGGCACTTTTCCCAATTCAAGACGAGACTAGTGTCTTCACATCTCTGCAAAACTCGATCAAGGTTGCTCAAGTAATCATCAAAAGAGGATCCATAAACGGAGAAGTCATCCATGAATACCTCACAAATCTTTTCACAAAAGTCAGAGAATATAGCCATCATACATCTTTGAAAGGTAGCAGGTGCATTACATAAACCAAAAGGCATACATCTATAAGCAAAAGTACCGAAAGGGCAAGTAAAAGTAGTTTTTGATTGATCGTCCGCTGACACAGGTATTTGAGAGAAACCAGAATAACCATCTAGAAAGCAGAAGTGTGTATGTTTGGATAGTCTTTCTAGCATTTCATCAATAAAAGGTAAAGAGTAATGATCTTTCTTAGTAGCTTTGTTTAATTTATGGAAATCAATTACCATCCTGTAACCTATAATAATTCTTTGCAGAATCAATTCATCTTTATCATTAGGAACAACAGTAATACCTCCCTTCTTAGGGACGCAATGGACATGACTTACCCAATCACTATCAACAACGGGATAAATTATACCTACCTCAAGGAGCTTTAGTATCTCCTTTCTTACCACTTCTTTCATCTTAGGATTTAACCGTCCTTGATGATCTCTAACTGGTTTGGAGCCTTCGTCCAATTTAATTTTGTGTTGGCATAGAGTGGGACTAATGCCCTTAAGATCATCAAGAGTATATCCAATAGCAGCACGGTGCTTCTTCAGAGTTTTCAATAATCTTTCCTCCTCCCGCTCTGAAAGGTTAGCACTAATAATAACAGGATATATCTTCTTTTCATCAAGATAAGCATATTTAAGAGTATCAGGTAATGGTTTAATCTCAAACACGGGGTCACCCTTAGGTGGAGGAGGATCCCCTAGGATTTCAACAGGCAAGTTGTGTTTCAGAATAGGACCCTGTTTAAGGAATACTTCATCTATTTCCCTTCTTTCATTCATAAACATATCATTTTCATGGTCTAGCAAATATTGTTCTAACAGATCAGTAGGAGGCACGGCAATAGAAGCAAGACAAATAATTTCATCATTACTAGGCAATTCTTTATCATGGGGTTGTCTACTAAACTTAGCAAAATTAAACTCATGAGACATATCCCCTAAGCCAATTGTAACAACATCCTTTTTGCAATCAATCCTAGCATTAACAGTATTCAAGAAGGGTCAACCAAATATAATGGGACAAAAGCTATCTTGTGGGGAACCAAGAACAAGAAAATCAGCAGGGTATTTAACTTTCCCACACAAGACTTCAACATCTCTAACAATCCCAACTGATGAAATAGTATCTCTATTGGCAAGCTTAATTGTAACATCAATATCCTCTAACTCAGCGGGTGCAATATCATGCATAATTTCTTGGTATAAAGAAATAGGTATTGCACTAGCACTAGCACCCATATCACATAAGCCATGATAACAATGATCTCCTATTTTAACAGAAATAACAGGCATGCCTACAACAGGTTTAAGTATCTTAGCATCGGGTTTAGCAATATTAACAGCTTCCTCACAGAAGTAAATAACATGCCCATCAATATTATCAGCCAAGAGATCTTTAACCATAGCAATACTAGGTTCAACTTTAATTTGCTCAGGAGGCGTATATGTTCTAGTATTACTTTTACGAACCACAGTTGAAGCTTTAGCATGATCCTTTATCCTAACAGGGAAAGGTGGTTTCTCAACATAAGTAGTAGGAACAATAGGATCATTATAAGTGATAGTCTTTTCTTCAACCGTAACAGGTGCAACTACTTTTACTTCAATGAGAGGATTATATTTAAATCACTTCTCCTTAGGGAGATCAACGTGAGTAGCAAAAGATTCACAGAAAGAATCTACTATCTCATAGTCAAGTCCATATTTAACGCTAAATCCACGAAAAGCATCAGTATCCATAAAAGATTTAACACAATCAAACTTAGGTGCCATACCTGAATCCTTACCATCGTCGGAACCCCAATCTTCAAAGTTGCGTTTAATTCTTTCCAATAAGTCCCACTTGAATTCAATAGTCTTCAGCATATATGAACCAGCACAGGAAGTATCGAGCATGGTGCGATCATTGAGAGAAAGCCGAGCATAAAAGTTTTGAATAATCATTTCTCTTAAGAGCTCATAATTGGGGCATGAATATAACATTGACTTAAGCCTCCCCCAAGCTTGAGCGATGATTTCTCCTTCGTGAGGCCAAAAATTATCTATGTAATTACGATCACGATGAACAAGATGCATAGGATAGAACTTCTGGTGAAATTCCAATTTCAATCATTTATAGTCCCAAGATCCCGTATCATGACATAACCTATACCATGTCAATGCATCTCCCTTAAAAGATAAAGGGAAGACCTTCCTCTTAACAACATCATCGGGCATACCTGCAAGCCTAAATAATCCACAAACTTCATCCACATAGATAAGGTGTAAATCGGGATGCAATGTTCCATCTCCTTCAAAGGGATTAGCTAGCAGTTTTTCTATCATACCCGAAGGAATTTCAAAGTAAACATTTTCAGTAGGTTCAGTAGGCTGAGGAGCAACTCTTTGCTCTACTGGTCGGGGCGAAGATGCCCTGAACAAGCCCCTCAAAGGATTAGTTTCCATAGTAACAAGTGACGGAAAATTTCAACACACTATATAAATGTTTCCTTACCATGTTCCACTCACCAAAGGCGCTTCACTCCCCGGCAACGGCGCCAGAAAAGAGTCTTGATGACCCACAAGTATAGGGGATCTATCATAGTACTTTCGATAAGTAAGAGTGTCGAACCCAACGAGGAGCACAAGGAAATGACAAGCGGTTTTCAGTAAGGTATTCTCTGCAAGCACTAAAAATGTAGGTAACAGATAGTTTTGTGATAAGATAATTTGTAACGGGTAACAAGCAATCAAAGTAAATAAGGTGCAGCAAGGTGGCCCAATCCTTTTTGTAGAAAAGGACAAGCCTGGACAAATTCTTATAATGAGAAAAGCGCTCCCGAGGACACATGGGAATTATCGTCAAGCTAGTATCATCACGCTCATATGATTCACGTTCGTTACTTTGATAATTTGATATGTTGGTGGACCGGTGCTTGGGTGCTGCCCTTTCTTGGACAAGCAACCCACTTATGATTAACCCCTATTGCAAGCATCCACAACTACAAAAGAAGTATTAAGGTAAACCTAACCATAGCATGAAACTAGTGGATCCAAATCAGCCCTTTACGAAGCAATGCATAAACTAGGGTTTAAGCTTCTGTCACTCTAGCAACCCATCATCTACTTATTACTTCCCAATATCTTCCTCTAGTCGCAAATAATGGTGAAGTGTCATGTAGTCGACGTTCACATAACAACACTAGAGGAGAGACAACATACATCTCATCAAAATAACGAACGAATACCAAATTCACATGACTACTAATAGCAAGACTTCACCCATGTCCTCAGGAACAAACGTAACTACTCACAAAGCATATTCATGTTCATGATCAGAGGGGTATTAATATGCATTAAGGATCTAAACATATGATCTTCCACCAGATAAACCAATTAGCATCAACTACAAGGAGTAATCAACACTACTAGCAACCCACATGTACCAATTTGTGGTTTTGATACAAGATTGGATACAAGAGATGAACTAGGGTTTCTGAGGAGATGGTGCTGGTGAAGATGTTGATGGATATTGACCCCCTCCCGATGAGAGGATCCTTGGTGATGATGATGGTGACAATTTCCCCCTCCCGGAGGGAAGTTTCCCTGGCAGAACAGCTCCGCCAGAGCCCTAGATTGGTTCCGCCAAGGTTCCGCCTCATGGCGGCGGAGTTTCGTCCCGTAAGCTTTCTTATGATTTTTTTCGGGGTAAAAGACTTCATATAGCAGAAGATGGGCACCGGAGGGCCACTAGGGGGCCCACGAGGCAGGGGGCGCGCCTAGTAGGGGTGGGCGTGCCCCCCACCCTCGTGGCCAGGGTGTGGCCCCCCTCTGGTACTTCTTTCGCTCAATAATTCTTACTAATTCCAAAAATGACTTTCGTGGAGTTTCAGGACTTTTGGAGCTGTGCAGAATAGGTTTCCAATATTTGCTCCTTTTCCAGCCAAAAATCCTAGCTGCCGGCATTCTCCCTCTTCATGATAAACCTTGTAAAATAAGAGAGAATAGCCATAAGTATTGTGACATAACATGTAATAACAGCCCATAATGCAATAAATATCGATATAAAAGCATGATGCAAAATGGACGTATCAGCCCATCAATGGAATATACAAGCCAAGTTCTACAATGAAAAATTCCCACTAGTATATGAAAGTGACAAAATAGAAGACTCTCTATCATGAAGAACATGGTGCTAGTTTGAAGCACAAGTGTGGAAAAGGATAGTAACATTGTCCCTTCTCTCTTTTCTATTTTTTTGTTTGGGCTTCTTTGTCCTCTTTTTTTTGTAAAGTCCGGAGACTCATCCCAACTTGTGAGGGAATCATAGCTTCCATCATCCTTTCCTCACATGGGAAAATGCTCTAATAATGATGATCATCACACTTTTATTTACTTACAACTCAAGAATTACAATGCGTTACTAGAACTAAATATGACTATATGAATGCCTCTGGCGGTGTACTGGGATGTGCTATGATCAAGAGTGACATGTATAAAAAATATGAACGGTGGCCTTGCCACAAATACTATGCCAACCACATGATCATGCGAAGCAATATGACAATGATGGTGCGTGTCATAGTAAACGGAATGGTGGAAGTTGCATGGTAATATATCTCGGAATGGCTATGGAAATGCCATAATAGGTAGGTATGCTGGCTATTTTGAGGAAGGTATATGGTGGGTTTAATGCACCGACGAAAGTTGCGCGGTACTAGAGATGCTAGCAATGGTGGAGGGGTGAGAGTGCCAATAATCCATGGACTCATCATTAGTCATAAAGAACTCACATACTTATTGCAAAAATTTATTAGTCATCAAAACAAAGTACTACATGCATGCTCCTATGGGGATAGATTGGTAGGAAAAGACTATCGCTCATCCCCGACCACCACTCATAAGGAAGACAATCAAAAAATAAATCATGCTCCGACTTCATCACATAATGGTTCACCATATGTGCATGCTACGGAATCACAAACTTTAACACAAGTATTTCTACCAATCCACAATTACTCACTAGCATGATTCTAATATCACCATCTTTATATCTCAAAACAATATGCAAGGAATCAAACCTCTCATAGTATTCAATGCTTTCTATATGAAAGTTTTTATTATATCCCTCTTGGATGCCCAACATATTAGGACTAAATTCATAACCTAAGCAAATTACCATGCTGTTTAAAGACTCTCAAAAATATAAGTGAAGCATGAGATTTCAACAATTTCTATAAAATAAAGCCACCGTTGTGCTCTAAAAAGATATAAGTGAAGCACTAGAGCAAACTGCCTAGCTCAAACGATATAAGTGATGCACAAAGAGTATTCTAATAAATTCACGATTAATGCATGTCCCTCTCAAAAGGTGTGTGCAGCAAGGATGATTGTGGCAAACTAAAAAGCAAAGACTCATATTATACAAGATGCTCCAAGCAAAACACATATCATGTGGTGAATAAAAATATAGCCTCAAGTAAATTTACCGCTGGAAAGAAGATGAAAGAGGGGATGCCTTCCGGGGCATCCCCAAGCTTAGATGCTTGGTTGTCCCTGAATATTACCTTGGGGTGCCTTGGGCATCCCCAAGCTTAGGCTCTTGCCACTCCTTATTCCATAGTCCATCAAATCTTTACCCAAAACTTGAAAACTTCACAACACAAAACTCAACAGAAAACTCATGAGATCCGTTAGTATAGTAAAATAAATCACCACTTTAGGTACTGTTGTGAACTCATTATTAATTTATATTTGTGTAATATCTACTGTATTCCAACTCCTCCATGGTTCATACCCCCCGATACTACCCATAGATTCATCAAAATAAGCAAACAACACATAGAAAACAGAATCTGTCAAAAACAGAACAGTCTGTAGTAATATGAAAACTTCGTATACTTTTGTAACTCCAAAAATTCCGAAAATTAGTAAAACCTAGGCAATTTTGTATATCAATCTTGTGTAGAAAAATTAGGACTTCATCACGCTTCTGTGATTTTACAAATTCTGGCAATGTGCAAAAGTTTCTGTTTTTCAGCAAGATCAAATCAACTATCACCATAGACCAACCCGAAGGTCTTACTTGGATAAAACACTAATTAAAACACCAAAACATAATTACTACAGAGGTAATAATGTGTATACTCATAAAAATAGAAAAAAAATATTGGGTTGTCTCCCAACAAGCGCTTTTATTTAAAGCCTTTTAGCTAGGCGTTGATAAATTTAATGATGCTCACATGAAAGATAACAATTGAAACACGAAGAGAGCATCATGTAGCATGTGAAAAACAATTTCAAGTCTAACATACTTCCTATGCATAGGCATTTTGTAAGCAAAAAAATCATCAAGACAAGCAAAAACTAGCATATGCAAGGAAGAAAAAAATAGCAATCTCAACATAACGTGAGATAATCTAGTAACATGAAAATTTCTACAACAATATTTTCCTCTCTCATAATAATTACATGTAGGATCATAATCAAATTCAACAATATAGCTATCACACAAAAATTTCTCTTCATGATCCACATGCATGCAAAGTTGCCACTCTTCCAAAATAGTGGGATTAACATAAAATAAAGTCATTACTTCTCCAAGCCCACTTGTATCAAAAAATTTATAAGATTGATCAATCCCCAAAGTAGTGGGATCATTATTTCCTAAAGTTGGCACTCTTCCAAACCCACTTTCAATATTATTGCAAACATTATTATCAATATCATATTCATCATGAGGCTTTTTTTCAAGATCATAAGATCATAAGATCATAAGAAACATTATCACCCCAATCATGATCATTGCAATAAGTAGTGGGCATAGCAAAATTAGCATCCCCAAGCTTAGGGTTTTGCATATTATTAGCACGATTGACATTAATAGAATTTATAATAACATCATTACAATCATGCTTTTTATTCAAAGATATATCGTGAATCACTTCATAAAGCACTTCATCACAATTTTCAAATTCACAGATTTCAAGCAAAACTTCATAAAGATAATCTAGTGCATGCAACTCACTAGCAATTGGTTCATCATAGTTGGATCTTTTAAAAATATTAGCAAGTGGATGAGGAACAATAAACTCCTTGCTTCCAATTTTCAATAAACACACAATTATACCAAGCAAACGGGCAGACAAACCAAGTAAGACATTAGCGCAAACGAAAAGACGAATGAAAGAAGGCGGATAAAAAGGCAAATATTTTTGTGATTTTCTGAAAACATTTTAGAAGTGGGGAGAGGAAAAGGAGAGGCAAATGGCGGATAAAGTAATGCAAGAGACGAGAGTTTATGATGGGTACTTGGTAGGCTTGATGTAGAACCTCCACGGCAACGGCGACAGAAATTCTTCCTGCTACTTCTTGAGCTTGCGTTGATTTTTCCCTTGAAGAGGAAAGGGTGATGCAGCAAAGTAGAGATAAGTATTTCCCTCAGTTAAGAACCAAGGTACTAATCTGATGGAAATATGCCCTAGAGGCAATAATAAAATGTTTATTATTATATTTCCTAAATCATGATAAAGGTTTATTATTCATGCTAGAATTGTATTGATTGGAAACTTAGATACATGTGTGAATACATAAACAAATACCGTGTACCCAGTAAGCATCTATTAGACTAGCTCATTGATCAAAGATGGTTAAGGTTTCCTAACCAGAAACATGTGTTGTCATTTGATAACGGGATCACATCATTAGGCGAATGATGTGATGGACAAGTCCCATCCGTTAGCTTAGCATATTGATCGTTCAGTTTATTGCTATTGCTTTCTTCATGTCAAATACATATTCCTTCGACTATGAGATTATGCAACTCCCGGATACCGGAGGAATACCTTGTGTGCTATCAAACGTCACAACATAACTAGTGATTATAAAGATGCTCTACAGGTATCTCTGAAGGTGTTTGTTGAGTTGGCATAGATCGAGATTAGGATTTGTCACTCCGAGTATTGGAGGGGTATCTCTGGGCCCTCTCGGTAACACACATCATAATCTTGCAAGCAAACGACTAAGAAGTTAGTCACGAGGTGATTTATTACGGAACGAGTAAAGAGACTTGCTAGTAACGAGATTGAACTTGGTATGAAGATACCGACGATCGAATCTCGGGCAAGTAACATATCGATGGACAAAGGGAATTACGTATGTTGTCATAACGGTTCGACCGATAAAAATCTTCATAGAATATGTAGGAGCCAATATGGGCTCCTAGGTTTCGTTATTGGTTATTGACCGGGTAGGTGTCTCGGTCATGTCTACATAGTTCTCGAAGCCGTAGTCCGCACGCTTAATGTTCGATGACGATATAGTATTATATGAGTTATGTGATTTGGTGACCGAATGTTGTTTGGAGTCCTGGATGAGATCACGTACATGATGAGGAGTCTCTAAATGGTCAAGAGGTAAAGATGGATATAAAGGACAATGGTATTCAGACACCAAAAGTGTTTTGGGAGGTACCAGGTACTTATCGGGTCACCGAAAGGGGTTCCGGGCACCCCCGGCAAATGATATGGGCCTTATGGGCCAAGAGGGGAAACACACTAGCCGCAAGGGGCTGGTGCGCCCCCCATATGGGCCGGCCTAAGGAGGAGAAGGAAAAGGGAGAATGGAAAGGTAAGTGTGGATTATGATTCCCACTTCCTTCCCTCTCCCCCCGCTTTCATTCTCCCTTCGACAAGCATGTCAGGAGGGCGCGGTCAAGGGCAGGAGCCCAAGTAGGATTCAGACCTACTTGGGGAGCCCCATAATACATCGGCATAATACACCATCACGGCGAGGTTCATCATCCTCATTGGTGCCTCTCCGATGATGCGTGAGTAGTTCATTGTAGACCTTCGGGTCCGTAGTTAGTAGCTAGATGGATTCCTCTCCCTCTCTCTCTCTCTCTCTCTCGCTCTCTCTCTCTCTCTTTTGATTCTCAATACAATGGTCTCTTGGGGACCTATTTGATGTGACTCTTTTTGCGGTGTGTTTGTTGGGATCCGATGAACTTTGAGTTTATGATCAGATCTATTTTATCCATGAAAGTTAGTTGAGTTTTGATCTCTTATATGCATGATTTCTTATAGCCTCACATTTCTTCTTCGAATCTTTGGTTTAGTTAGGCCGACTATATCGATTTTTCTTGCCATGGGAAGAGGTGCTTTGTGATGGGTTCGATCTTATGGTGCTCGATCCCATTGACAGAAGTGGACATGACACATATGTATCATTGTTATTAAGGATAAAAAGATGGGTTCTATTCCTACATGAATAGATCTTGTCTACATCATGTCATCATTCTTATTGCATTACTCCATTTCTCCACGAACTTAATACACTAGATGCATGCTGGATAGCGGTCGATGTGTGGAGTAATAGTAGTAGATGCAGGCAGGAGTTGGTCGACTAATCTTGGATGTCATCCCTATATAATGATCATTGCCTAGATATCTTCATAATTATTTGAACTTCTATCAATTTCCCAATAGTAATTTGTTTACCCAGCGTATGCCATTTTCTCGAGAGAATCCACTAGTGAAATCTATGGCCCCCGGGTCTATTCTTTATCATATTTGCCTTCGAGATCTATTTTTATTCAATTTTATTTTTAGATCTATTATTCCAAAAACCCAAAAATACATTGCTGCAATTTTTCTTTATTTATTTTATTTTGTGTTATTGCGAGATCTATTTATCCGATCTACTACAAACCAAATTATCTTTTACCAGGGAGGGATTGACAACCCCTCTTACGCGTTGGGTTGGAAGTATTTGTTTTTTGTGTGCTGGTACCGTTTACATATTGTTGCTTGGTTCTCCTACTGGTTCGATAACCTTGGTCTCATCACTATGGGAAATACCTATCGTAGTTGTGCTACATCATCCCTTCCACTTTGGGGACATATCGACATAGCTCAAGCCGCATCAATCCCCACTCCCCATTTCTTTTCAATCTAGCACCCGAGTGCTTAACTAGGATGGTCCTGAATGCTCAGAAAAACAAACTGTTAATGGGCCTAGCGTTGGACCTTATCCCAATATATTGTTGATAAATGTTGTGCGTTGAGGATGACATTGACAAGGCTGATAACCTTAAGTTGTTGTTATACTTGTTTGAGCTTATGTCCGGACTAAAAATCAATTTTATGGAAAGCGATGTTCTTTGTGTGGTGCGTGATGATTCCACTCTCCAAAAATATGCTGATCCATTTGGGCGTTAGATTGGTTACTTTCCCATGAAATACCTGGGGGTGCCGGTGAGTTATTCTACGTTGAGGAACATTTATTGGGAATTTGTGGGTCTACGATACTGCTACGTCTTGAGCTTGCACTACAAAAAAAATACACTTCCGTGATGATACGTGTTTGTCACAGTAGGTCGCGTTTTCTGTCATGCATGTACATCCATGACGATTTTATGACAGAATCAAGATAGTCATACCTGTGCTATCGTAGAAGTGTTCCATGACATTACCAAAATTATCATCATGGAAGTGTCCACTTCCATGACGATAAATCGCGCATCACGGAAGTGCTTTCGTCAAGGGTGACCGACACGTGGCATCCACCATAACGGAACACCGTTAAGCTATCGGGTCGGGTTTTGGATTCGATAACCTGTTAACAGCCCCGACCAATGGGAAATTTACACGTGTAAAATTCTTATTGGCCGGACGAAACACGTGTCAGCTCGTCAGTGGGTCAGATAGGCGCCTATGATATGTCGACACGTGCCACGGCCCACCACTGGCCCATTTAGCTTACAAAGTCGGCCCGTTTGACTTGGTCAAAAGTTAACGGTCTCTTCGCAAATAGCCCATTTTACGGCCCGTTAACTCACGGCCCGTTAGGCACTAAAGGAAATCGGCCCAACAACGTCATGTGGGCCATCGAATATAACACCAGCCCATTTCACTTTCGGCCCATGTATGGCCCACGACGTCTTTCGGCCCATATGAGGCCTTCGTATCTTTTGGCCCTTTACAGGCCCACGGTGACTCTAGCCCATAATGAACAGTAATTTTCTTTGTACCCGTTAACGGTCCGTGATTTACATGGGCCGTTTCCTTCCCGTGTTAGCTTTCGGCCTATTGACGGCCCATACGTTCTTGGGCTCCTTTTCGGCCCTCGATTACTTCCGGCCCGTTACTGGCCTGCTCCCCTAATGGGCCAAATTGGGCCCATGGCAAGAGTCGGCCCGTTACTGGCATGTTCCACAAATGGGCCAAATTCGGCCCATGGCAAGAGTCGGCCCGTCACTGGCCTGTTACTCTAATGGGCCAAATTCGGCCCATGGCAAGAGTCTGCCCGTTTCTGGCCAGCCCGTCCTATATTCTGGCCCATTAACAACCCATTATGCCTGTAACAGAATTAAGCTTTTGCAGTCCTATGGCCTGTTAACGACCCGTTACCGTGCTGGGCCAATACCAATTAGGCTTGATTACGACCCATGTAGACCCATTTATCCGACGGCCCAAGGCCCACCGATTACAGGCCCATTTATCGACGGCCCGAGGCCACCGATTACAGGCCCATTTATCGACGGCCCGAGGCCCACCGATTACAGGCCCATTTATCGATGGCCCATAGGAGACCCATGGATCCTACGGCTCGTATATGGCCCATGGGTAGTTACGGCCACTAGCAAACCAGGGAAAAATAAGACTAGGAAATAAATAAGGTCAAAACTAACGCTAGGCTATTAAGGCGATTGCACAGATTACATCCACTCGGCATCAAAGATCGCCACCAGTGCAAATATAGGGAGCACTCTACACTATACAAAAATGGCTTGCTATTTTCTTCAGCCGGTGGCTGCACGTTAAGAATAAATTTTGTATCACCCAAAACAAATTACAACTATATAACAAAAGGAAGGTTGGCATAAAACTTAACAGTATAACAGATAAATGCACCACCAGAAGTTCAGAAGCTCGATTCATTTGACCTGACTGTTACGTTTTCATGTTGTATTCTCCGATGGAGCACCATAACCCTCGCCTTCATTTCCCCTAGGCTCCTGAACAACATAGCAAATGTCTGATAGTCTGGTTTCAAAACCATGCATATCTTGACGACATTGAGCAATGTTTCTCCTTGTTTCACAAAGGGCCTCTGTTATGGAATGGACTTGTGTCTGGAGCGCAGATACAACATTGCTTTGAGCTTGCATATCTTGATCATGAGGCAGTTTGGACGATATTGCCTTAACAACCAACCTAGTATTACGCAGGAACGTGCTTTTGGCACTGTTAGTGGACAGGTACTGACCCACTGCAGCAAGAGTTGCCATTGCGGTTATAGTTGCCTTGCCACCTTCAGAAGGTGGCGGTTCCACCATTTTTTCCATAGATTGCTGAAAAGTTAAGGTTTTACATTAGTAGTACCAGAACATAAGATATTAAGGAGGCAGCAAAACCAAACAAAATAGCTTTGGTCTATATACAGAACCTATTCTGGTGAACCCATGTAAAATATTAGTTGTATTTTATTGCAAAGTACATAATAAAACCAGGTTCCAAACATATGACCATGTACCATCGCTAATGTATTGTCTATTTCTTCACATTGTATTGAGGGCTAAGGATAAAGAGACGAAGTTTATAATACGGTAAGCATAGTATGACATCATTCATATCACAAAACAACTGAGAACAGACAAACAGGCAATTGTAACGTTGTGTGGGAAAGTCCAGCACAAAACTAGATTACGGGTCAAGATCAAAGGAACATCACTCCTCCCTTTTAAACCTTGTAAGGTGCAATGATACGCTAAGACAATTGTGTATAAAATTGAAAAGAGTAATAGACATTGGCTGCAAACCATGCAGTTCAAGGCACAAGTCAGAGTAAGTAGTAGTTAAAAGGCATGATGATTAAGGACTTACAACAGCGACTTTGATTGGTGTAGTCATGCCCTTCTTCTTGCTAGTGTGACAGTCCTTGAAGATTTCCACAACATTTGGTTCAGGTACTTTTTGGTCCTTGCGGGCTTCCCTCTGCATTTCGAACAAGTCAATATAGATCTGATAATATGGTACAACAAAAAGAGTGAAACAACAGCTAATTACAAGAGCCTCGCAGTGTGCAATATAGCTATGAGATCCTGTCGTCTGTTGGAATTTCACTTTCGTATGGTTGGCCTTGTTCTTTGAACATTTCACCTACAAGAATATATATTTGTGTGGCACATGCATCAATAGTACTTCAACATGTGATCTGATCACATATATATAATGTACCTGATACTTCGGATCAGACCAGTGTTTAACAAGGCCCCTCCAGTCTTCATCCGATATATTTTCCACTAGAGATGTTTGGAAAAGTTCACTGTTAGCCTTGCCTTCAAAGTGAGTTTTTCTCAAGTTATACCGATACTGTCGCAGAGCAGACTTGAAAACATGGGTGCAAGCTTGTCTGGTTGCATCATCTTGGCTATCCAACTTGAACCTCATCTGTTGAAAATTATGGGAGTCTCATTATCAGCAACCTAGAAAGTATGGGACAGAGCAAGACGATATTACTAGTTTCCATACATAACCATACTTACAGATAAATGGTCGAGGAAGGTGTTGAACTGGGTTTCGTCTTTGTCATTCCTGTACTGAATCCATGTTGGGAGGATACATACATGACACCTAACGGCAACCGCTGCCTCTGATACTAACTTGGCTGACTCTGTAGCATCACGTGGCCTTTTTAAACCTGCCTCAAAATGGATCTCCATTCTTCCTCCTCTAGATTTAGTTAACCTATCGAGCATTATCCCTGATGTTTGTTTCCTCTTGTGCCTAGGTGCTAGTCCAACAACGAACATAGGAAGTGTTAGTGTACATCAAACTGTGAGACTACATATAAAGAAGCATGCAACTGTAACTTGACTCGAGCAACTACCTTCTTGCTGTTGAAGCTCACAAGGTTCATCTAATATTGCCAACTCGTCTTGTGTCAAGAGTGCTTGGGAAGTAGTGTCAGGTCGCAAGGGAGCTTGGGAACATGCTGCTAGCTCAGTTGACGCACGAGTATGTCATGCAGATGGTAGTACTATGGTAGGTGTTGCAAGAACTAGGGTTGTCTCTGCTTGTTTGGTGGCAGCTATTTGTTTTTGTTTGGCTTTTTTGCAGCTCGTGTAGCATGAGATGTCGTGTTTGTAGAATTTTCCGCTGGACTTTCACCTTCTATTGCACCATCAATACCAGCAGAATCTGCAGGATTCATCCGCTTCTCATTCCCTGCCATTCTGTGTTTCTTCCTCTTTCTCTGTGCCATGTTATGTCAAGCCGACAAGAAAAACGAATAGCAATTTAGTTCTTCAGAACAAATTGATGCGTGATGCAGACGAACTGAACTTTGATGTTAGACAGCCACATGATATGAGGATGTAATATGTATGAAAAACATGATAGAAGAGATAACCAGAACTATGATGTGTAAACTAAGAAGACATTTCACCAAATTAGAAGCAATGCAATGGAAGGTAGACACCATATGAAAGATGCTACAAATATCGCTCTGCCAAGTTAACAGTGTCTCAGCATAAATGGCGCTTAAACAAATGTGAAGCAGTACAAGAAATAAATCATATGCAAGATGCAAACAACATCACACTACCATGTTAGAGGTCTCTTGTCATTAGTGCCATTGCATATTCACAGCATTGCATATTCACAGCTTATGCTGTGTAAACTAAGGAGAAGGCATTTCAACAAATTAGAAGCAATGAAAGCTAGACATCATATGAAAGATGCAACGAATATCACTCTACCAAGTTAAAACTATCTCGTCATAAGTGCCATTTCAACAAATTAGTAGTACAAGCTAGAAAAGAAAGTGAGATGTAACTGTTAGGGAACGTAGTAATTTCAAAAAAAAAATCCTACGTACACGCAAGATCATGGTGAGGGCATAGCAATGAGAGGGGAGAGTGTTGTCCACGTACCCTCGTAGACCGTAAGCAGAAGCGTTATGACAACGCGGTTGATGTAGTCGTACGTCTTCACGATCCGACCGATCCAAGTACCGAACATACGGCACCTCCGAGTTCAGCACACGTTCAGCTCGATGACGATCCCCGGGCTCCGATCCAGCAAAGCTTCGGGGATGAGTTCCGTCAGCACGACGGCGTGGTGACGATGATGATGTTCTACCGGCGCAGGGCTTCGCCTAAACTCCGCGACGATATGACCGAGGTGGAATATGGTGGAGGGGGCACCGCACACGGCTAAGGAACGATCCGTAGATCAACTTGTGTGTTCTAGGGTGCCCCCATGCCCCCGTATATAAAGGAGCAAGGGGGGAGGCCGGCCGGCCCCTTGGGGCGCGCCAAGGAGGAGGAGTCCTCCTCCTAGTAGGAGTAGGACTCCCCCTTTCCTACTCCTACTAGGAGGGGGAAAGGAAGGGGGAGAGGGGGAAGGAAAAAGGGGGGCGCCGCCCCCCTCCTAGTCCAATTCGGACCAGAGGGAGAGGGGGTGCGCGGCCCACCCTGGCCGCCCCTCTCTCTTCCCACCAAGGCCCATGTGGCCCATTAACTCTCCCGGGGGGTTCCGATAACCCTCCGGCACTCCGGTTTTCTCCGAAATCACCCGGAACACTTCCGGTGTCCGAATATAGTCGTCCAATATATCAATCTTTATGTCTCGACCATTTCGAGACTCCTCGTCATGTCCGTGATCACATCCGGGACTCCGAGCAAACTTCGGTACATTAAAACTTATAAACTCATAATAAAACTGTCATCGTAACGTTAAGCGTCCAGACCCTACGGGTTCGAGAACTATGTAGACATGACCTAGAACTATTCTCGGTCAATAACCAATAGCGGAACCTGGATGCCCATATTGGTTCCTACATATTCTATGAAGATCTTTATCGGTCAAACCGCATAACAACATACGTTGTTCCCTTTGTCATCGGTATGTTACTTGCCCGAGATTTGATCGTCGGTATCCAATACCTAGTTCAATCTCGTTACCGGCAAGTCTCTTTACTCGTTACGTAATGCATCATCCCGTAACCAACTCATTGGTCACATTGCTTGCAAGGCTTATAGTGATGTGCATTACCGAGAGGGCCCAAAGATACCTCTCCGACAATCTGAGTGACAAAACCTAATCTCGAAATATGCCAACTCAACATGTACCTTCGGAGACACCTGTAGTACTCCTTTATAATCACCCAGTTACGTTGTGACGTTTGGTAGTACCCAAAGTGTTCCTCCGGTAAACGGGAGTTGCATAATCTCATAGTTACAGGAACATGTATAAGTCATGAAGAAAGCAATAGCAATATACTAAACGATCAAATGCTAGGCTAACGGAATGGGTCATGTCAATCACATCATTCTCCTAATGATGTGATCCGATTAATCAAATGACAACACATGTGTATGGTTAGGAAACATAACCATCTTTGATTAATGAGCTAGTCAAGTAGAGGCATACTAGTGACTATATGTTTGTCTATGTATTCACACATGTATCATGTTTCCGGTTAATACAATTCTAGCATGAATAATAAACATTTATCATGATATAAGGAAATAAATAATAACTTTATTATTGCCTCTAGGGTATATTTCCTTCAGTCTCCCACTTGCACTAGAGTCAATAATCTAGATTACATAGTAATGATTCTAACACCCATGGAGTCCTTGTGCTGGTCATGTTTTGCTCGTGAGAGAGGCTTAGTCAATGGGTGTGCAACATTAAGATCCGTATGTATCTTGCAAATTTCTATGTCTCCCACTTGGACTTGGTCCCGGATGGAATTGAAGCGTCTCTTGATGTGCTTGGTCCTCTTG
This sequence comes from Triticum dicoccoides, assembly GCF_002162155.2. Classification (NCBI taxonomy): domain Eukaryota; kingdom Viridiplantae; phylum Streptophyta; class Magnoliopsida; order Poales; family Poaceae; genus Triticum; species Triticum dicoccoides. Next base: position 642,351,403 of record NC_041393.1, read on the forward strand.
TGAAATCTGGATTCCTTTGCCAAAGCAATTGCACTAGTATTGTCACAGAAGATCTTCATTGGTCCCGATGCACTAGGTATGACACCTAGATCGGAAATGAACTCCTTCATCCAGACTCCTTCATTTGCTGCTTCTGAAGCAGCTATGTACTCAGCTTCACATGTAGATCCCGCCACGACGCTTTGTTTAGAACTGCACCAACTTACAGCTCCACCGTTTAATAAAAACACGTATCCGGTTTGCGATTTAGAATCGTCCGGATCAGTGTCAAAGCTTGCATCGACGTAACCATTTACGACTAGCTCTTTGTCACCTCCATATACGAGAAACATATCCTTAGTCCTTTTCAGGTATTTCAGGATGTTCTTGACCGCTGTCCAGTGATCCACTCCTGGATTACTTTGGTACCTCCCTGCCAAACTTATTGCTAAGCATACGTCAGGTCTGGTACACAGCATTGCATACATGATAGAGCCTATGGCTGAAGCATAGGGAATATCTTTCATTTTCTCTCTATCTTCTGCTGTGGTCGGGCATTGAGTTTGACTCAACTTCACACCTTGAAGCACGGGCAAGAACCCTTTCTTTGCCTGATCCATTTTGAACTTTTT
>NC_041393.1:642352023-642371543 GCF_002162155.2 Triticum dicoccoides
TATATCATTTCCAATTAATAATATGTCATCTACATATAATATCAGAAATGCTACAGAGCTCCCACTCACTTTCTTGTAAATACAGGCTTCTCCAAAAGTCTGTATAAAACCATATGCTTTGATCACACTATCAAAGCGTTTATTCCAACTCCGAGATGCTTGCACCAGTCCATAAATGGATCGCTGGAGCTTGCACACTTTGTTAGCACCTTTTGGATCAACAAAACCTTCTGGCTGCATCATATACAACTCTTCTTCCAGAAATCCATTCAAGAATGCAGTTTTGACATCCATTTGCCAGATTTCATAATCATGAAATGCAGCAATAGCTAACATGATTCGGACAGACTTAAGCATCGCTACAGGTGAGAAAGTCTCATCGTAGTCAACCCCTTGAACTTGTCGAAAACCTTTCGCAACAAGTCGAGCTTTATAGACAGTTACATTACCATCAGCGTCAGTCTTCTTCTTAAAGATCCATTTATACTCAATGGCTTGCCGATCATCGGGCAAGTCAACCAAAGTCCATACTTTGTTCTATAACATGGATCCCATCTCAGATTTCATGGCCTCTAGCCATTTTGCGGAATCTGGGCTCATCATCGCTTCCTCATAGTTCGTAGGTTCATCATGGTCAAGTAACATGACTTCCAGAATAGGATTACTGTACCACTCTGGTGCGGATCTTACTCTGATAGACCTACGAGGTTCAGTAGAAACTTGATCTGAAGTTTCATGATCAATATCATTAGCTTCCTCACTAATTGGTGTAGTTGTCACAGGAACCGGTTCTTGTGATGAACTACTTTCCAACAAGGGAGTAGATACAGTTATCTCATCAAGTTCTACTTTCCTCCCACTCACTTCTTTCGAGAGAAACTCCTTCTCTAGAAAGGATCCGATTTTAGCAATAAAAATCTTGCCCTCAGATCTATGATAGAAGGTGTACCCAATGGTCTCTTTTGGGTATCCTATAAAGACACATTTCTCCGATTTAGGTTAGAGCTTATCTGGTTGAAGTTTCTTCACATAAGCATCGCAGCCCCAAACTTTACGAAACGACAACTTTGGTTTCTTGCCAAACCACAGTTCATAAGGCGTCGTCTCAACGGATTTTGATGGTGTCCTATTTAACGTGAATGCGGCCGTCTCTAAAGCATAACCCCAAAACGATAGCGGTAAATCGGTAAGAGACATCATAGATCGCACCATATCTAGTAAAGTACAATTACAACATTCGGACACACCATTTCGTTGTGGTGTTCCGGGTGGCGTGAGTTGCGAAACTATTCCGCATTGTTTCAAATGTAAACCAAACTCGTAACTCAAATATTCTCCTCCATGATCAGATCGCAGAAACTTTATTTTCTTGTTATGATGATTTTCCACATCACTCTGAAATTCTTTGAACTTTTCAAATGTTTCAGAATTGTGTTTCATCAAGTAGATATACCCATATCTGCTCAAGTCATCTGTGAAGGTGAGAAAATAACGATACCCGCCGCGAGCTTCAACATTCATTGGCCCACAAACATCAGTATGTATGATTTCCAACAAATCAGTTGCTCGCTCCATAGTTCCAGAGAACGGCGTTTTAGTCATCTTGCCCATAAGGCACGGTTCGCAAGTACCAAGTGATTCATAATCAAGTGATTCCAAATGCCCATCAGTATGGAGTTTCATCATGCGCTTTACACCGATATGACCTAAACGGCAGTGCCATAAATAAGTTGCACTATCATTATCAACTCTGCATCTTTTGGTTTCAACACTATGAATATGTGTATCACTACTATCGAGATTCAATAAAAATAGACCACTCTTCAAGGGTGCATGACCATAAAAGATATTACTCATATAAATAGAACAACCATTATTCTCTGATTTAAATGAATAACCGTCTCGCATCAAACAAGATCCAGATATAATGTTCATGCTTAACGCTGGCACCAAATAACAATTATTTAGGTCTAAAACTAATCCCGATGGTAGATGTAGAGGTAGCGTGCCGACCGCGATCACATCGACTTTGGAACCATTTCCCACGCGCATAGTCACCTCGTCCTTAGCCAATCTTCGCTTAATCCGTAGTCCATGTTTCGAGTTGCAAATATTAGCAACAGAACCAGTATCAAATACCCAGGTACTATTGCGAGCATTAGTAAGGTACACATCAATAACATGTATATCATATATACCTTTGTTCACTTTGCCATCCTTCTTATCCGCCAAATACTTGGGGCAGTTCCGCTTCCAGTGCCCAGTCTGCTTACAGTAGAAGCACTCAGTTTCAGGCTTTGGTCCAGACTTGGGTTTCTTCTCTTGAGCAGCAACTTGTTTGTTGTTCTTCTTGAAGTTCCCCTTCTTCTTCCCTTTGCCCTTTTTCTTGAAACTGGTGGTCTTGTTAACCATCAACACTTGATGCTCCTTCTTGATTTCTACCTCCGCGGCTTTTAGCATTGCGAAGAGCTCGGGAATAGTCCTGTCCATCCCTTGCATATTATAGTTCATCATGAAGCTCTTGTAGCTTGGTGGCAGTGATTGGAGAATTCTGTCAATGACACTATCATCAGGAAGATTAACTCCCAGTTGAATCAAGTGATTATTATACCCAGACATTTTGAGTATGTGTTCACTGACAGAACTATTCTCTTCCATCTTGCAGCTATAGAACTTATTGGAGACTTCATATCTCTCAATCCGGGCATTTGCTTGAAATATTAACTTCAACTCCTGGAACATCTCAAATGCCCCATGACGTTCAAAACATCGTTGAAGACCCGGTTCTAAGCCGTAAAGCATGGCACACTGAACTATTGAGTAGTCATCAGCTTTGCTCTGCCAGACATTCTTAACGTCGTCAGTTGCATCAGCAGCAGGCCTGGCACCCAGCGGTGCTTCCAGGATGCAATTCTTCTGTGCAGCAATGAGGATAATCCTCAGGTTACGGACCCAGTCCGTGTAATTGCTACCATCATCTTTCAACTTTGCTTTCTCAAGGAACGCATTAAAATTCAACGGAACAACAGCACGAGCCATCTATCTACAACAAACATAGACAAGCAAAATACTATCAGGTACTAAGTTCATGATAAATTTAAGTTCAATTAATCATATTACTTAAGAACTCCCACTTAGACAGACATCTCTCTAGTCATCTAAGTGATCACGTGATCCAAATCAACTAAACCATGTCCGATCATCACGTGAGATGGAGTAGTTTCAATGGTGAACATCATTATGTTGATCATATCTACTATATGATTCACGCTCGACCTTTCGGTCTCCGTGTTCCGAGGCCATATCTGTATATGCTAGGCTCATCAAGTTTAACCCGAGTATTCCACGTGTGCAACTGTTTTGCACCCGTTGTATTTGAACGTAGAGCCTATCACACCCGATCATCACGTGGTGTCTCAGCACGAAGAACTTTCGCAATGGTGCATACTCAGGGAGAACACTTCTTGATAATTAGTGAGAGATCATCTTAAAATGCTACCATCAATCAAAGCAAGATAAGATGCATAAAGGATAAACATCACATGCAATCAATATAAGTGATATGATATGGCCATCATCATCTTGTGCTTGTGATCTCCATCTTCGAAGCACCGTCGTGATCACCATCGTCACCGGTGCGACACCTTGATCTCCATCATAGCATCGTTGTCATTATGCCATCTATTGCTTCTACGACTATCGCTACCGCTTAGTGATAAAGTAAAGCAATTACAGGGCGTTTGCATTTCATACAATAAAGCGACAACCATATGGCTCCTGCCAGTTGCCGATAACTTCGGTTACAAAACATGATCATCTCATACAATAAAATATAGCATCACGTCTTGACAATATCACATCACAACATGCCCTGCAAAAACAAGTTAGACGTCCTCTACTTTGTTGTTGCAAATTTTACGTGGCTGCTACGGGCTTAGCAAGAGCCGTTCTTACCTACACATCAAAACCACAACGATAGTTCGTCAAGTTAGTGTTGTTTTAACCTTCGCAAGGACCGGGCGTAGCCACACTCGATTCAGCTAAAGTGAGAGAGACAGACACCCGCCAGCCACCTTTAAGCACGAGTGCTCGTGACGGTGAAACCAGTCTCGCGTAAGCGTACGCGTAATGTCGGTCCGGGCCGTTCATCTCACAATACCGCCGAACCAAAGTATGACATGCTGGTAAGCAGTATGACTTGTATCGCCCACAACTCACTTGTGTTCTACTCGTGCATATGTAATCTGCGCATAAAACCTGGCTCGGATGCCACTATTAGGGAACGTAGTAATTTCAAAAAAATTCCTACGTACACGCAAGATCATGGTGATGGCATAGCAACGAGAGGGGAGAGTGTTGTCCACATACCCTCGTAGACCGTAAGCGGAAGCGTTATGACAATGCGGTTGATGTAGTCGTACGTCTTCACGATCCGACCGATCCAAGTACCGAACATACGGCACCTCCGAGTTCAGCACACGTTCAGCTTGATGACGATCCCCGGGCTCCGATCCAGCAAAGCTTCGGGGATGAGTTCCGTCAGCACGACGGCGTGGTGACAATGATGATGTTCTACCGGCGCAGGGCTTCGCCTAAACTCCGCGACGATATGACCGAGGTGGAATATGGTGGAGGGGGCACCGCACACGGCTAAGGAACGATCCGTAGATCAACTTGTGTGTTCTAGGGTGCCCCCCTGCCCCCGTATATAAAGGAGCAAGGGGGGAGGCCGGCCGGCCCCTTGGGGCGCGCCAAGGAGGAGGAGTCCTCCTCCTAGTAGGAGTAGGACTCCCCCTTTCCTACTCCTACTAGGAGGGGGAAAGGAAGGGGGAGAGGGGGAAGGAAAAAGGGGGGCGCCGCCCCCTCCTAGTCCAATTCGGACCAGAGGGAGAGGGGGCGCGCGGCCCACCCTGGCCGCCCCTCTCTCTTCCCACCAAGGCCCATGTGGCCCATTAACTCTCCCGGGGGGGTTCCGATAACCCTCCGGCACTCCGGATTTCTCCGAAATCACCCGGAACACTTCCAGTGTCCGAATATAGTCGTCCAATATATCAATCTTTATGTCTCGACCATTTCGAGACTCCTCGTCATGTCCGTCATCACATCCGGGACACCAAACAAACTTCTGTACATCAAAACTTATAAACTCATAATAAAACTGTCATCGTAACGTTAAGCGTGCGGACCCTACGGGTTCGAGAACTATGTAGACATGACCTAGAACTATTCTCGGTCAATAACCAATAGCGGAACCTGGATGCCCATATTGGTTCCTACATATTCTACAAATATCTTTATCGGTCAAACCGCATAACAACATACGTTGTTCCCTTTGTCATCGGTATGTTACTTGCCCGAGATTTGATCGTCGGTATCCAATACCTAGTTCAATCTCGTTACCGGCAAGTCTCTTTACTCGTTATGTAATGCATCATCCCGTAACCAACTCATTGGTCACATTGCTTGCAAGGCTTATAGTGATGTGCATTACCGAGAGGGCCCAGAGATACCTCTCCAACAATCGGAGTGACAAAACCTAATCTCGAAATACGCCAACTCAACATGTACCTTCGGAGACACCTGTAGTACTCCTTTATAATCACCCAGTTACGTTGTGACGTTTGGTAGTACCCAAAGTGTTCCTCCGGTAAACGGGAGTTGCATAATCTCATAGTTACAGGAACATGTATAAGTCATGAAGAAAGCAATAGCAATATACTAAACGATCAAATGCTAGGCTAACGGAATGGGTCATGTCAATCACATCATTCTCCTAATGATGTGATCCCATTAATCAAATGACAACACATGTCTATGGTTAGGAAACATAACCATCTTTGATTAATGAGCTAGTCAAGTAGAGGCATACTAGTGACTATATGTTTGTCTATGTATTCACACATGTATCATGTTTCCGGTTAATACAATTCTAGCATGAATAATAAACATTTATCATGATATGAGGAAATAAATAATAACTTTATTATTGCCTCTAGGGAATATTTCCTTCAGTAACCTATATCACACTCCGAAGTCAAACGTGTCTTATGATAAGTGATTGTTGCAGGTTACACAACAGTAGTAATTTGATGTAAGAACATGGTGTGATAGACAGATATTGTATGTTCTAGAAATAGGAACATGTGTCTTATTCAAGTATAATGTGTAAAGTAAGCAGATGGAATTCAACAAAATTAGAAGCAATACAAGCTAGACATCACACATAACATGCAACCACATATAACAGTGCCAAGTTAGAGGGAGCACCAATGAGGATGCACTAGGGGAGACGTGCTCATCATAAACATAGCTTTGTTGAGTGTCTATGCATGTGTTGTCTTGGAAATCATCTTGGGGGTGTGGAGGAGTAGAAACTGTAGAGGCCCTCCATTTGGAAGGAGCACCTTTATCCGCTGCCTTGCTAACTTCCTTCCGCTTTATTGATTTTGAATTGTCAAGTAAAACCGACAAGAAAAAGCAATAAAATTCTCTCTTCAGAACTCATTCATGCATGATACTGACAATCACTACTTTGATGTAAGGCAAACACATGATACCAGGATGGAATATGTACGAAAAATAGGACGTCATGGCATGTTCACAACTGTTTGTGTAAACTAAGCAGAAACCATTCCAGCAAATAAGAAGCAATGCAAGCTATACACCACATGAAAGATGCAACCAATATGACTCTGCCGAGTTAAAAGCGTCCCATCATAAATGGAATTTCAACAAATTAGAAGCAGCATGCTATAAATTATATGAAAGATGCAACTAATATCGCACTGCATATACTAAAGGTGTATCGTCATATTGATTGATGCGGGATACAAAAAAACAATAGTTTTATGTAAGGACATGCTTAATAGTCAGATGTACTATGTACTAAATACAGGAAGGCATGTCACATTAACAGGTATAATGTCACATTTACAAGAGTATAAGCTAAGTAGACTAGCACATGCAGTTTTACCAGATTGGAAGAATTACAATCTAGACACCATATGCAACATGCAACCACATATCACACTGCCAAGTTAGAGCAAGCACCTGCGATGCTAGTGTAGGGGAAATGCTGTAATCAACTACAGAGCTACGTTCACTATCTTCATCTAGCATTTCTGTTTCTTGAGAATCATGGCGGGAGGCTGATGCTGCATTCTTTAAATGAGGAGTAGTTCCCTTGCCTGCCTGCCTCGTCATAAGTGATTGATGAGGGATACACAAGAACATTAGTTTGATGTAAGAACATGGTTAATACACAAATGTACTAGTATGTACCAAAAACAGAAAGGCATGTCATATTCAAAGGTATAATGTGTAAGCTAAGCAGATGCAATTTAACCAAATTGGAAGCAATACAAGCTAGACATCCGGCTGGAGTGGTGAACATGATCATCTAGGACCTGAGAGCCTAGTGGGAGGCGGGCTGCTTCACCACCATCGCGGCTTTTTAGTTGGCTTCCAGGTGATGCCTGTCTTTGCTGGGCTTGTCACTGGCTCGGCCAGTGCCCTGACTAGCTATTTGTCTTCTGGTGCTCACGGGATGGTGGTTCATGTAAAAAGTATCTTTCCTTATCTTAATAAAGACCGACTTCGGCCTTTCGAATACAAGCTAGACACCATATGGAACATGCAACCACATATGACACCGCGAAGTTAAAGCAAGCACCTAGAATGGTGGTTCATTGCGAGCGAGGTCATCAACTCCAGAGCAACGTTTACCGTCTCCATCTGCTGACCCTTTAAAGCGTTGTAACGTGCCGCGCCTAGCCGCATAGAAAGCTGGCACGACTTGTCTCTTTTCTTTTTTGCTTCGCTTTCGGCAGACTCTGAAATACCCTTGCATAAAAACACAATAGTGAGAGTATGGATGAAGTGTGTGCAGAACTAGTGCACTGTAAAAGTAGCAGATAGCAGGTGACTAAAAAATTAATGACAGGAGACATATGATAGCTCTACAACATTGCATGGCAAACAAAATTAGATTCTACTCCATATGATTTTGTAATATATGAGCACAGGAAATGCAGGTACTCCTCCAGCACACCACCACATGTGGTCATATCTAAGATAACAGTCGACTAAAAATAAATAGGTCAGTCGATTTTTTTAATGAACCGTCCGATCTATAAGTAACGGGCAGATGGCCTTCGTCTACCTCCCGCCAGTCACTGTTGACGATCTTTCTCGAACCGCCAGCGACCACCGGCCCAGACCCGTGCCTCCGCTGCCCCATCCTCCCATCGACTTCACACCACCGCCGTGCTTGGCAGCACCCCCAAGCCATCCCTTTAATCCCGGCCGACCTCCAGATTGCGCGCCAGTAGCTCTAGGCCGCACACGCCCCTAAGATAAACACCAAGGCACTGCTTCCCCGGCGTAATAGTCGTACTAGCGCCTGTTACATCGGGGAATGCTTCCGTTAATTGGGAATCAACTGGCCAGAAATTGAAATTCAGGGGGGCGACGGACCTCTAGCTAAGGTGAAATAGTATATGAGGAGAAACCTTGTGCATCGTGAGTTACTAGGAACATCTAGTATCAAGAAGAAGCGGTCAACTAGTGTCTTCTGTGGGATGAATACCGTGCAAGCAGAGACGTAATATTTGCACGAATAAGGGAAGAGGAGTACCTTCTTCGGTTGCCGGTGTGGTCACCTCCACATGTCACACCGATCTTCTTCTTTTTACCGGGGAAACCGATATTCTGGAGGGTGCAGGCTTGGACAAATCCATGGCCAAATTGTTGACTGTGTTGCCGTGGCCGTATGTCGGCAGAGGGGAAGCAGATCCGAGGCGGCGAAGGACGGCGTAGCAGGAATAGCTCCGGTGTGGTGGAGGGTGGCGAAGTTGGAGCGGCAGCGGTGAGGCGCAGGACGATGTGGTTGAACTGGCTCGGGTACGGACGGCTCAGCCTCGGCTTCAACTACTAGCCATGGAGGGCGTTGCGGTTGAGGTTGCGGTGGACGACGACGTCGGGGTATCGTCTCCGGCGTGATGGAGGAGGGCGGCGGTTGATGGGTGGGATGGGATGGCGGACGGAGGACGCCGGGGTTTCGCGGCTGGTGGAGAGGTCGTTTTGGCGCCCACGGAGTACGGATGGGAAATCAGACGGGTGGGGTGGAACCATGTTTCGGTCTGGGACGCGCTTGTTTTTGGCTTTTTTGAACAGAAGATGGGACGCGCTTGTTTGAAATTTGGGGAAAGCACAAAATTTGCCCCCTCTTAAATTTCGGACCTACTGCGGGTCGGGGGTAGGATGGTAATCCCAGGTGTCCCAAATAGTGGGCGGGAGCGATTTCGGCCGCGCGCATGTGTGCTTAGGTGGCCATTGTGTATGAATGTTTTTCGGAGGCGGTTGCGTGCGTCTAGATGAAGCTACAAACCTACCCCAGTTTGGACCTTTGGACGTCGGGCCGGTAGGTTTCACGGGTCGGAGTTATTAGAAAAGTAATTTCCTTGTACTACCAAACATTGGTCTCACGCGGTTTCGGGCGAGTAGAGGCTCTTTTGGCGCTTCGTTCGAAATTTTGAAACACAAGCGTTCATGTTTAGAGTACTCTTGAACTATGAGGATTGACCTAAATAGACAACGTTATATTTGACCTTGTATGTTTGAAAACCTCATTAAATTATCTGCTTCCTTTTGAAATTTTGACACTTGAAAATCCTATAACTACGATTATTTTGGAATGGAGGAGCTAAATTTGAATCTATTTTGTACATGACTACATATGCTATTATGTACAAAATCAGAGCAAAGATTGGTACCCCCATAGTTTAGGTATGGTTTACAAATGCCATGATATCAAATTCAAATAATTGAATGGACTTCATGTTGAATTCGATTTTTTTAAACCACCTTAGGTTGAATTCAAATGTATGCTAGTTCATAGGTAGCTATTATAAATGTCCATTGTGTAACTTTCGTATGTATAATGTGCTTTACACACACAACATGAACTATACTCACGTTTATATTCGATTGCTAAAGCGATGCATTGTCTGGAGTTCAAAATACTAACTATGTGGATCAATTGTGTCGAATAATAACATAGACATGCTCAAATTCGATAGAATCTAGATGTCTGATGGATCAATGACCGCTCCTTTCGCGAATTGCAAATATCAGGATCCCATCCTAATATTTGGATACAATTTATATCTTTAATCAATGTGTAGAGCAGTCTTTTACGTGTAGTTTCACTCTCCATCGGTGGTCTCTCACACATGCTCACACACTCTCTCCCGAGGTGTCTTTCTCGCACACATGTTATAGATATAACCCTCCCTCCCTCTCGTAACCATTTACAACTGTTTTCACTAACCTTTATCACAAGCACTCTTCCTCTCACAAACATACACACGCACAATCCTCATCGACCCTTTCTATATACATGGACGTGCCTACGTGTCTCATGTACGCACATTATCTTTACGCCTGTCTCTCACGCATTGTCTCACACCTCTCTTCCTAATCGACAAGTATGATTCTAGCAGAGCATTCTGTAGGATGCCCCTTAAAGTTAGGTTGGATGAATACTAATATCAGAGATAAAGGGGTTACCTTAGTCCGAGAACCTAGGGTTACAAATCCTAGCCGGCTTTGTCAGTGGACACAGAGTCCTTCACAATTCTGCTATCTTTGTCTTGTACGACTAGTCATCCATGGATCTTCCTAAATGTGTCATGGGCCGACCAATGTGGCGCAGGACGGAACCAAACGAAGGGCCTCACCTCGACCCACCGGACCTCACGCGGTGACACACCCTCTGCCCCCACGTCTCATTATCTTCTCACACCCACACATACCAACACAAACACCACACACACAGAAAATTTCTCCTGGTGCCTCTATTCCCTCCCCCTTGCATACACACACTCAAGGGAATGGAATCTCTTGTCATGACGTCATATTCGTCTCTCTCTCTCTAGATCACTCTCATTTCTCGTGCTATCTCTCCCACGCCCCCACGTCGGCCCCTCTATCCATGCCTCTCTCGAATACGTAATACACACACATACCTCTCTAGGCCCCGCCAAATGCATCAACTACACATTCACACATGTTACATCACTTACCCCATTGATCTAAAAAGCCCTCTCTTCACGTTTATTTCGCATACAACATTCCTTTTGAATAAAGTGTGGCCAAAATATTATTTTAGAGTTTTTCTACATATATACAACATTACAAAGTTATATGGAGGAGTACGAACGCTAATTTGCATTGCATGGTGCCCACAATGATATTTATTCCGCACTATGAATTTGTATATTTTTATACTATATACAAAGTTAGTCATAATAAAGAGAAACGAAGAGCATCTCTCTCTCCATCGCATACCCCCCCCCTGTACGCCCCTTTCACATATGCACACAAAACTATCTCCAGGTCCTCTAAAAGTAAGCCCACAGAAAATTCACACGTGTTTCGTCTTTCTCTCGCGATATATGCAATGACAATCATTGTATTTGAAGCGAAAGCACGATACATATATTGGACTTCATAATCCACTCATTACGGTCACCGTTTACATTTAGTGGTTATTATATAGTCACGGGCTCACCGTACAACTTTGTATTTGCTCATGACATGACTAGTTGACCAGTTAAACGCTCCACGTGGCACCTCTAGTGTTGCATCACATTATCTCACTACCATCGTGCCCACCTGTCGACTTGTATCTACTCTACATCTACACTATTATAAAATACACAAAATATAAAATACACTCTTATAAAAAACAGAGTTGGTGATGATGGTGTGCCTGCCATCCTGCAATATAGGCCATTTGATTTATATCTGACGGATAGGAAAGAAACTATGGCAATTTTGCAAAAAGGTACCCACGCACCTCTCCACATTTGCAAATAAGGCCTTCCCTCGTTCATCCTTTTCTCTCACAAGATAAACAAGTCATACAAATGCATCTTGATGTTACATGCAACGCACAGGCATCTTGCTAGTAAGAATGAAAACAATTGACAAAAAAATATTTTGACGGTGGTTCGAAGTCATGACCGCGGGAACAGCGGACAAGGTGGCCTTGTATTGGTATGCTGAGCCGTCTGTTTTAACACACATGAGCTGGTGTGGTGATTATACACACACGCACGCATGCACACAAACTCCATCCACGCAACACTCACACAAACACATGCACCCTCGCACGCACGCAACACTCACACGTACACACGCAGCCACGCACACACGCAACACTCACACACACGCGCGCACGCATGCATGTACACACCAGTACACCACACGACCAATACACACTCTCACGTTCAAGTGCTCAACCTACACGTGCATGCGCACACATCAGGCCCTGACAGACACATACACAACCAGGTGATTCCCGCGCACGGGTTGGAGCCTTGTCGCGCTTGCATAAATTTGTGTTTATCTGACCTTTTCCCTATGCGAACTGACGGGTGGGACCCACAAGGAACATGGTTAATTTAACTGGTCAACATGGCACCACGCAGACTATTTGGCCGGTCAACAGAGTGCAATCCGATGTTGAACTGTGAGCAAGTGACCGGATAATCACCGCAAAACGTATATAGTGACCGTAATCAGCTTATTCTGAAGTTCGGTGACCGTATTATACTTTTCTCTTTGTAGGCCCTCCAAAACTACATCTCTACACGTTCTCGCATGTTACATCTAACAACTATGCAATACATCACTACTACTACACTCTAACATAATAAATCATATGTGTTTTTAGTTTTACTAGATATCATATTGTTACTTATAATTATTCAGTTTGCATACATTAAAATTGCCTTTGAAATGTATGGCCAGTATCATCTACCGTGCGGGAAAAATCCCGCCCTTTCCTGTTTAATCGGGTTTGTATCGATGGATCGTGCGAAACAGCAAAACTATAGTACTATACAGTACAAGTGACAGTTCACTGGGCCGTCGTGTCGTCTACTCCTCCATCGTAAGAGTGGAGCGCTCGCTTTCATAAATATTCTAGTCCCTTTCGCCGACATGTGGGACATCAAGCTACCGGGTCCACGTGCCATACCGGAATACAGTGCAGAGCAGCCGGGGTGAAGCACCCCAGTCATGGCGCCGGCATAGTAATGAGCAATGAGGCGTCAAATCACAAAGCTGCACCTTTCCCGCAGTTAAGTTGGAGGGACGAAGTAATAATGCTAAAAAAGAGAAGTTGGAGGGATGAAGCAACCATCATTTCACTCGAATCCGCTTCTCCCTCATCTTCTTCAACTTAACCACGTGTTGCTTCTGCTGTTGTTCTGCCTCATGTGGGACGCGGATCAACATGGTAAAGCACTGACACGTGGGACCGCATGTTAGCAAACCGCCAGGACAACATCCTCCGAAAATAAGAAACCTCCTCCGCCATCCGCGCAGCAAAATCACCTCCTTTTTACTAATATTTGATTCTATAATTTTTTAGATCAACTTAATTGAGATTTGTATAGATAGCACACAGGAGCAAAACCAAGTGGTACGGTTAAGGGCATCCACAATGTGTAGCCAAATGTGAAAATAGTTTTTGGCATCGTGGGAACCATTGTGGACGGTGTTGCCAAAGCCAAAAAGATGGAACCGAAGCTCCCTGATTGATTGATTGAAGGAATAGAAAAATGCAACGTTTCTCCTCTTTCTCCCATGCTTGGACGCATGTAGTATAGTATAAAGCACAGAGTATACTCCCCTGTCCCTTCTATCACAAATCACAAAGCAGGGAGGTGTCAAATCACAAAGCACGGACGAAGCAACCATCATTTCACTCTTCGCTGACTCCGCTTCTCCATCGTCTTCTTCAAGAAACCATCTCACCGCACTAGTACTCCTAGTAGTAGTACTAGTAAAGGACTTCCTGGATGCAAATAAGGCGGTTGTCTCGGCTTGCAGGCGGCACTTGCGAACGACTTACCGTGGTCTCCCTCAATGGTGTTCTCCGTCGAACGCACTTCGCCAAACCACAAAAAAAAATTAAAAAAAAATCGTCGACATCACCGCAATGGGCAAGGAATTCAAATATTGTTACTACCTCAATTTTTTTGTACACAAGGCTAGTATATCAAAATTACAATTTGCAAAGGGCCACTAACACTAATCGAGGAAAAATTGATGGGGTTAGCAACCAAGGACATTAATATCCCCTGCATGCATGCGGAAGTGAGAAGGTTCGTTTGCATGGCGCTGCATTAATCAAGCGATGAGGAGTGAGATGGTTAGCTCTTTGGTCTTTCGAGAAAAAAATACGCATTAATTGACACGTGAAACGAGGATTTGTATCGAAGGAAAACCCTGCCTTTCTTTTTTAACACTAGTACTCCTAGTACGTACGTACTTATCCTGTTTGGGTCTAGGCATTGCATTGCCAAACTTCGCCACACATTTTTTCCAAGCTTGCCTAAAGTTTTCAAAATGAGAAGGAGGTACACTTGCACACGGCTGTCGCGGTCGCACCGCACCCTCACACGGTCGCTCCTGCACGCCACGGTTCCACCGCACCCTCACACAGTCGCTCCTGCACGCCGCAAACCCAACCAAGGGAACGCACCCTCACTGACACGTGATGTCGCATGTGAACAAACCAAACTCAGCCATCCTATCGCTGACACATAATTTTCGTTCATTGAGTATGTTTATCCAACCGCATGTTGGGGAGTATCCGTACGGCCCGTGCGGTGGTCTGTTGGGGAAGAAGAAGAGGTGACCAAGAAGGAAAGAAGGGTTAGGAGATGTAAGATATTCACCCAACCGCCTGAAATGGTAGACTGACCCAAGTCAGGCGACTTGCATAACAAATAGTATGTTTTTACACAGCAAAAGATCCATAAAAACAACAACATAAAGAAAAACTATCACTGCTCGCGGAAAGAGATGGCCTCGTAGTCTTTGGCTACCAGCGCGAACCAGCCGTCGCTGCTGACGTGTGTCTTCGCACCGTGGTTGTCCTCGGCCTCTAGCTACTCGTTCAAGCGGAGCGTGCGGGCACTGTGCACGGACGGGAGCACAGCCCGGTTCAAGTTGAGGACGTCCGGTTCCGCCTGCAAGAGGGCCTCGATGGCAGCGCATCCGCGCGTTCCGCGTCGAGTCGAGCCTCCGCTGCCCGGTTCAAGTCCAGGACTTCCGGTTCCGCCTGCAGGAGGGCCTCGATGAGAGCGGCATCCGCGCGCTCTGCGTCGAGTCGAGCCTCTGCCGCCCGATTCATGTCCAGGACGTCCGGTTCCGCCTGCAGGAGGGCCTCGATGGCAGCGGCATCCGCGCGCTCCGCCTCAAGTTGAGCTTCCGCCGCCCGGTTCACATCCACGACATCCGGTTCTGCCTGCAGGAGAGCCTCGATGGCAGCGGCATGCATGCACTCCGCGTCGAGTTGAGCCTCTGCCTCCCGGTCCTTCTTTAGTATCGCCTTGTTGAACCGCTGGTCCGCCTGCACCATGGGGGACTCGGACACCGGCACGAAGTCGACGTCCATCTTCTCATACCCATCGAGGGCCTTCTGCGCTGCGACCTCCGCAGTGAACATTGGATCGGCTTCCTCCTCCTTGTAGCTTGGCTCCAGAGAACTTGGGGATTGGCCTGCCGCAAAGCGAGCTTGGGAACGGAGGTCTGTGGCGCCGACCGCCGCCGTGATTTCTGCGCGGCGTTCCGGCATCAGCATCTTGTAGTAAGTGATCTTGCGGCGCACCATGGCTTTCCGGCGAACTAGGGGACGCTTGATGTGGGCTAGGGGATCGAAAGGTGGGGGAATGGGCTGGAGATTTGGTGTGGTTTTAGGGCAGTGGCTGGCGTAGGCCGAGCAGCGAAGGTTCTGGCATGAATAGTGGTTCCGGTGACAACCGGTCAATCAGTTCTGACTGTACATCGCTCTTGTCGCGTTCGCGTTGCAGCCCGGCATGCTGGACCCTCCATGTTGCTCACCGAATGGAACATGCTTCGTCTTGCATTTTTGCTCGCTTGTGGGACCGCAGCTGAGAGCAAACCGACGTCCCCCCCCTCCCCCGCCCACGTCATTTATTATACCACCACTCCCTTTGTTTTATGCGAAGTAAATAAAAAACAGAGGGAGTATACTATGGATGAGGATCCCCTGACGTGGCCGAACCCATTGAGTAACTGACATGCGGGGCCTAGCAAGCATGAGGTCCGCCAGTAAGTGACCGAAAGGGAGGGTAAGGCAGGGATACCTACGTCAGAGGATCCACTTCCACTATACTACTTTGACCAAATGTTAGAGTAATAATATATGACATGCAACTTACACAAATGTTAGAGTAATAATATATGACATGCAACTTACATGAAGCATACAGGGTCTAATGCGTTTTTCGAGGCTAACTTTGACCAAATGATAGAGTAATAATATATGGCATGCAACTTACACAAAGCATATGGTCAATTTCGTACCTGAAAGGAGTTTCCAATGATATAATTTTCACATTATACATCTCATGTACTCCCTTCTTCTAGGTGTGTAAGTCATCTTACGAAAACCAAATAACCCCAAAACACGTACTACCTCCGTCCGGATTTATTGGTCCCCATTGTGTTTCGTGCCAAATTTTAACCATAGATTAAACTAACAAATGTTCACGCATGTCACCAAACATTATATTTTTGAAAACTATGTTCAAATACGAATCCAATGATATAATTTTTCTTGACATGCATTAACATTTTGTTAGTTAAATCTTTAATCAAAATTTGACACAAACTACAAAGGGGACCTATAAACTAGGACGGAGGTAGTAGGCGCGGTGCATTAACTTCTACCTCGTTTCTTGCTTTTGACATATCAACCAAAAAGAGATGAGGGTGTGCATGCTTTTAATGACCTGAGACTATCAAACATGAGATGTAGTGGTTAGTTCATTGCATGCAATACTATTAATTAGCAAATAAACATTAATGTCTCTCGTTTTCCCCTCCTCCTTGGTCACGGTGCACAGCCTAAGATGACTTACTCACCTATGTGAAAGGAGTACTATTAATCTTGTCAATAGTCAAATTGGAAACCATCTCGAGTACAAATCTAGGAGTACGTACGAATCTAACAATATTGATTGGGCGTTGTTGAATGTTGATACCTTTTTTTATCATAGTAGAGATACTTTGACTACACATAAAACTTATATGTAAAGTAGAAAGGATAGGAGGGAGTATATTGTACGTTCAAAAACGAAACGAACATTGAATACCCTTTATATATGATTTGCGGATTCTATGATCACCGGTTCAAAATTTTGAATCCTCCTTAGGTATCACGTGCCCCCACTTGTTCCCTCTCGATTTCATCTCGGTGTCCGGAGATCTATTGAAAGAGGACTAGGGTGGGTACATGCGAATGATACTCGGCGGAATGTTCAAATGAGGCATGCGGGAGGATGGACTCGACTGGAGGGCGACATGATCGATGGAGAAGAGGGTTGGAGAGGAATGAGAAATAAGCAAATGCCACATGATTACACTTGAACGTCTCAAATAAACAATAAGTTGTCTCGCTTGGCCTACATAGTGAAAGGCCTAATGCGCAACCCGGAGCACTGACGCTCGAATATGGCCGGGAAAACAGGGAAACCAACATGTGGGGCACACCCGTCGGGACGACGTAGCGCAGACTAGTCCAATGGAGGAGCTGGCCCACGACCTCCTCCCCACCGACAACCGTTCATGTGGGTTGTTGGGGCCAACAACAGGGCACAGCTCCAGCACCGCCTCTGGACACGGCGACCGCAGTGAGCGACACGCTCATATCATCGATAGACACGGTCGGTTTCAGTGTGTCGAGGGTGGCGTTAGTGCTGTGGCACGACCAACAGTATGTTTGGTTTGTGCCCAAGGTTGCCCCATCAAAGCATTGGGTAGCCAAAATTTTGGTTGAGGTATTGGTTGCCCATGAGTTGGCCGACATTGGCAAGAAAAATGAACTAGAGTTGGCTAGAGTTCATTGGCATGCCAAAGAAATGGCAACCATCCAAACAAACACCAATCTTTGGGTCATGACCAAAATTTTGGTAAGGTGTACTTTGGCCACAATCCAAACACACCCCAACACCCGGCTCGTTGAGGATGCACGGGGCGCCGCGACACGTCCGCGGAGTGGTGTAGTGCTGCCAACTGCATCCTCTGGACCAGAGACCATGCCGGGTCGTCTTGCTTTTTCAATGACATGCAGGGATCGCATCTGAGCAAAGGGCATCTCCAACGTTGCCACGACCGCAGCTGACTACCCTGGCACACCAAAGCACTCATCCCTCGCGCCGTCGCGCGGTGCGTTCCCAGCCGGCGCCAGCTGCCCGCATTCATGCCGTCCGTTCATATGTCATGGTTAAGAGGCTCGGTGCCCGAGGAACGAACTCCGGCGACTTAATGATGCACCCGGACGCTTGGCCTCACCGGAATGCGCTACTTAAAGCGGCAACGCCCAGCTAACCTCCATACCATAGCGCATCGTCCTCCTACCTGGCACCACATCTGCCATGACCGCACGTGCGAACGCTCTGCGGGAGAGCTTGTCTTCGGGGATGAAGCTCGAGGTCGCCGCCCTCGCTCAAGTCGCCTCTCGCGACGCAATAACGGCGTAACTGGACGCGGACGCGACTGCACAAGCGGTGGCCACGCTGGCGGCCGACGACGGGAGCACCGTCAGCCGCGCATCCTACTTGCCGCCGTCCAACGTCTGGCACCGCTGAGGTCGGGGACTCTTCCGAGGATGAGTAGGGCATGGGAGGCGGCAGGGCATGGTGTGCCAACTGGCCGGTCCGTATCCCGTGTTCTACTCTTCCTCGCCGGAGACCGCACTTTCACTTCACGGGTCTTGAACCCCGCCCCCGTACATAGAGATCGCAGATGGAGGACGTCGGTCGCCGCCATAGAATAGGTTTAGGGTCGGGTTTCTTTTATTTTTCTGTCCTATAAAAGTTCGAAATGTAATGAAAATCTGTCGTGTTTGCATTAATCTCGGCCGGTGTATATGAACTTTCACAATAATATACATATTGTAGGAGTACTAGCAAGACCCGTGCGTTGCACGGAAGATCAAGATCTTGTGGGAGAAAAGGATGAACGAGGGAAAGCCTTATCTGCAAATGTGGAGAGGAGTGCGGGTAAATTGTCATAGTTTCCTTCCTATCCGTTAGATATAGATCGGACGGCCTATACTGCAGGATGACAGGCACACCATCGTCACCAACACTACTTTTTATTGAACCGAGACAAATCTAAAAAACCCAACTAAGCCAACCTCCCAGCATATCGCGCGGGAAAAGACCTGGCCGCGCCGTTTTAGTCGGGATTACCGGATTACTAGTAGTAGTATTGATCGATCGCGCGAAGCAACATTTTTTTTGAGGGGGCGAAGCACCTAGTTTAAAAGGGAAAAAGGCGGTACACTCACATCACTCCTGTCGCGGTCGCATTGCACCCCACACATGTTTGGTCCTGCACACGGCTCACGCAAATGGAACACGCTTCGGCTTGCCTCTTCACTGACACGTGTGACTGCACTTGGAGAAACCGAC
>NC_041393.1:642371883-642380730 GCF_002162155.2 Triticum dicoccoides
CCGTCCCCCCTCCACTCCATTCGCTCTGCCAAAGCCGCCCTCCCCGCCGCGCCGATACATCGGTGCCGCGGTTCGTCGAGGAGACGCACAGCGATCCTCTCGCTCCCACAGTACGCTCTCGTAGACTGCGATCCTCTAGCCGCGCCGCCACCTCTGGCTACGTTCTTGTGGAGGCGCACGGCGGTCAACGCCGCAACTGCTGGTGACGTTTGTGTGGAGACGCACGGCGGTCAGCTTCTCCCATGGTACGCGCATTCTAGAGTGAGGCCCCGTTCATGTCGGTGTAGCGCTGAATGTTAGCTGATAGACGCTGTTAATCTCACTGTTTGTGGAAGTAGTTTACTGTCAATGTGCTCTGCTTAAGAAGCTTCCTTGCCCTGTCCTGCACTCAAGCTTCCTTGCCGAAGTAGTTTGCTGAGATGGCATGCCAAGGCCGATTAGTTGCTAAAATATCCTGCCATATATTTATTGTGACGTAGATTGCCATGGTCTAGTAGCCAATCTGTTAGGTGAAATAGCTCTACACCATTTTATACTCGATCTTTGTTGCTGCGATGGCCTTCAATAGTTTGATGGTTGTGTGCTCGGCCTCATTGACTGCTGAAACAGCCTGCCATAATTTAGCACTCAAATATGTTTGCCGAATTAGCTTTACATATATTTCGTTACTTAGATCTGCTCGTCCAAATATCTTGCCATAGCTTTAGACATCGACCTAGGTATTTTTTTCTGGACTTCATAAAAATGCATATATGTTTTTCCTGTAATATCTAGTAGAAGAACTAATTTGTATGTCTAACAGATGGACATGACTTGGATAACTTCTGCTCGAAGGTTCTCCGCTGCATATGTCGAGGGGGTTGAAAACTTCATGAACTTTATCAGAGCTGAGTACGATGGTCCGAAATCAGATGTGCTCTGCCCATGTAGCAATTGTATGAATTCAGTTACAAGACCCCAGTCAACTGTGCAAAATCATCTACACTTGTATGGGATGTCGGTCACATATACTAGGTGGGTTCATCATCGTGAAGCTGTGAATGTCAATGTTATTGACTACGTGGAAGCAGCAGATCACCATCTTGATCTGCCTGATGCTCAGGTGGAAGAGGAGGAGGAGGTGGTGGTGGCGGAGCCAGTGAGTTTGACCAACATTGAAACAATGCTACGAAATGCTTGTGCATTCCGTGAATTTTCACCTGCAGAAGAAAAACGGTGGGCCCGCTTGTTGGAACAATGCAACGTTGATGTCACCCCAGGAAATAAGCTATCAGTATTCTCAGCTATGGTCACCTTTCTTCAGGTGAAGACATCTGAGCGGATGACCAACAAATCATTCGATGCGATGTTGGCTGCTTTCTGCAAATCTTTCCCAGATGCGTCTGAGCTGCCACACACCTACAGTAAAATGAAGAATTTCCTTCGTGCAGTTGGAATTGGATATGATATGATCCATGTTTGTAAGAATAATCATGTTCTATTCTGGAAGGATTATGCCAACTTAAGTGCATGCCCGAAATGCAAATAATCAAGATGGAAAGATGGTGATGCTGTGAAGAGGGTTCCTCATAATGTTCTGACACATTTTCCAATTACACCAAGATTGCAGAGGTTGTTTCATGATGCTGAAACAAGAGAGGATGTACTGTGGCATTCTAGGAACCAGGAGTACAGAGATCAGAATGTAATGAGCCATCCATCTCATGGTAGTGAGTGGAAAAGATTCAATGATAAACACAAAGAGTTTGCTGCTGACCCGAGAAACATTAGACTTGGCTTAGCTTCAGATGGATTTAACCCATTTGGTCACCAGAGCGCCACATATAGCATGTGGCCAGTGCTTGTTATCCCTTATAACATGCCTCCAAATGTCTGCACCAAAGAATCAAACTACATGATGGCCTTGCTCATCCCAGGTCCAAAAAGTCCTGGAAAGGATTTTGATTTGTTCATGGAGCCTCTTGTGGAGGAACTTCAATAGCTATGGATGGATGTTCTCACTTGAGACCTATATAGCAGCCCACCAACTGATTTCTTTCTGCGTGATGTTGTAATTTGGTGCATCCATGATTATCCGGCTTTGGGCACTATGTCAGGGCGAACGACACATGGTTACAATGCATGTGTTCGCTGTGACAGGAATCCGCTATCATACGCAATACTTAGCAAGATCTGTTACATTGGACACTGCCGTTTCCTTGCCAAGGACAAGCCGCATCCTAGAAAATACCGAAGACATGTGTTCAATGCAAAGCATGAAAACCGTGATGTGCCAAAGAGGCTCACCGCCGATGAGTTGCAAGTGGAATTAGAGAAGGTCAGGCATATTACACCAATAAACCATCTTGGTAATGGTAGCGGGAAAAGGAAGCGTGGCACCGTAGAAGAGATATTACTGTTTACCCGCAGGTCCACTTTGTGGGACTTGGAGTATTGGAAAGATTTGGATCTGTGGCATAATCTTGATGTGATTCACATCGAGAAAAATATATGTGACAACATTATCGGCACACTTCTTAACATTGAAGGCAAGATGAAAGATACCTTAAAATCTAGGATTGATTTGACACACCTGGGTATCAGAAAGGATTTGCAGGTGCAAGATGAAGGTAAACCACGGGATATGGCACCAGCTGTGTACGTCTTGGACAAGGTAAAAAGAAAAGAATTCTGCGAGGTCTTGTCACGTGTGAGATTCCCACATGGATTTGCTTCCAACCCTGAAAGGAGAGTCAGTGCAGATGGAAACAAGGTACAAGGGTTGAAAACTCATGACTGCCACGTCCTACTTCAAAGGGTTTTACCTGTTATCCTTAGAGGATTGGGCCGCCCTAACTTATACAGAGCAGTTGCAGAGTTGGGACAATTCTTCAGGCAACTCTGCAGTAGAAATATCAGGATAGATGCTTTGGAGCGTCTTAGAGACAAGATACCAACTATCCTATGCGACCTTGAGAAGATATATCCTCCAGCCTTCTTTGATGTGATGGTGCATTTGGCTATTCATCTACCTGATGAGGCACTACTTAGAGGTCCAGTACAGTATGGCTGGATGTACCCTATTGAAAGGCGGCTAGGCACTTTCAAGGGCTATGTTAGGAACAGAGCTAGACCCGAGGGTTCCATTCCAGAGGCCTACATTGCTACAGAAGCGTTGACATTCTGCTCAAAATACATTGAAACAGCTGATCAGCTTAGCAAAGAGGTGGGTGAAGACAATCCCGGGCTCAATGTTTTCGATTATTCTGTTCGAGTTATAGGGAAGAGTCGACAAGAGGACAAACTTAAAGATTTGGACAAAATGGTTTGGTATGTGTTGAATAACTGTCCTGAGATACTACCTTATATCAAGTAAGTGCAGTACTGCAGCTTATACATCGTAATCTACTAAACATGCAGCACATTCTTATATATTTAGATATTTGACGCGATCACTATGTTGTGCAGCATCTACAAAGAGGAGTTACTGCCACAAAATCCAAGAAACATTGACAAACTGGTTATGGCAGGATTTGCGAAATGGTTCAAGAACCATGTAAGCTTTTGAAGTGCAGTGTCGGTTTTTTTAATATATTGAGTACATAAGATGATCAGCTTATCTATTTTCTAACCATAGGTTAAGAATATGCGGGAAGATGGGCAGGCAGTTGATGATGCCCTTTACTCACTAGCAATGGGTCCTGATACTCGGGTAAGACATTATGAATCTTGCATTGTTGGAGATGTGCGCTACAACACCCTTGCACGAGACGAAGGCAGGAAGACACAAAACAGTGCCATCATGAGCACGGATATGTATGACAAAGAGACAACTGAAATGTATGCTAACATAACAGACATTGTTCAGTTGCAGTATATCTCCAGTTTCGAGGATCATCGGTGTGTGGTTCTGTTGTGTTGTCATTGGTATAACCTGTTTTCCAGGATCGCAAAACCCAGAGCTGATGATTATTCAAATCCATCAATGTCAAGGCGGCGTACCAGACCAACGAGCCTTTTATTTTGGCAAATCAAGCAACACAGATATTTTTCTTGGAAGACACATTTGCATGTAGCGATGACTGGAGAGTATTGCAAAGGTTTGAGCAGAGGAATTCGTTTAATGAAGTTGCACAACAAGATGATGCTTACACTGCTCCTGATGTACAAGATAACACGGATGTTCCTAATATCTTTGAGAACCATCACGTCAATGACGCCGGCGAAAAGATTGCCTGTTGTGCTGTGGACATACAAGAGTTGATCAAGAATAAGCCAACGTTCGAGGACGTTGAGGACGAAGAATAAGATGACACCATGGGTAATTACGATTCAGACTGTTACACATGGCGAAGATGCTGACGCTCCTGCTACGGATGATGATTATATTGCTTTTGTCGTATTTGCCTGTCAGAAGACGTTTTTTATCTACTATGTGAAATTGTGTTTGCTATGACAACTGAAACCTGATGAACATGTTGTTTAGTATTTTTCTATGAGAACATCACTTGTTATGTATGCTGATTTGTGTTTGGTGATTGTATGACAACTAAAACATAATGACATTGTTGTTTAGCTGTACTCATATTTGGCTGTGAAACTTGAATTTGATGACATAGTTTGCTGTTGGACTGCAATTTGCTCGACGTCTTCGAATGAGAACAAAGCTGACCCGACAGGGCCTCTGCTATTTATTTATTTATTTATGTGAGCAAAAGGGGATACCCCCTGATTTCCGCTAATAGAAATCATTAGATGTTCACAACACTACGCCCAGCCTACTACACAGGTTTCATTCATTACTAGTTTCAGCAAAGTGCTCATGTCGTAGCCACTGAATACATCACGAGTGCTACATACACTGCAAATAAAGAGACAATCATCCTACAGAGCACATCGATTTTGCCCATTATCTTCACAAGCTCTTTCATCTCCTCATGGCTGTCAAGGTTGTTCAACAGCTGTTGCTTGGCCATGATCAGAGGAACTGCATCTTTAACCTTCTGCTCTGCATCTTCCTCTTCTGCCATTCCTTCAGTTACTTGTCCAACACCCCAACCTGCTGGTATTGGGATTCCTCGGCTAACCAAATAATCAGCGTAGTTGCATTCCCCCACATCAGCAACTTCCCAGAAATACAAATCACACGAATCTTCCCTTTTCTGCACAAATCAAATTGGAAGATCATCAACCAAACTATTAAAAAAATCAGCAACTGAAAGCAGCAAAACAACACTTAAACATATTATTACCCCATGATTCAGGCATTTGTAGAAGACTCATCCAGGGTTGCGGATTGTGGTTGAGACGCGACGGATGACTCTCGTGATTTGCAGCAGTGGCACCACACCAACGGCAGCGGGTTGCGATGAGCAATCGGTCGCGGTGCGCGTGCCGGCGGGGGTGTGATGAGACCCACAGGCGATGGTACGGGTGGCGACTTGGCGCATATCTAGTTGTTGCCTGCTGAAGAGCAGGTGGACGAGCAGTCAGCAGACATGGTTGCTACGGCCAGAGCTTCTGATGCTAGGCAGAGTAAGTAGAGAAGAGGAGAAGCGAACGTTGGATATGTCAGTTTCATTACTTGCAGAGTAGCATAGCACCATATATAGTCATAGTCTAGGTTTGGATTCGAACCGGCTACAGGAGCACGTCTTTCTTTTTTCTAAAACTCGGCAACGTCTCTTTACTGGTACACTAGCTTGTTCTGTACGCCTTCCCAAGTCTTTGATTTTCTTTCCTTTTTTTGCAAGGAAGGAAGGAGGACAAAATTGAGAGTTCCTCAGACTCGAACCCAAGACCTCTCGGTTGAAAACCAAGTGTGCTAGTCACTTATGTGGCGAACGTTCCTTGTGAGGAGGACGGTAGACGAACGCATTTTCCTCATAGTTTTCTTCTTATATATAAAAAAGTATGCTACTTGGTGTCCGCTTAGTCAAAAAACGATTGTGCCAACCTTGACCGTTCGATTGACATTCAACGTCTGTCACGTTTCTTCAGTCTCTTCTTCCTCGAGCCGCCAAAGCCGAACCAGCGTCGGCGGGACCGCCTGCTCCCGCCTCCCACGGCTGGCTGTGATCTTCCCCGGCTCCTGTTCGTTCCCGTCCAAGGCCTCACCATCGTCCTATGCCTTGGTTCGCTCGCCGTGGCGCCGCCCTCCGGTGTTGTCAACATGGTCAAAAACAGAGAGGAATAAGGAGATGACTGTACATGGTGAGGATGACAGTAGGGACCCAGCAAAGCGTGCAGTAATTTTGTTTTTTCGGGACGGAGAAGGGTATCAACTGGGATGTGCGGGACCCGTGGCCCGTCTAGCCTGGGCTTTTATTTCATATGTTTAGCACATGACCAGCCCAGTTTGTTTTTTTCCTTTCTGAAAAATGGCTAGCCAGCTATTTTGTTTTTTGCAAAATAACAAACATAGGCCTACTTGCTTTTCTACGCCCTGCTGGACCAGAAATCTTTCAAGACGAGGAGGGATGCATTTTGCCCAGAAAATGGGCTATAAGTAATAAGAAATGGGCTATAAGTAATAATAAATGGGCTGTAAAATGAAAAAATACAGCAAACAGGCAATTAGTTCCCAAATACTGTTTTATTTTGGATTTTGATATTTTAAATTTCATTGTTTTTGTGCGGGTAAAATTTCATTGAATTTAAATTAAGGTATATTTAGATTTAAAATTAATTTGAATCTGGCTAGAAATTTCGAGCTGTATGTTGTTTGGGACAGATTTGGAGGCTGACTTGTGGGTCTACTAGGTTGACGTGTACTTTGGCTTTGTCAACTTAGTCCACAAACGATTCTAGTAGCAGTGATCGTTGGATGTTAATCCAACGGCCGTGCTGCTTCTTCATTATCTGATCTTCTTGCTCCAGCCGCCCAAACCAGCTCCGGTGGGACTGCCTGCTCCCGCCTCCCGTGGCCGACTGTGCTGCCACACAGGCCGCACCGCCCCACCCTACTTCATTGTTGGCCAGGCCATTCCTCTACTCACCCACACCTCCTGTTATTTTCCGGCGATGGCAGCCGGACCAGTAAACCCTCGTACTCCCCACCGCATGGGAAACCATTGCCGAGTCTTCCCCGGCTCCGTGTCCTTCCCTTCCTAGGCCTCGCCGTCATCCACCGCCATGGTGCTCTCGGCGCGGCCTGGTCAACATGGTCAACGAACGACATCCATCGGCCATGGACTGTACGCGCAAAATAATGATTCCTCCACCTGACAACTGGGACCCACCGGAAGGGCCTCTGTATTTCACGAAAAAAAACGTTCCCCCCGCTGACATGTCAGACCCACCAGCTATATCTTCGCACGCAAGGAAGTGCCTCCTTATTACGCACAAAAAATGAATACCCACCCTGCTAGATGGGACCCACCATAGTGGGAGGATGACTTGTGGGCCAACTAAGTTGACAGGGAAGGAGGGCTTTGTCAACTTAGTCAATATGAACGATTCTAGCTCCAGTGACCGTACGATGTCCATCCAACGGCCATAGTGCTTCTTCAACCTCTGGTCTTCTTGCTCCAGCCACCCAAAGCAGCGTCGGTCGTGTCGCGTGCTCCTGCCTCTCATGGCCGGCTGTGATGCCGCGGAGGCCTCACCGGCCCCTACTACTCCCACCGATGGCCCAGGGTATCCCTCTACTCACCCACACCCCATGTTATTCTGCGGCGACGGCAGCCTCACGCTGCAGCCGAACCAGTGAACCCTCGTACTCCTTCCGCGCGGGCTACCACTGATGCCTCTTCCCCGGCTCCGCGTCGTCCCCTTCCTAGGCCTTGCCGTCGTCCAGACCACCACCCTGGTGCTCTCGGCACGGCATGGTCAACGTGGTCAATGACCGACTTCCATCGGAGAGTACTGTACATGGAGAGGCTGACAGCTGGGTCCAGGCGGCTGCAAGGAAGTGCCTCCTTATTACGCGCAAAATAATTATTCCTCCACCTGACAGCAGGGACCCACCGGAAGGGCCACCTTATTTCGCAAAAAAACATTTCCCACCTGACTGCTGGGACCCACCAGACGGGCCAGTGTATTTCACGAAAAAACGTTCCCCGCGCTGTCAACTCGGACCCACCAGAAGTGCCTCCTTATTACGCACAAAAAATGAATACTTCCCTTGCTAGCTGGGACCCACCATGGTGGGAGGCTGACTTGTGGGACTACTAAGTTGACTGGGACGGAGGCCTTTGTCAACTTTAGTCAATATGAACGATTCTATCTCCAGTGACCGTACGATGTCCATCCAACGGCCGTAGTGCTTCTTCAACCTCTGGTCTTCTTGCTCCAGCCGCCCAAAGCAGTGCCGGTCGTGACGCATGGTCCTGCCTCCCATGGCCGGTTGTGCTACCACGGAGGCCTCACCGCCCCCTACTATTCCCACCGCTGGCCAGGCCCTGCGGCGACGGCAGCCTCACACTGTAGTCGAACCAGTGAACCCTCGTACTCCTCTCCGCGCGGGCTTCCACTGCCGCGTCTTCCCCGGCTCCCCGTCGTCCCCTTCCTAGGCCTCGCTGTCGTCCATCGCCCTGGTGCTCTCGGCGCGGCATGGTCAACATGGTCAAGGAACGACTTCCATCGGACATGGACTGTACGTGGAGAGGCTGACAGTTGGGTCCACGGCCGCAGCAAGGAAGTGCCTACTTATTACGCGAAAAATAATGATTCCTCCACTTGACAGCTGGGACCCACCGGACGGGCCACTGTATTTCGCGAAAAAAACATTTCCCCCTGACTGCTGGGACCCACCAGCTACATCTTCGCATGCAAGGAAGTGCGTCCGGGCAAAAAAACAAAACGATTCGCCCCCCTGACTGCTGGGGCCCACCAGCGACACCTTCGCACGGAAGGAAGTGCGTCCGG
>NC_041393.1:642380915-642381683 GCF_002162155.2 Triticum dicoccoides
CCACTAGCTACATCTTCGCACGCAAGGAAGTGTGTCCGGGCAAAAAAAAAACGATTCGCCCCCCTGACTGCTGGGACCCACCAGCTACATCTTCGCAGGCAAGGAAGTGCCTGACAGTCAGGACCCACCTGGTCGAAGCGTACGTAGCGTTGTCATTCTGGTTGCGAACGTGTACGTACATACTGTTCGTTGTAGAGGCGCGCACGTGTCGTAGTAGAGGCGCGCACGTAGCATGTATACGTATGTACAGCGGCGAGGGTGCAAGAAAGAAAATACGGCCACGTACGTACATACGGGCAGGGTCTTGAACGCCTACTCGCGCATACGTACGGCCAGGGCTTGTGTACATGGTTGGGTCGGAACAGAGAAACAGCATCGTCATCGTGTTCATGGGGAGGCAACAGAATGCGTCGTGTTCATGGGGAGGCAACGGAATGCTCGTGTTCATCGGGAGGCAACGGAACGCGTGGGAGCCAACCGGCTTGGACGGAACAGGCAATGGAAACGAGGCCTGGTGTACCGCACAATGGAGGAAACGGACCTCCTACATTCGGAACGGGGTCCTGTTGATCGGGAGGGGTGTGGTGTACCGCAAAACGGAGGAAACGGACCTCCTACGGTCGAAACGGGGGTCCTGTTGATCGGGAGGGGTGTGGCGTACCGCAAAACAGATGAAACGGACTTGTGTTGGAGCGTTCCGGTCGAAACGGGGGTCCTGTTCATCGGAAGGGGTGTGGCGTACCGCAAAACGGACGAAACGGACTTGTG
>NC_041393.1:642382128-642409640 GCF_002162155.2 Triticum dicoccoides
AGGAATCACTCCATCGGGTTCAGTTAACAGCCATCGATCGATCGCTCGGGTTTAGTAACGCGTAGCCTGCAGTGCAATCGCTCGGGTTCAGTTAGAGCCCAACGCCTCGCTCGGGTTCAGTTAGAGCCAACGCCTCACACACACTTGCGTACGTGTACGAGAGAAACGCGCATCACTCGGCCCCCGACCTCCCACTGTAACCGGCAACTCCCCAAAATTTTCCTCCCCCTCGCTTCTACCACGGTTTTTCCCATCATGGACGGCCCAAAGAATGTCATGCAGCTGCGTCTCCGGCCCGCCCAGGACGAAAAGCCCATTTTCTTTCATGATTTTGTGTCATAGAAGTAGGAGCCCATCACATCTATGATGATACCGGGTTTTGTCACAATTATCGTCATAGAAGTGTCATATGTATGACAGAAAAAAAATTCATTCGGCCCAAAATGTCACAGATGTGTCTTTTTTT
This sequence comes from Triticum dicoccoides, assembly GCF_002162155.2. Lineage (NCBI taxonomy): Eukaryota > Viridiplantae > Streptophyta > Magnoliopsida > Poales > Poaceae > Triticum > Triticum dicoccoides. The sequence goes on from NC_041393.1 coordinate 642,382,595, forward strand.
TGTAGTGTTGCGTTGGTTTTCCTTGAAGAGGAAAGGGTGATGCAGCAAAGTAGCGTAAGTATTTCCCTCAGTTTTTGACAACCAAGGTATCAATCCAGTAGGAGGATCCTCAAAAGTCCCATGCACCTACACAAACAAACAAGAACCTCGCAACCAACGCAATAAAGGGGTGTCAATCCCTTCACGACCACTTGCGAAAGTGAGATCTGATAGAGATGATATGATAAGATAAATATTTTTGGTATTTTTATGATATAGATTGGAAAGTAAAATATGCAAATAAAAGATAGGTGAAAAACTTATATGATAAAAGATAGACCCAGGGGCCATAGGTTTCACTAGTGGCTTCTCTCAAGATAGCATAAGTATTACGGCGGGTGAACAAATTACTGTCGAGCAATTGATAAAAAAGAGCATAGTTATGAGATTATCTAGGCATGATCATGTATATAGGCATCACGTCTTTGACCATTAGATCGAAACGATTCTGCATCTACTACTATTACTCCACACATCTACCGACTCCTGCCTGCATCTAGAGTATTAAGTTCATGAAGAATAGAGTAACGCATTAAGAAAGATGACATGATGTAGAGGGATAAACTCATGCAATATGAAATAAAACCCATCTTTTTATCCTCGATGGCAACAATACAATACGTGCCTTGCTGCCCTTGCTGTCACTGGGAAAGGACACCGCAAGATTGAACCCAAAGCTAAGCACTTCTCCCATTGCAAGAAAGATCAATCTAGTAGGCCAAACTAAACTGATAATTCGAAGTGACTTGCAAAGATAACTTAATCACACATAAAAGAATTCAGAGGAGATTCAAATATTTCTCACAGAACTTGATCATAAACCCACAATTCATCGGATCTCGACAAACACACGGCAAAAAGAGTTACATCGAATAGATCTCCATGAAGATCGAGGAGAACTTTGTATTGAGATTCAAAGAGAGAGAAGAAACCATCTAGATAATAACTATGAACCCGAAGGTCTGTGGTAAACTACTCACAACTCATCGGAAGGGCCTTGGAGATGATGTAGAGGCCCTACATAGTCGATTCCCCCTCCGGCGGAGCGTTGACGAAGGCTCCAAGATGGGATCTCGCGGATACAGAAGGTTGCGGTGGTGGAATTATGTTTTTTTGGTCTCTTCTGATGGTTTCAGGGTACGGGAGTATATATAGGAGGAAGAAGTAGGTCGGTGGATGCTCGAGGGGCCCACGAGGGTGGGAGACGCGCCCACCCCCAGGGGGCGCGCCAGGCACCCTCGTGGCTGCCTCGGTTGTTGCTTGAGGTCCACTCCAAGTCTCCAGGTTTACATTTGTTCCAAAAAGATCGCTCCCGAAGGTTTCATCCCGTTTGGACTCCACTTGATATTCCTTTTTCTTCGAAACACTAAAATAGGCAAAAAAAAATCAGCAATTCGGGCTGGGCCTCCGGTTAGTAGGTTAGTCCCAAAAATGATATAAAAGTGTAAAGTAAAGCCCATAAACATCCAAAATGGGTAATATAAAAGCATAGAACAATAAGAAATTATAGATACGTTGGAGACGTATCAAGCATCCCCAAGCTTAATTTCTGCTCGTCCTTGAGTAGGTAAATGATAAAAACAGAATTTTTGATGTGGAATGCTACCTAGTATAATTCTCAATGTAATTTTCTTTATTGTGGCATGAATGTTCATATCCAAATGATTCAAAATAAAAGTTCATATTGACATAAGAAATAGTAATACTTCAAGCATACTAATAAAGCAATCATGTCTTCTCAAAATAGCATGGCTAAAGAAAGTTATCCCTACAAAATCATATAGTCTGGCTGTTGCTCTATCTTCATCACACAAAGTATTTAATCATGCACAACCCCGATGACAAGACAAGCAATTGTTTCATACTTTAGTAATCTCAAACTTTTCCAACTTTCACGCAATACATGAGCGTGAGCCATGGACACAGCACTATATATGGCATAGAATGGTGGTTGTGGAGAAGACAAAAAGGAAAAGATAGTCTCACATCAACTAGGTGTATCAACGATATGCCATTAATAGATATCAATGTGAGTGAGTAGGGATTGCCATGCAACGGATGCACTAGAGCTATAAATGTATGAAAGCTCAACAAAAGAAACTAAGTGGGTGTGCATCCAACTTGCTTGCTCATGAAGACCTAGGGCATTTTGAGGAAGTCCATCATTGGAATATACAAGCCAAGTTCTATAATGAAAAATTTCCACTAGTATATGAAAATAACAACATAGGAGACTCTCTATCATGAAGATCATGGTGCTACTTTGAAGCACAAGTGTGGTAAAAAGGATAGTAGCATTGTCCCTTCTCTCTTTTTCTCTCATTTTTTTATTTGGCCTTTCTCTTTTTTTTATTTGGCCTTTTTCTTTTTTTTATAAAGTCTGAAGTCTCATCCCGACTTGTGGGGGAATCATAGTCTCCATCATCCTTTCCTCACTTGGGACAATGCTCTAATAATGAAGATCATCACACTTTTATTTACTTACAACTCAAGATTACAACTCGATAATCAGAACAAAATATGACTCTATATGAATGCCTCCGACGGTGTACCGGGATATGCAATAAATCAAGAGTGACGTGTGTGAAATAATTATGAAGGTGGCTTTGCCACAAATACGATGTCAACTACATGATCATGCAAGAGCAATATGACAATGATGATGCATGTCATAATAAACGAAATGGTGGAAAGTTGCATATATCTCGGAATGGCTATGGAAATGCCATAATAGGTAGGTATGGTGGCTGTTTTGAGGAAGGTATATGGTGGGTGTATGGTACCGGCGAAAGTTGCGCGGCACAAGAGAGGCTAGCAATGGTGGAAGGGTGAGAGTGCGTATAATCCATGGACTCAACATTAGTCATAAAGAACTCATATACTTATTGCAAAAATCTACAAGCCATTGAAAACAAATTACTACGCGCATGCTCCTAGGGGGATAGATTGGTAGGAAAATACCATCGCTCGTCCCCGACCGCCACTCATAAGGAAGACAATCAATAAATAAAATTGTGCTCCAACTTCATCACCAAGCGGTTCACCATACGTGCATGCTACGGGAATTACAAACTTGAACACAAGTATTCTTTAAATTCACAATTACCCAACTAGCATGACTCTAATATCACCATCTCTATATCTCAAAACAATTATCAAGCATAAAATTGACCATAGCATCCAATTCACTCCCTATGATAGTTTTTATTATACCCAACTTGGATGCCCATCATTTTGGGACCAATTTTATAACCATAGCAAATACCATGTTGTTCTAAAATACTCTCAAAATAATATAAGTGAAGCATGAGAGATCAAAAATTTCTTCAAAATTAAGGCACCGACGTGCTCTAAAAGATAAAAGTGAAGCACATAGAGCAGAACTATCTAGCTTAAAAGATATAAGTGAAGCACATAGAGTATTCTAATAAATTCTAAATCATGTGGGTTTCCCCAAAAAGGTGTGTAAAGCAAGGATGATTGTGGAAATATAAAAATCAAAGAATCATATCATACAAGACGCTCCAAGCAGAACACATATCATGTGGCGCATAAAAATATAGCTCCAAGTAAAGTTACTGATAGACGAAGACGAAAGAGGGGATGCCTTCCGGGGCATCCCCAAGCTTAGGATTTTGGTTGTCCTTGAATATCTTGGGGTGCCATGGGCATCCCAAAGCTTAGTCTCTTGCCACTCCTTATTCCATAGTCATTCAAATCTTTACCCAAAACTTGAAAACTTCACAACACAAAACGCAACAGGAGATCTCATAAGCTCCGTTAGTGCAAGAAAGAAAAACAACCACATAAGGTACTGTAATGAACTCATTCTTTATTTATATTGGTGTTAAACCTACTGTATTCCAACTTCTCTATGGTTCATACCCACCGATATTAGCCATAGATGCATCAAAATAAGCAAACAACACACGAAAAACAGAATCTGTCAAAAATAGAACAGTCTGTAGCAATCTATAACTCCCGAATACTTCTGGAACTATAAAAATCCTACCAAAATAGGAAGTCCTGGGAAATTTGTCTATTGATATACAGAAAAAAGAATCAACGCAAAAGCACGTTTCTGTGAATTACTAAAATTATTTTTGTGCGCGCAAAAGTTTCTGTTTTTCAGCAGAATCAAATTAACTATCACCGTAGGTTATTCTATAGGTTCTACTTGGCACAAACACTAATTAAAACATGAAAAAACATCTAAAAATAAGCTAGATGAAAATTTTATTAGTAAACAGAATCAAAAGGCAAGAAACAAAAATAAAATTGGGTTGCCTCCCAACAAGCGCTATCGTTTAACGCCCCTAGCTAGGCATAAAAGCGAGGATAGATCTAAGTAGTGCCATCTTTGGCATTCAATTCATAAGTAGCTCGCATGATAAATTCATAATGTAATTTAACTTTCTTTCTAGGGAAGTGTTCCATGCCTTTCCTTAATGGAAATTGGAATCTAATATTCCCTTCCTTCATATCGATAATTGCACCAATCATTCTAAGGAAAGGTCTACCAAGAATAATAGGACATGAAAGATTGCAATCTATATCAAGAACGACAAAATCTACGGGCACATAATTCCTATTTGCAACAATAAGAACATCATTGATCCTTCCCATAGGTTTCTTAATGGTGGAATCCGCAAGGTGCAAATTTAAAGAGCAATCACCAAAATCATGGAAACCTAGCACATCACATAAAGTTTTCGGAATCGTGGAAACACTAGCACCCAAATCACATAAAGCATAGCACTCATGATCTTTAATTTTAATCTTTATAGTAGGTTCCCATTCATCATAAAGTTTTCTAGGTATATAAACTTCAAAATTAAGTTTTTCCTCATAAGAGTGCATCAAGGCATCAACAATATGTTTGGTAAAAGCTTTATTTTGACTATAAGCATGAGGAGAATTCAACACAGATTGCAACAAGGAAATACAATCTATTAAAGAACAATTATCATAATTAAATTCCTTGAAATCCAAGATAGTGGGTTCAATGCTATTTAAAGTTTTGACCTCTCCAATCCCACTTTTACCAAATTGAGCATCAAGATCTAAAAACTCCGAACTATTAGGACACCTTTTAACTAAAGTTGACTCATCTCCAGTCCCATCATTATCAAGATTCATATTGCAAAACAAAGACTTAATAGGAGACACATCAATATCTTTTAGATCTTCATCATTATTTTCTCCTAACCCTTCTAGTTTGCCAGCCATCTTATTGACCAAGGTGGCTTGCTTATCAGAAATTTGGGCTATTGATTTTTCAAGACGAGCAATCTGAGAATTCAAACCATAAAATTCTTTAGACATATCATCAAGCTCTTTGTTCATGTGCTCCATAAAGCTCTTTTGTTCTTTAAGCTCTTTTTGAAAGAAACTATTATGCTCAAATTGTAAAGTCATAAAACTTATAATATTTAATATAATCTCTTCCAACCTTCTAAGATGAAGGTCGGTGCTTTTAGGCAAAGCCATAAGGGAAAACGGGCACACAAAAAGACAAGCGAAAGAGAGAGGAGATTAGGAAAGAGAGGGCAAATAAAACGGCAAGGGTGAAGTGGGGGAGAGGAAAACGAGAGGCAAATGGCAAATAATGTAATGCGAGGGAGATGAGTTTGTGATGGGTACTTGGTATGTCTTGACTTGAGCGAAGACCTCCCTAGCAACGGCGTCAGAAATCCTTCTTGCTATGTCTTGAGCTTGCGTTGGTTTTCCTTGAAGAGGACTGGGTGATGCAGCAAAGTAGCGTAAGTATTTCCCTCGGTTTTCGAGAACCAAGGTATCAATCCAGTAGGAGGCTGCTCAAAAGTCCCATGCACCTACACAAACAAACAAGAACCTCGCAACCAACACAATAAAGGGGTTGTCAATCCCTTCACAGCCACTTGCGAAAGTGGGATCTGATAGAGATAATATGATAAGGTAAATATTTTTGGTATTTTTATGATATATATTGGAAAGTAAAAGATGCAAATAAAAGATAGATGAAAAACTTATATGATAAAAGAAAGGCCCGGGGGCCATAGGTTTCACTAGTGGCTTCTCTCAAGATAGCATAAGTATTACGGTGGGTGAACAAATGACTGTCAAGCAATTGATAGAAAATCACATAGTTATGAGATTATATAGGCATGATCATGTATATAGGCATCACGTCCGTGACAAGTAGATCAAAACGATTCTGCATCTACTACTATTACTCCACACATCGACCAACTCATGCCTGCATCTAGAGTATTAAGTTCATGAAGAACAGAGTAACGCATTAAGAAAGATGACATGATGTAGAGGGATAAACTCATGCAATATGAAATAAACCCCATCTTTTTATCCTCGATGGCAACAATACAATACGTGCCTTGCTGCCCCTGCTATCATTGGGAAAGGACACCGCAAGATTGAACCCAAATCTAAGCACTTCTCCCATTGCAAGAAAGATCAATCTAGTAGGCCAAACCAAACCGATAATTCGAAGAGACTTGCAAACATAACTTAATCACACATAAAAGAATTCAGAGGAGATTCAAATATTTCTCATAGATAAACTTGATCATAAACCCACAATTCACCGGATCTCAACAAACACACCACAAAAAGAGTTACATCGAATAGATCTCCAAGAAGATCGAGGAGAACTTTGTATTGAGATTCAAAGAGAGAGAAGAATCCATCTAGCTAATAACTATGTACCTGAAGGTCTGTGGTAAACTACTCACAACTCATCGGAACGGCCTTGGAGATGATGTAGAGGCCCTCCATGGTCGATTCCCCCTCCGACGGAGCGCCGACGAAGGATCCAAGATGGGATCTCGCGGATACAGAAGGTTGCGGCGGTGGAATTAGGTTTTCATGGTCGCTTTTGATGGTTTCAGGGTACGGGAGTATATATAGGAGGAAGAAGTAGGTCGGTGGATGCTCGAGGGGCCCACGAGGATGGGGGACACGCCCAACCCCAAGGGGCGCGCCGGGCACCCTAGTGGTCGCCTCGATTGTTGCTTGATGTCCACTCCAAGTCTCCAGGTTTGTATTTGTTCCAAAAAGATTGCTCCCGAAGGTTTCATCCCGTTTGGACTCCATTTGATATTCCTTTTCTTTGAAACACTGAAATAGGCAAAAAAAATAGCAATTCGGGCTGGGCCTCCGGTTAGTAGGTTAGTCCCAAAAATGATATAAAAGTGTAAAGTAAAGCCCATAAACATCCGAAACAGGTAATATAATAGCATGGAACAATAAAAAGTTATAGATACGTTGGAGATGTATCAAGCATCCCCAAGCTTAATTCCTACTCGTCCTCGAGTAGGTAAATGATAAAAACAGAATTTTTGATGTGGAATGCTACCTAGTATAATTCTCAATGTAATTTTCTTTATTGTGGCATGAATGTTCATATCCAAATGATTCAAAACAAAAGTTCATATTGACATAAGAAATAGTAATACTTCAAGCATACTAATAAAGCAATCATGTCTTCTCAAAATAGCATGGCTAAAGAAAGTTATCCCTACAAAATCATATAGTCTGGTTGTTGCTCTATCTTCATCACACAAAGTATTTAATCATGCACAACCCCGATGACAAGACAAGCAATTGTTTCATACTTTAGTAATCTCAAACTTTTCCAACTTTCATGCAATACATGAGCGTGAGCCATGGACATAGCACTATATGTGGCATAGAATGGTGGTTGTGGAGAAGACAAAAAGGAAAAGATAGTCTCACATCAACTAGGTGTATCAACGGGCTATGGATATGCCATTAATAGATATCAATGTGAGTGAGTAGGGATTGCCATGCAACGGATGCACTAGAGCTATAAATGTATGAAAGCTCAACAAAAGAAACTAAGTGGGTGTGCATCCAACTTGCTTGCTCACGAAGACCTAGGGCATTTTGAGGAAGCCCATCATTGGAATATACAAGCCAAGTTCTATAATGAAAAAATCCTACTAGTATATGAAAGTGACAACATAGGAGACTCTCTATCATGAAGATCATGGTGCTACTTTGAAGCACAAGTGTGGTAAAAAGGATAGTAGCATTATCCCTTCTCTCTTTTTCTCTCATTTTTTTATTTGGCCTTTCTCTTTTCTTATTTGGTCTTTCTCTTTTTTTATAAAGTCCGAAGTCTCATCCCGACTTGTGGGGGAATCATAGTCTCCATCATCCTTTCCTCACTTGGGACAATGCTCTAATAATGAAGATCATCACACTTTTATTTACTTACAACTCAAGATTACAACTCGATACTCAGAACAAAATATGACTCTATATGAATGACTCCAGCGGTGTACCGGGATATGCAATGAATCAAGAGTGACATGTATGAAATAATTATGAAGGTGACTGCCACAAATACGATGTCAACTACATGATCATGCAAGAGCAATATGACAATGATGATGCATGTCATAATAAACGGAACGGTGGAAAGTTGCATATATCTCGGAATGGCTATGGAAATGCCATAATAGGTAGGTATGGCGGCTGTTTTGAGGAGGGTATATGGTGGGTGTATGGTACCGGCAAAAGTTGCGCAACACAAGAGAGGCTAGCAATGGTGGAAGGGTGAGAGTGCGTATAATCCATGGACTCAACATTAGTCATAAAGAACTCATATACTTATTGCAAAAATCTACAAGCCATTGAAAACAAATTACTACGTGCATGCTCCTAGGGGGGTAGATTGGTAGGAAAAGACCATCGCTCGTCCCCGACCACCACTCATGAGGAAGACAATCAATAAATAAAATTGTGCTCCAACTTCATCACAAAGCGGTTCACCATACGTGCATGCTACGGGAATCATAAACTTCAACACAGGTATTCTTTAAATTCACAATTACCCAACTAGCATGACTCTAATATCACCATCTCTATATCTCAAAACAATTATCAAGCATCAAATTGATTATAGCATCCAATTCACTTCCTATGATAGTTTTTATTATACCCAACTTGGATGCCCATCATTCTAGGACCAATTTTTTAACTATAGCAAATACCATGCTTTTCTAAAAGACTCTCAAAATAATATAAGTGAAGCATGAGAGATCAACAATTTCTGCAAAATTAAGCCACCACCGTGCTCTAAAAGATATATGTGAAGCACATAGAGCAAAACTATCTATCTCAAAAGATATAAGTGAAGCACATAGAGTATTCTAATAAATTCTAAATCATGTGGGTTTCCCCCAAGAGGTGTGTACAGAAAGGATGATTGTCGAAATCTAAAAAGCAAAGACTCATATCATACAAGACGCTCCAAGCAAAACACATATCATGTGGCGAATAAAAATATAGCTCCAAGTAAAGTTACTGATAGACGAAGACGAAAGAGGAGATGCCTTCCGGGGCATCCCCAAGCTTAGAATTTTGGTTATCCTTGAATATCTTGGGGTTCCATGGGCATCCCCAAGCTTAGGCTCTTGCCACTCCTTATTCCATAGTCCATCAAATCTTTACCCAAAAGTTGAAAACTTCACAACACAAAACTCAACAGAAAATCTCATAAGCTCCGTTAGTGCAAGAAAGAAAAACCACCACATAAGGTACTGTAATGAACTCATTATTTATTTATATTGGTGTTAAACCTACTTTATTCCAATTTCTCTATGGTTCATACCCACCGATACTAGCCATAGATGCATCAAAATAAGCAAACAACACACGAAAAACAGAATCTGTCAAAAACAGAACAGTTTGTAGCAATCTGGAACTCTAAAACTCCTAACAAAATAGGAAGTCCTGGGAAATTTGTCTATTGATATACAGCAAAAAGAATCAACACAAAAGCACGTTTCTGTGAATTACTAAAATTATTTTCGTGTAGGCAAAAGTTTCTGTTTTTCAGCAGAATCAAATTAACTATCACCGTAGGTTATCCTATAGGTTCTACTTGGTACACACACTAATTAAAACATGAAAAAAACATCTAAAAAGAATCTAGATGAAAATTTTATTACTAAACAGAAGCAAAAAGAAAGAAAATAAAATAAAATTGGGTTGCCTCCCAACAAGCGCTATCGTTTAACGCCCCTAGCTAGGCATAAAAGCGAGGATCGATCTAAGTAGTGCCATCTTTGGCATTCAATTCATAAGTAGCTCGCATGATAGATTCATAAGGTAATTTAACTTTCTTTCTAGGGAAGTGTTCCATGCATTTCCTTAATGGAAATTGTAATCTAATATTCCCTTCCTTCATATCAATAATTGCACCAACCGTACTAAGGAAAGGTCTACCAAGAATAATAGGACATTAATGATTGCAATCTATATCAAGAACGATAAAATCTACAGGCACATAATTCCTATTTGCAACAATAAGAACATCATGGATCCTTCCCATAGGTTTCTTAATGGTGGAATCCGCAAGGTGCAAATTGAAAGAGCAATGATCAAAATCATGGAAACCTAGCACATCACATAAAGTTTTCGGAATCGTGGAAACACTAGCACCCAAATCACATGAAGCATAGCACTCATGATTTTTAATTTTAATATTTATAGTAGGTTCCCATTCATCATAAAGTTTTCTAGGTATAGAAACTCCAAATTAAGTTTTACCTCATAAGATTGCATCAAGGCATCAACAATATGTTTGGTAAAAGCTTTATTTTGACTATAAGCATGAGGAGAATTCAACAAGGATTGTGACAAGGAAATACAATCTATTAAAGAAAAATTATCATAATTAAATTCCTTGAAATCAAAGATAGTGGGTTCAATGCTATTTAAAGTTTTGACCTCTCCAATCCCACTTTTACCAAATTTAGCATCAAGATCTAAAAACTCCGAATTATTGGGACGCCTTTTAACTAAAGTTGACTCATCCCCAGTCCCATCATTATTAAGATTCATATTGCAAAACAACAAATTAGTAGGAGACACATAAATAACTTTTAGATCTTCATCATTATTTTCTCCTAACCCTTCTGGTTTGGCAGCCATCTTATTGACCAAGGTGGCTTGCTTATCAGAAATTTGGGATATTGATTTTTCAAGACGAGCAATCTGAGAATTCAAACCATAAAATTCTTTAGACATATCATCAAGCTCTTTGTTCATGTACTCCATAAAGCTCTTTTCTTCTTTAAGCTCTTTTCGAAAGAAACTATTATGCTCAAATTGTAAAGTCATAAAACTTCTAATATTTAATTCAATCTCTTCCAACCTTCTAAGATGAAGGTCAGTGCTTTTAGGCAAAGCCATAAGGGCAAACAGGCAAAAAAAGACAAGCAAAAGAGAGAGGATATTGGGAAAGAGAGGGCAAATAAAACGGCAAGGGTGAAGTGGGGGAGAGGAAAACGAGAGGTAAATGGCAAATAATGTAATGCGAGGGAGATGAGTTTGTGATGGGTACTTGGTATGTCTTGACTTGAGCAAAGACCTCCCCGGCAACGGCGGCAAAAATCCTTCTTGCTACGTCTTGAGCTTGCCTTGGTTTTCCTTGAAGAGGAAAGGGTGATGCAATAAAGTAGCATAAGTATTTCCCTTAGTTTTGAGAACCATGGTATCAGTCCAGTACGAGGCTCCTCAAAAGTCCCACGCACCTACACAAACAAACAAGAACCTCGCAACCAACGCAGTAAAGGGGTTGTCAATCCCTTCATGGCCACTTGCGAAAGTGAGATCTGATAGAGATAATATGATAAGATAAATATTTTTGGTATTTTTATGATATAGATTGGAAAGTAAAAGATGCAAATAAAAGATAGATGAAAAACTTATATGATAAAAGATAGACCCAGGGGCCATAGGTTTCACTAGTGGCTTCTCTCAAGATAGCATAAGTATTACGGTGGGTGAACAAATTACTGTCAAGCAATTCATAGAAAAGCGCATAGTTATGAGATTATCTAGGCATGATCATGTATATAGGCATCATGTCCGTGACAAGTAGATCGAAACGATTCTGCATCTACTACTATTACTCCACACATCGATCGACTCCTGCCTGCATCTAGAGTATTAAGTTCATGAAGAACAGAGTAACGCATTAAGAAAGATGACATGATGTAGAGGGATAAACTCATGCAATATGATATAAACCCCATATTTTTATCCTCGATGGCAACAATACAATACGTGCCTTGCTGCCCCTGCTGTCACTGGGAAAGGATACCGCAAGATTGAACCCAAAGCTAAGCACTTCTCCCATTACAAGAAAGATCAATCTAGTAGGCCAAACCAAACTGATAATTCGAAGAGACTTGTAAAGATAACTTAATCACACATAAAAGAATTCAGAGGAGATTCAAATATTTCTCATAGATAAACTTGATCATAAACCCATAATTCATCGGATCTCAACAAACACACCGCAAAAAGAGTTACATCGAATAGATCTCCAAGAAGCTCGAGGAGAACTTTGTATTGAGATTCAAAGAGAGAGAATAAGCCATCTAGCTAATAATTATGGACCCGAAGGTCTGTGGTAAACTACTCACAACTCATCGGAAGGGCCTTGGAGATGATGTAGAGGCCGTCCGTGGTCGATTCCCCCTCCGGTGGAGCGTCAGCGAAGGCTCCAAGATGGGATCTCGCGGATACAGAAGGTTGCGACGGTGGAATTAGGTTTTCGTGGTCGCTTCTGATGGTTTCAGTGTACGGGAGTATATATAGGAGGAAGAAGTAGGTCGGTGGATGCTTGAGGGGCCCACGAGGGTGGGGGGCGCGCCCACCCCCAGGGGGCGTGCCGGACACCCTCGTGGCCGCCTCGGTTGTTGCTTGACGTCCACTCCAAGTCTCCAGGTTTGCATTTGTTCCAAAAAGATCGCTCCCGAAGGTTTCATCCTATTTGGACTCCGTTTGATATTCATTTTCTTCGAAACACTGAAATAGGCAAAAAAACAGCAATTCGGGCTGGGCCTCCGGTTAGTAGGTTAGTCCCAAAAATGATATAAAAGTGTAAAGTAAAGCCCATAAACATCCAAAACGGGTAATATAAGAGCATGGAACAATTAAAAATTATAGATACATTGGAGACGTATCAGATATTTGAAGAGATGTGATGCCTGGATTGGCAGATCGACATCCATGCGGGGGAGGCCGATCCTCCCGAATTCCTCGTTGTCTAGTATCATATACTACCACATGTCGATGTTTCTCCTTTCCAAAACCTTTATTGAAAGATTGGATAAATACCGCACAAATTCTTTTTGTGTGGGGGCAAGAACAAGAGAAGATACCACCTTATTAAAGGTCTCGTGTGTAGATCCAAAAAGAAAGGGGGTATTGGTGTTAAAGATCTTCATAAACAGAATATTTCCCTCCTGTCCAAGTGGTGGTGGAAATTAGGCACTGGAAAAGCACTCTGACAAGATATCATGAAGGCCAAATATCTATAGAGAAGTTCTATCACCTGTGTGAAACAGAAATTCAACAACTCCCTGGTCTGGAAGTCACTTCTTAAAGTGAAAGAATATTATATGACCAGAAGGGGGATATATATTCGTGTAGGTGACGTAGCTAGGCTTTGGCATGACTCCATAGCTATGCACCCACCCCTGCGGGTTACATACCCAGATTTATTTAGCATTGCAAACTTCCCTGATGATACGGTGTCTCAGTTCCAGGGCGGGGGGGGATCGCTGTTTAGACGCAGGTTGTTGGCGGATCTTACCCAGGAGATTGGCAACATAAAAAAACCATTAACAAGCCCAATTTGTCTGGTGGTAGTGACAAGATTGAATGGTTGTTTGGGTCGAAAGGCAAATACACAACCAAGTCAATGTATTCGTACCTGGACAGAAACTTAGGTGGCTGCAAGTACAGGTGGATTTGGAACGCCAAATTACCTGCTAAAATCAAGATCTTTTTGTGGCAGCTCCTTTAGGACGCGGTACTAACTAGAGATGTGATGAAACCTAGAAACTTGGCTGGAAACCTTCGATGTTCTTTTTGCAGTTGCAGAGAAACTTACCCGCACTTGTTCTTTTTATGCCCGATCGCTAGGATTTCCTGGTGAACAGTGGGGTCAGTACTGGTCACTGATTTGTGCTCAAATAATCTTTGTCAATTTTACTCTTGGTTTTATGCATATTGTCCCGAAGGGGAGCGGTTCTACACCACTGGATTGGCAGCTGCGTGCTGGGCCATCTGGAACTGTAGAAACAGAGCCACCTTCGAGTTCAAGAAACTTGCATCTCCTTTTGAGATTATTTTTACAAAAAGCGTTCACTTATCTTATTGGGCAGGGTTTCTGAAGGGCGGGGACTGGTTGGACCTAGAGAGAGGAGCGACCCTTCTAAAGGAGAACACTAAAAGCATGATGAGGATCTGCGCGTCGGCCTGCCCAGATGAGTCCCTGGAGTGAAGATCTCGGTGCATCGCGTGGTAGTCCCTTTTGGTGTTTGTGGTTTCCTTGTGCCTTTGCGTAGGCTTATCACAATCCTGTAATATGTGGCTATCTTGCTGTTGAACCTATGTAATTTGCGTGTTAGCGGTGGTCTAGGGTTTTCGCCCCATAGTGGTCGTTTCGAGTTGAGCGACTGCAGTGGGTTTCCCTAGACTGCCCTGGACTCGCTTTTCCCCTTTCCCTTTTACTTTTGAACACTCTTGGATTCGATTGTATTTCTGTTATCTTGGTAATGGAAAGGGGATTAGCCCAGTTAAAAAAGCATACATGGAAAAAATGTTAAAATCAAACCAAGTCAACAAAAAGGCAATCAAATTGACATTATCAACAAGCCATGCATAATTGAAAAATCAATGTAGAATGTTCACTAAGAAAGAAGCCCCTGATGTGTGCTACGGTATCCCTACCTTTTGACAAGAGGCACTCCTTCGATTTGAGCGAAAAGTGACCTTGACGATCCGACAACACTAGACACTTAGATAGTGTGTGTTGGCAATTGTTTAACCCAATCTCCTCTTTGTTACCAACGATGCAGATAGTCAACTTGAGAGCGAAGGTCAAATCACTGTGTGCAATCAAGAAATCATGAATATTGTGAATATGGATGGAGATTGATTAAGTTAGGATTCGGAAAAAAGTTCGTTAAAAGTCAAGGAACATGACAGTTTGCAAAAAGTTGCAACAATGACTAACTTATTTTAAACTAAATAAAACCTAAACCCTAAACGACACCCTAAGATATTTAAGGAGGGACATATATATCGAGGGGGGGAGCAAACTCAACGAGGTGGGGATGAATCCATCCCTAGGCCGGTTTCCTCCCTAAGTACAAACTCTAAAAATCTGCATATTGCTTTAATTCTATATGATAGGGTTATGTCATGCATGTCGATGGCAATGATTTAGCTTGTGTTTCCTGATTTCCTTCTATCTAATAGGGATGGTTTGTAGGGAGCTAAACATTCATTATAATGTGTACCCTTTTTGCTTTTGTATTGTTGGCATATCTTTTTACAAAAATATTATTTACGTGCTTATTTGGCGCGGAACTATTCTCCCTCCCTAGTTCATTCGTGTTTTTTTGTTTTGCCTTCTGTTTTAATGCACAATTTGATAAACTTACGGTGGATAATAAGGACTTATGCTATAAAATAGAATAAGGCAAAGAGCATAGATGCCAGATATTTCAAGCATTATATGCTTAGAAGACACTTCTTTGTCGTTTCTTATGTTTTGTCGATAAAATGTCAGGGTGCAGCAAAGTGCACGCTGTGCTTATAGTAATCCTACGATGGTAGGATAGGAAAAGGTTGTAAAAATTTACTGCAATGGCAAGCACTTGATATGGTTGTGTCGAAAAGTAGGTGAATAAGCTTGAGAAGGCCAATTTGGCTCCCGGGCTCAGCTGCAACCGCGCCGACCGAAAAAATCAAAACAAATACTAGAATTTTTTTAAAAAATTCCAATTTTTTTGTGTGGTAGATAATTTGATGTGTGAGGTTCGCTGCAAAATTCAACTCGTTTGGACATCTGAGCATCTCTCGGCAAAAAGACAAAATCAGGGTCTGTAAAAAAAATTACTGTTCACGAACTGTTTTGACCCGATTTGTCTTTTTTGCCGAGAGCTGCTCAAATGTCCAAATGAGTTCAATTTTGCAGCGGTCCTCAAGAAAACTATGGTGTGAGGTTGATTCAAGATAGTGTATACATGAGAGTTTGAAGTCGATGGGGTGCGGTGTAGCATGGCCAGCTACATGGAGTCATGCTGAAGATCAAGTTGGATTCTTACGGAAGACTTCACTCTGGGCCGATGGAGGGGTAATGGCGTAAGAGCTAAGAGAGTCGAAGCCTATTTCAGCAGGAAAAGTCGTCCGCCAAAAATTATGCCATGTCTTTGTTTTGTGTGAAAATGCAACAAATGTGGATGCGTGGCTGCTCGTGCGCGCTCAATTTTGGCGCACCGCTGGAGCTGCGCGCGCACTGCATTTTGGCGCGGCTGCTGGAGCCAGCGCTGTGCCCTGCGCCAAACCTGGCATTGCGCGCGCCGCAAACCAGATTTTTGCGCGCCGCGCGTTGGGCGCCTGTTGGAGATGCTCTAAAAGTGCACCAAAATCATACAAAACTATAATAAACATGGCATGACTACATCATAAATTATACATATATTGGAGACGTATCAGACATGTAAGAGACAATCCGGAAAAAGGGTGAGACAACTGTCAATTTGGCTCAAGGTGAAACAGTGCCATGTTGAAATTCCTTTTGGAATCACACATTAGTGAAGAAAAAGCTAGGAAATTGAGTTTGGGTAACTCTTATATGTGGCGTCTAACATGTGAGTTGTTCACTTTCATGCAGACAATTATCTGTGTGTGATTACTTTGAATGGATACTCCGGAAATTGGGAGCGCAAACTAGAGTAAAGGAGTAACTTAATTTTGCTCGAGAGTTGACTGTGAAGAAGACGAGAAGGGATTACAGTTGCATGTGGAGTCATGTGGAGTCTGGAAGTAGCAACGGTGCTCATGTTATAATCTCAAGTCCAATATACATGGAGGTTCGACGCACTACGAATTCAAAGTGGTGAAGAATATTCGTCAATGTGGAGTTTGTTAGAGTTGCCTTGAATATCTTGTACAATGTAGGTTATAGTTGGACTTGGATTGGAACTATATGTAGATAGGGTACAAAGATGTGTTTGACTATGACACTTGTATTCTAGGCCTCTTATATAATGTGGGGATAGACACACGATGTAATTGATGAGAGTTATTTTACGCTCATCACACCGTAGTTTAAACCAATTTATTTCAACAAGATATCTGCTTAGATATTGCTACTAATGACTAATGAATGCAAAGAACTCCAAAATTCTTTCTTTATTTTTCCATAGGTAATTGGCTAAATATGGACGAGATCAAGCATATACATGGAAATAATTAAGTAAACTGGAGATAAGAGATATCAAGTGGGAGGTGCACCAGAGCACAAGACGGTGTCTGATACGAGCGAAAGCGCTGATGCCATGCACCTGCGGCTTTAGGAGGTCCAATAAAGAAACTATTATATAGTCGCATTCGTCTAATTCACAACAAAGCATCGTCCAAAAAACCATCTCCACAACAGAAGCCATTCTTCAACCCTAGCCATCGCTATTTCCCATCTCATCTCCATAGCCACCACCATCTTCACCACCACAGCAAACCACCTTCAAGTTAGCCATACTTGTAATTATGTATCGCATCTAGCAACCACTGTAAGACATATTATCAATAAAGTATTCATATTAATGTGTTCTTCAATGATTTCTTCTTGCGATTCGATCACCATGTGTGAGTAATTCTGTAAGGTCATGGGTTGACGCATAGCCTTGCAACCCGATGTATTTGTTGGAGGGATCGATGGAATGACTTTGAACTAACGTCATGTATGCGTGAAATAAAATTGCATCATAGTTGTCTCTTGTCTCTCTCGCATTCTTCGTCTCTGCAGGTACCCATGATCACGAAGATCAAGTCACGAGGAAGCTAAGGGTAGGGTGAACGTGAAGATCTATTCTGAACAGTAGTGACAGAAAGGTTTAGTACGGTAGCATGGATCAAATATCTCGGGATACAAGACGTGTAATCATTAAACACCCAATGCTTTTGTCTGATTTATTTTAGTAACCAAGGTAACCCCGTGCAATAGAATGGGCCTATGGTTGGACAACTGACTCTTGATGCAGGGCACGTGCCGATCAAGATGTAATTTGGACACATCCCCACTTCGATACGTTGCTAGAACATCTTAAAGGTTGTCTTCCAAAGCACAAATTAAGATCATGATGATCCCAATCACAAATATATGGTTGTAAGAATCAAGTCCTCATACCCATGCCCATTTTTTATCACAAGTGTTTTTCGTTGCAACTTGATTACGATCCGGTCTAAAAACTGGAATTTAATACTCTCGCAAAAGTTTGGTAGAAACCCTTGTCTCAAGTGCATGCCCTCTCGTGGGTTTGATAACTCAGGGTCACTCCTTGAGGAAAGAGGTTGGGAACCTTTCTTCTACCCGTTCCTGGATCACCAAAGGGACTCATCAGACCTTTTTCTAGCGCCGTTGCCAGGGAGGAATTGTGTTGCTAGTCATTGTGTTAGATTTTTTTTCTAGAGTCTTCATTTTCAGTTTTTGTTCTAGTTGTAGTTCTAATATTTGTTGGAAGTGTTGTCACTAGAAAACCCAATTTTTTTATCATGGCTCGTAATCTTGGAAGCTTTGCTGCTCCAAGCAATAGCTTTATGCGTGAACTCATCATACAACCTAATATTGTTGCCGAGAAATATCAGATTACTCTATGGTTCAGTAAGACTAATTGGAAGCTCTACTTCTGAAGATTCTGTTATGCATTTGCATATTTTTTCTGAGTTATGTAACATGATACGCGTAAAAGACTATGAATCTGACACTTTGAAGCTGCGCCTATTTCCTTTCTCCTTGAGAGTAAAAGCTAAAGAATGGCTTCTAGCTTTGCCTAGAGGTAGTACAACTTCATGGAATGAATGTTGCAGTAAAATTTTGTCTAAGTTTGTCCCCTTGCAAAGATGCAACCGCGTTCACATATAACAAGTTTTAAGCAAATATATCGTGAGCCACTAGCGCTTGCGTGGGATCGCATGAAGGAGGCTATAAGATATTGTCCCGACCACGGGATGGAAGAATGGTTAATTATTCATATTTTTTATAATGCCTTAACTCACATGTCAAAACTATGCTTAACACTACTACAGGAGGAACTACTATGGGAAGACCCATAGCTAAAACAAAAAAGTTGCTGGACGATATGCAAGAGAATCATGCCCAATGGCATGTTGAGAATCGATATGTCTCCAATATATCTATAATTTTTTACTATTCTGTGCAGTTATATTATCAATCTTGGATGCTTTATAATCATTTTATAGTCATTTTATATCATTTTTTGGTACTAACCTATTGACATAGTGCCAAGTGCCAGTTGATGTTTTCTGCATGTTTTTTACATCGCAGGAAATCAATATCAGACAGAGTCCAAATGCCACGTAACTTTACGATGATTTTTTATGGACCAAAAGGAAGAAGTTGGGCCCTGGTTGCACCTGGGGGGAGTCCTGAGGAGGGGACAACCCACCAGGGCGCGCCAGGAGGCCCAGGCACGCCCAGGTGGGTTGTGCCCACCTCGGGTGCCCCCTGGACCGACTCTTTGCTCTATAAATACCCCAATATTATAGAAACCCTAGGGGAGTCGACAAAATTTTCATCCAGCGGCCGCAGAGTCCACAACACCGAGATCCAATCTAGACACCATCACGGAGGGGTTCACCACTTCCATTGGTGCCTCTCCCATGATGCGTGAGTAGTTCTTTGTAGACCTTCGGGTCCGTAGTTAGTAGCTAGATGGCTTCCTCTCTCTCCCTCTCTCTCTCTCTCTCTCTCTCTCTCTCTTGATTATCAATACAATGATCTCTTGGAGCGAGATCCATATGATGCAAGTCCTTTTTGTGGTGTGTTTGTTGGGCTATGATGAACTTCGAGTTTATGATCAGTTATATCTTTTTATATCCATGAAAGTTATTTGAGTTCTTTGATCTCTTATATGCGTGATTGCTTATAGCCTTGTATTTCTTATCCGATATTTGGGTTCTTGATCTATTTATCTTGCAACGGGAAGAGGTTCCCGGTAGTGAGGTTCGATCTTACAGTGCTTGATCCCAGTGACAGAAAGGGAACCGAGACGTATGTATCGTTGCTACTAAGGATAAAAAGACGGGATCCATATCTGCCGCAATAGATAAACGGATCTTGTCTACATCATGTCATTGTTCTTATTGCATTACTCCGTTTTTCCACGAACTTAATACACTAGATGCATGTTGGATAGCGGTCGATGTGTGAAGTAATAGTAGTAGATGCAGGCAGGAGTCGGTCTACTAATCTTGTACATGATGCCTATGTAATGATCATTGCCTGGATATCGTCATGATTATTTGAAGTTCTATCGATTGCCCAACAGTAATTTGTTCACCCATTGTTTGCTATTTTTCTCGAGAGAAGCCACTAGTGAAACCTATGGCCCCCGGGTCTTCTTTCTCATATATTTGCCTTGCGATCTACCTTTTCCTTGCGTTTATTTTCAGATCTATTAAACTAAAAAAATACAAAAATACCTTGCTGCAATTTATTTGATACGCGATCTATTTATCCCATCTACAAACTTATTTCACGTCCTTTGCCTATGTTGAGGCGTCGTACCCCGAAAGGGATTGACAATCTCTTTAACACGTCGGGTTGCGAGGTGTTGTTATTTGTGTGCAGGGGTTGTTTATGTTGTGTTGCTTGGTTCTCCTGTTGGTTCAATAACCTTGGTTTCATATTTGAGGGAAATACCTACCACCACTGTGCTGCATCATCCCTTCCTCTTTGGGGAAAAAACCGACGTAGCTTCAAGCGACATCAAGAATTCTACCACCAAGAGGGTCAATGCTATTGAGGAGAAGAATACAGAGTTGACCGCAAAACTTGATGAACTCATCGCTATGATGAGTAAAGAAGAGGTAAACGTTAATGCAATTACCAAAGAAAAATTTGTGATGTTAATTTAATTTCTTGTAGTAGTTATAGTCCTAACTAGAGAAATAACGAATTTGCTCCTAGATTACCTTATCCTAATAGTAGTGGAGCACCAAGTAATTTTAATGGAATGAGCAACGATAATAGAGCCACTTTGGATCATATTCTAAAAACTGTTTTTGTTAGCTAAAGTGAGCAAAATTAAATATTTAAAAATATCTCGAAGAATCATGATAACTTTATTGGTTAATTGACTGGTAAAGTTGCTAGACTCACTAATGATATGCTTGTCTTAGGTGGAAGAACTAGGAGCATGGAGGCGCACATGTTCCTAAAATTGCAGATAGTCAAACTTTGATTCTGGCTAAGTTTGCAGGAAAACTGGAACCAACCTAGTTGAGCATGTCAAAATGATCAGAAGTAGTGAAGGAAATGTAGAAGAGCTTAATAAGAGCCATATACCGAATATACTTATTACATTGCAGACTTCGTGAAGACATTGACATCTACGTGAAGTACTAAATGACGAAGCGTGTGGTCATTTTGTTGAACATGTAGCCACTAAGGTACATGAGTTGGATGATGAAATAGAGAAAATCTATATGGTAAGCTACCCACTAAACAAGAAGATATTTTTGAACCCACTATTGAAACTGAGACTGGTTTGGATAAATTCAATGCTTTACGGGTGCTAGTGTTTCTACTATCCCTAAGTCCGTTATGATAGACTCAGTGTTGGCCCTTATGTTAATAGCGAGATTAAGTTGAACATGGTCAATTCTATCTTTACACAACCAGTAGGAATTAATCATGGAGTAATCATTCAAATTAATGATTGCCCCATTATTATTGAGCTTGTTATAATTGATATGCCTGAAGATCCTATTGCACCTATCATTCTAGGTAGGCAAATTTTTAGAACTATAAAAGCTACTATCACTGTCTTTGAAGTAAAGCAATTCACACGTGGCCTCCCTAACACGACCCCATGAGGCGACATCCGCTTAAAGCCTTGTTACACGGCCTCTAACATTGTCTTGCAGCCACTAACAACCAATACCCTTTACCTGGTGTTTGACTTAGTGATGACAACACTCCATGACACAAAGTAAAAGGGGGTCATGAAGAGCACACAAAGGAAAAAATCACTTGGCCAAACACTTCCGAGTGAGCATAGATGATATGATTAAAAACAATGGATTACTTTGGATTTTTTTACAAAAATTACTTCATTTAGCAGTTTTTATCCGGACTACCCCTTCAACGTGAATTTTGCCAGTTTTAAACGCATTTAGCAATCTATCATTTGGGAATTCACTCTAAATAAATGACAAAAATATGTCCTGCTTCAAAATAAGCCAATGTTCCGCTTCAAATTTTCTTTAACAAAGCAACATCCCAATGAATAGATTAATTCTCAGTTTTACTCACTGACCTGATCAAGAACTAACCTAATTTGTGCTTCATCTTGTAGGATCAAACCTTGAGTCACCAATAACACCCTTATAAAAAAACTTTGTTAGTTCGGTTAACCCTCTTACACCAAGGTTAAAGATCCTAGTATGGAAAAATATCTATATAACCACAATTATATGGACAACTATATTTTTTTTACTTGATAAAAAAGTTCTCCATTTGAAAAAAGATATTATAAAATCTAAATTATAAAATAAATAAATGGATCCATAGAAGGTATATACTATGAATAAACCAAATATAGCTCGGACTCGCATAAGAAATTACATTAGTAATAATTCAGAACTTTCCCGGGTAAAGTTTATTGATGGAGTTAATCACTTTGATAATATGGTTAACTCTGCTATTGCATTATCCATTCATCACCTTCCATATGATCCATAAAACATCCCAAGTAAACATAATAAGTAATAACATAGAGCTTCATAAGAACGAAACAGTTATATATTCCATATGCACATGGCAATGATTACATACTAGTATATTTTTTATCTTTTCTTAACAATACACGTTCCTTAGTCCTAACTTCGTATAGAGCCTCCATGGTATGATTATTTATGTCCTTCTATCAACCCGATGGCCTTCCCTTGTTAACCATTTTTTGTTTGAACGGTAGTTAGATGCACACTCTTCGTTCTGAATACCAAAGATGTTGGGGAATTGGGGCCAAACATAGCCTTCCTCAAATCCATGAATAGTATTTTCGCTGTTTGAATAAACATAAAATAATTAAGGGTATGTATGTTCAGGTGTGTGAAATGGTCATAGAAGACCCGAACTTGGGGATTCTATCATAGGGTGCATGGATCCGTCCAATTTGGCCTCTCTCATTATTACTCTCTCCGTCCGAAAATACTTGTCATCAAAATGAACAAAAAGGGATGCATCTAGAACTAAAATACATCTAGATACATCTCCTTTTATTCATTTTGATGACAAGTATTTCCGGATGGAGGGAGTATATATCACCAGCTAATCCTGCTCCTGCACCGTAATATCTGCAACAAGAGAAAAGTAACATCATTCTTTTGTACATGATTTGAGAGAGCTCATGGCTTATGAAACCATTTTGCTTGGTTGTTATGTCTAAACTTCCTACCTCCAACAATGTTGAGATCCTTGAGGATGCCCAAACACGCATTCCCACATTTCTGGCATGAACGTAGCAAGAAATCTTTAGTAACCACAAACTTGAAGTTAATTACTGAATAATGTACCGGGTTACGGAATGCCTACAGTCAATGATGTATTCTCAGGAGGGATCTCCATAAACACTTTCTTGCCATAGATAAAGTTCAAAACCAATGATTTGAATCCCTTTGTGAAATCAAGAATGAATTTGAATGGCTTCTTCCCAACATAGAGGCAGAGACACCTCTTTTCAGCTCTTGCTTAGATCGCCCTTAAGCTGCAAGAGACAAGGCCTCATGAGCTCCATAATCCTACTCCCATTGATCCATATTAATTGTCGTAGATTTAGTATAACTTTGTGCTAAATCAGTGACAAATTATATGGATCGAAGGGAGTACCATATTAAAATAGAAAAATATTACTCCCTCTGATCCAAACTAATTGACGCTACCTTAATATAGGCCTGATATGGTTGTGCGGAAAAGTAGGTGAATGAGCTTCGGCTGCCCAATATATACTCTCATCGGTCTCACACCAATTGACCGGCCATCAAAATATAGGCTTGCTGAACCAGGTGAGTAATAATTCCTGGAAAGACCATTCATTAGAATTATAAATGAGAGTATCTGGTCACAACTATCAGAAAAATTCAAATTAAAACAGTAGGAAGTTGAGAAGGTACAAGGAAAAATAGTAACTTCTCTTTTGAGACAAAAGAAAAAAATAGTAACGCGAATATGCGTAGGAGTATATGCGACGGTTGTTGGGCCAGGCCCAACGAGGCGAAGGGGGAACACGAGTTTCCGCAAAAGGCGGGAAACAGAATCGCGCGGGAAGCGCATCGACTGCTCTGTTCCGTCTCCAGGCCGAATGTCCGATTACAGCTTGGGACGATGAGGCGAATCCGATTTCAGAAGGAAGCGCGTCGTCTCCACACTATATAATCCCAGCCCACCGATCAATCCAATCCCTCCTCAAACACAGCTAGCTAAGAAATCATGGCCATCACGAAAGCGAGAAAATCAGTCAAGAGATCAACTTCCGCCACCGCCGACGCCGGAGCCGGAGCCAGCAGCTCCATGTCCATGGCGCCTCCGCCCGTACCAAGTGGGTTGAACGAAGTCAAGCAGCCGCCGCCGCTGCCTCCTGGCGTCTACTTCAACCCGACGAAGGCGGACAGGATGGGGTTCCTCAACCGGTGGATCGCCGGCGACGACAAGATGCCGGACGCGCGGGGGTTCATCTTCCACGCTGACATGTACGACAACGACCCCTACGCGCTGCAGCGGCTGCACCCGCCGGCCAGCGCCCGCGACGGCAAGCACACGTGGTGGTTCCTCGGCGAGAGCAAGTTCCAGAGCCCGTGCAGCGCGGCCAAGAACAAGCGCGCCGACCGCAGCGTCCGGACCGGCGGGTTCTGGCGGGTGGAGCAGAGCAAGGAGGAGCTTCGCGAAGAGGGCGGGCGCAAGAACTGCTTCGGTTTCTACTACGTGCCCCCGCCCCCGTCCAAGAAGCGCAAGACGCCGTGGCTCATGCAGGAGTTCACCAGCGACATGGACAGGGGCGCCGGCAGGAAGGGCGTGCCCGCGCTCCACAAGCTCTATGTCACGCCGCGCCCCGAGGGCCTGAGGGAAGTCTACGGGGAGGACGGCCTGACGGAGGGGAAGAAGAAGCCTGTCCCGGCAGACTATTTCGCCGCGGCCGCCGCGCTGATGCCGCCGGGTAGTGTCCGTGGTCTCCGGCAAGAGCAAGTTGAGCCGCCACAGGCGTCGGATCTGCCGCCTTTGCCCTCGCCTCTTCCTCATTACGGCGGCGATGACGACGACGACGGCCAAAACTTCATGGATGGCATAATGTCGTCGGCGGGTCCTCTTCATTATGACGACAGCGAGAAGGGACAGAACTCCATGGGGGCAGCCAGCGTTCTTGGTCAGTACCAGCAGCAGCAGCATGATGAGGACGGGCCGGAGGATAATTTCAGCATTCCAATGGACCAATTCATGAAAATATTTGACAAGCCAGCGGAGACGGAGGGGGAAGAACCGGCGTGGGACTCTTTGCCGGACATAGTTGATCATGATGAGTTAGTGAAATTCAACAAGGATGCTTAGATTGCAGTTCCAGTTAGACTGAGAGATCCAAGTTCCACTTAGAAAGACAGATCATCGACTGATTTGCTAGCTAGAGCTAGAGACTATTCTTTGGTTGATTGGATTGGGGGATAATTTGTGAGCGCTTCTGGTCTATCTATGCCAGTAGTTGTTCTCCATGTACTGTGTTTGTATTATAGCATATGATGTGGTTGGTTTCAAGACTGTTTATATTCACAATTACAGGGAAAGAAATGTTGATTTAGTAGGCTATTTTTAACTTCCTGCCCTAGTAATTTTACTTGATTTTCGATCGTTCAAAAATGACGCGAGTGTCGTAGAAGATTTGCACGAGAAGCATGAAGTTTGAACATAGTTAGAGCATATTTCGCCGATCCCTTAAAACCGGTTAGAGAAGTAAAATCACCATTTACTCCTCTAACCGGCACCTAGCCCTAGTCCTAAAGTCTATATTGGCATATACAATTTGGCGGCGGCTACAGATCAGGTGGCTGATTTTATCCAATTTTAAGCCGCCTAGCCAGCCGTCCGATTTGCTCAATTAGGATGTATTAGAGGCGCTCGATTCCTCCTCAAATATCACTCCTGTCCATGGGTCACGCATCATAGCTTGTCGCCTGCAAGCAGCACTGCCGTACTCGACTTGTCGCGCTGCCAGTAGCAATGCCCCGCCCCATTGCAGCGCCGCACGACCGCGTTGCAGCACTCCCTACAGCAGAAAAAGCGTCGAGTAGTGGTCGTTCCCTTTTTGCTCTACAACAGCGGGCAGGATCAGCAGCGGAGGAGGAGCAGAGCTTGTGGCAGGAGTGGCAAGTGTTGACATTGATCTAGAGGAAGGGGAAGATGATGATCGGCGGGAAAAATGTGTGGTTATGGCTTCCTACATGGGGGGATAAGGCGGATTTTAAGCGGCCCATGGGGCCCATCCAGAGAAGCGGTATGTGGGCTGGGAAGATGACCGAGCGATGCACAACATGGATGCACGCATGGCAGGAAGACGACACGGCTGGTTTCTCCAGTAATCAACCGGATGGATTTAAGGGTTTTCCATAAATTTTACAAGCGGCCGTCGACGAGTAAAAACACTCGCCCTCTCACCATCGAGTAAAAGAAGCGACACACAACCGTCTCACTGCCCAAATCGACCCCGTCGCCCAAATCCGCCACCGCGCGCCGCCTCCTATGGCTGGAACCGGTTGGCGCTGCTCGCCACTGCCCATCCAGAGCGCTTGGTCGGTACATCGATGCCACGACGCCGCCTCCTCCCACGTCGGCGGCGATCCTCCTTTCGCCCCTCCTCATCCCGCACCGCACCAGCGTTCCCCA
>NC_041393.1:642409843-642423890 GCF_002162155.2 Triticum dicoccoides
CCATGGCGTGCGACAACACAAAACGGGAACCCGGGTCGCTGAGAGCTATGATCGAGACACCGGGACTGGTTCGCAAATGATGAGGAAGGCTACAGCGACGGAGGCAGCGGAGGCCGAAATGTCAGCAGCGGCAGGACCAACATCTTCGATGGCAACAACATCTTCGACGACCCAGACCCGGTGATCGGTGGGTTGTCTAGAGTTGAATGGAAAGAGGTCGCCGAAGATAGTGACTCTCGGAAGCAAAAAAGCCAAACACGTTTTTTTAGGGGTACGTTTTATTTTTCTTTCTGAGAGGCATAGTTGTACCTCTCGCGGAAGCAAACCACGAGAAGTAAATTTGCGCCTCTCGCGGAAATAAAAAACACGTTTTTCCCTTTTCGAGAGGCACAAATGTGCCTCTTGCGATAGAAAATACGTGCCTCCACAAGAAGCAAATTTGTGCCTCACGCGAAAGGAAAAAAAGGCATATTTTTCATGCATTTTTTTCTTCAAATTTTTCCATGAACACCTAGGGAAAAGCTGAAAAAACCATCTAAAACCCGAAAACCTGTACAGGAAAATAAAATAAAATAAAATTTAAAGGCAGCGCCCAACATGCGACATGTGGCAGCGACTGTTGTTAGGTTAAGTCCGACATTAGAGAGCGGTGATCGATCCTAGGATCGACTGGTTAATGCATAACCCACTAGCAACTATGTCTCCTGTTAGTTTTGTGTTTTGTATGTTGGGTGGAACCTACTTGAACAAAGGAGGCCGTTTACCACTTGTTTTTTTTCTTCATTGTTTTTTTCGTTCCTTTCTCTGTTTTTACTCCTTTTTTTCTTTTCTCATTGTTTTCTTTGTTTTTTTCTTGGGTTTCATTGTGTTTTTATTTTATTTTTTTCTTCTTTCTCTGATTTTCTTTATTTCTTTCTTGGTTTTTGCTGGGGTTTTTTTTATCGGATTTGTTTGCATCTTTTCTTGTTTTTCATCGGTTTTCTTTTGTTTTCTCTCAGGTTTTCACTGTTTTTATATACACATTTTGGTACATACACGGAGATTCAACCAATACATGTCTAACAGTTTTCAAATACAAGATTAACATTTATTAAATACATAGTCAACATTTTTTTATACACATTTAACATTTTTTTCAATAGAAAGTAAAAAAATCAATACTTGGTCAACTTTTTTTCTATACATACTTAATTTTTTTTTCAAATGCTTGGTTAACCTTTTTAAAATACAACTTTAACATTTTCTGATTACATGCTCAAATTTTTTGTATACACATTCTTTAAAATGCTTGTTTAACGGTTTTGAAGTACCGAAATAATATATTTTTAATATATGGTCAATATTTTTATATACATATTTAACATATTTTAAATTCTTGATTAACATTTTCAAATACAAGTTTAACATTTTTAATACATGGTCAACATTCTATACACATTTACATTTTTCATATTCTTGAATAAAGTTTTCAAATTCTTGTTAAACATTTTTTCAAATACTTGGGTGAACATTATAAAATACATGATCAACTTTTTTCACACATATAGTATATTTTTGTATAGATTTTTCGTGTAAATGCGAAACATTTCTCTATACACATTTAACATTTTCCAAATGTTTGGCTAACATTCTTTTTTTGAATTTTTTTTGTAATATATTTATTTAGAATATTTGGGAGTATAAACAAAGGTAATAATCAAAGCAAAAAAATGAAAAAAAAATGTAAAAAACGAGGCAGTCTCATAGGGGCACCCCGAGAGGGTTGCTTCTCTCGCATGAAGAACTTCTTATCTCGCATAGCAACTGGGATGGTCCGTTTACCATTTTTCGATCGCTGGTTCAACTCCGTTTTTTTCCTCTTTCGTCTTATTTTTTCTCTGAGTTTTTTTCATTTGCTTTTCACCGGTTTTCTTCATTTAATTCATGATCTTTTTTGTTTTCCCGTTTCCCTGCTTTTTCCTTGCTTTTCTTTGTTTCTTTCTCGGTTTTGTTTTTATTTGTTTCTTTCACAATTTTCATTGGCTTTTTTGCTTTCTTTTTTCTTTTTTATTTCTTGGTTTTCTTTGTTTGTTGGTTGGTTTTCTCAGTTTTATTGTTTTGCATTGGTTTCTTCTTTTTTCATTTCTTTTCTTTTCTTTCTTTTTCTTTTTCGTTTTTATTAGGTTTCTTTGTTTTCCTTTGTCTCTTTGTTGATATTTCATTGGTTTCTTTTTGTTCAATACGTGCACACTATTTCTCAGTACACACTCAACATTTTTCTTATACATCAGAAACATTTATTATATACATATTTGACATTCTAAAATGCATTATTAACATTTTCAAAAAACTTATATTTTTATGTCTATTTCTGCATACACATTGTACATTTTTGTTATATATCTAATACAATTTCTAATAGATGCTTAACATGTTTGAAATAGGAGTTAGTATTTTTTGAATACATGGTCAATATTTTTCTCTATATACATTTTCATTTTTCAAATGCTTGATTAAAAAAATTAAAGTACATGATTAACATTTTTTAATATGCGGCCAACATTTTTTTATACACACTGAACATTGTTCAAATGCTTGTTTTTTTCCAAATACTTGTTTAATATTTTAATCAAATGCTTGATTAATATTTTTTTAAATACCTGAAGAACTTTTTTGGTGCACATTGTATTTTTTTGTAAACATGTATTGTATACATGAGAAATATTTTATCTATACATATTTATCATTTTTCAAACCCATTGGTTAACATTTTTTGCAATATCTTTTTGTTATATCTATTTAGAATATTTGGAGGTATAAAGAAAACAAAAAACAAAAATAGAAAACATGACAAAGAAAAAAGAACGAGGCATATGGGCGCCCTTCATGCAAGAGTTCCCTACGTCTCGCGTGAAGCGAGCCATAGAGCGCCCTTCAGGTATGGCCCAAGTGGGATGGCAGACACAAGCATTTCGTTCGGAAGTGTTCACGAGAAGCTCAAAAAGAAAAGAAAGTGTGCACGTAAGTTGGTAGAGGCACGCACGAAGCTAAGCCATCTTCACGTGATTTGTTTTTCTTTTGCAAGAAAACTTTCGATCTATCCATCTATACCACTGATCCTGTGGCCGTGGTTGCAGTTCTAAAAGAGCTTGGAACAAGTAAAAAGCTCAGTACGATTATTGAGGGAGAATCCTTGATGAACGACGGGTATGCCTTTTTCCAATCTAAACATGTTTTTTTGTTTTCATGTCAATTTTGTTGGAGCAACTCCGATTATGAGAAGAAAGATACAACCTGTGACTCAGATAGATAGGTTACAAGTTTTTTTCTTCGAATGTTTGACTGGTCCACTCTCTGGTTGGAAAAAGGCTCATTAGTACTTGTACTTAAAACTAAAATTCAAAGTATTAGTTGTAGCAGTACAGTTGTTCCTGAGACTTGACACACGTGTTTATGGCAAAGGCTCTGGAGAATATAGTGTACAAGTTAATCTGAATGAGAGAAGACTTCACGCATGAAAAATTGACAATACTAAATCCAAGGCTGTTTTTTTTCTACAGGGTTTCTGTTGTTGTCTATCAGTTATTCTTACAAATGGTGCTCGGAAGAAGCTTCAATGCAGGGTCGATATTGATGTTCCTATCGGAAGTTTCACTTGGAGCGTATGTAGAATGTTTTCTCAATCAAATTGCCAAATATGGCTACCATGCTTCTAATACTAACTGGTGTCTTCTTTGACCAGTGTTGCTCTGGGCCTTGCATTTGCAATCATATCATTACTATGGCTTGGCTTTACTTTCAACGATACAATCTTGGAGATGACGCTAACTCTTGCTGTCAGCTATATTGCTTTCTATACTGTAAGATAATGAACATATTCAAGCTCTGTACTCCTGCTTTTTCTTTTGAAGGGTACGATTGGTTCAGTTTATTGAAATAGTCAGAACAAATGGAAGGAGTCTTAGCATCAGTCCTAGAATCATGTTTCTCCTTTTGCAATATTAATTTTGATGCTATTTTACTAGTAATCTGAGGTAACTTCTTGATATGCATATGGCAAAGTAGCTACCTGATTTAGATATCTAGAATCTGAAGAGAATGAACTGTTTTCATCCCAACGACAAAGAAGATATTCAAGCTCTCATACTCTTTTTGTAAGGCTATAATTTGTTCAGTTTCTTGAAATAGTTCACAACAAACTGAATGAGTTGTGAGTCTTGGTACCAGCCCTAGAATTATCTTTTGTGCTAGCTCATTTTGCAAATTGCTCATGAGTCTTGATGCTGTTTTACTGGTAATCTAAGGCAAGTTCCAGATATGCATGTACAATGTTGAAGTATATGTGGATTGCCCAACCTTCTTCATCAGTTCGGACTTTTGGTTCTATTGGTTGGGTGCATTAAACTTAATATGAATTCAGAACCAAGAGGTCTTGGGTTCAAGCCTCGGCCTTTTCAATTTAAACTAACAATTTGCTTGCCCTCTTTTGTCCATGTTTAAGATTGCCCAACCTTCTCCATCAGTTCAGATTTTTGGTTCTACTAGTTGTTCTTTGTCATGTTTTCTCCAGAAAAAAAAATCATCTATGAGTTCTGATATAGAAGCCACCAGTTATTTAGTATTTTGGTGGTTATTTTCTTTAGCTAATATTGTTCATGTCAGGTGCAAGATGCACTGAAGTACTCTGGTATTTTGACCGTCACAGCTTTGGGAATGTTAGTAAAACTTGTCTTCACATCTGATTGGCATATCCTTTAATCTCGTTCCTCCAGTGTTAACTTTGCCATGTCTGGCAGGTTCTATGCAGCTTTTGCAAAAACTACTTTTAAGGGCGACAATCGCCGAAGTCTGCATGATTTCTGGTATTGTTCTAGCAACATATGTCCTTTCATATTATTTTTATATTATCAGCAAAGATCAAGATTCTCAACAGTGATCATGGTATTCCTGGTCACATAGGCTAACTTGTTCACTGTTCCTCATGTATTCTGTCAGTTCCATAATCCTGGTCATGCTTTTTTTCTGTCAGCATAACCTATACTTTCAGGAGATTTTGATAAATTTATGTCCTTGCATTAGCATACCAGTTGCCAAGTTTGTTCATGCCCAGTATATAGTTACTTGTCCACTTCTATTTTTTCCCTCGCAAAAACACAAACTGCCACATCCCGGTCTAGGGAAGTATAAATGCACTAACTGCCATTATGGTAGTGTGTTTGAAGATTCAAATTTGAAAATGTTTACAGTGTCCAGGAGATAGGCCTGAACTTTCCGGCAGATTCTTGGTAAAGGAATTCCCTGGTTACACACATATATGGCAGGTACTAAACTTCCTGGATAGATAGTTAGGGAACATCTAGGGGATTAGCTTCACAGATCCCTAAATTAGCATATTCCATGTAGCCTGATGCAGGGGTACAGAACAACGGCTGGGCTGAGAATCCCAACGATGAGGAGAGGACATTGAGAGGCGCCTTATTATTCTTGGGCAAGTTGTCGGCATGGATGAACAGCTTAGGCCACCTTGCACAAAGCACTTCTTGATGTACACCGCTTCCCATTAACAGAATTTACACCTCCTAGTCTATATTGTGGATTAACAACAAACAAGATTTCTGTTACAACCATGCCTCGCCAACTCATTTCCAATACGGGGTAAATAGATTGGAGCAAATGAGTAAGGCTCCAAAACTTACCCAGTGATGCTTGCACTTGTAGAAATACTTGCCGGGGTTGTTCTTTGTCCATGACCCATCACTAACCTTCTCCATTGTTGCAGTACGGGCACTTTGATTATTTTCTGTCGCAAATCACAGTCATGTAAAATCTCAGAATTGCCCAGATTTTTCCCCGCCTAAAAAACCAAGATTTGAACACCACAATATCATGTTGTACAAAAAATATCCAGGAAACCTCAGAGAGAAAATTCGAGGAAAGAAAAATTTGAGAGAACATTGGGTGTCAGAGTTGACGATGAAAAAATTTCCAAGAAACCTCAGAGAGATTTCGAGGAAAGAAAAATTTGCGAGAAAAAACGAGAAACAAATACGATCTGAACACCATTGGTGTCAGAGTTGATCGGGAAAAAAGATCCAGGAAAACTTAGAGAGAAAATTCGAGGGACAAAAATTTACAGAGAGAATATCGAGGAAAGAAAAGACGGTCTCGACACTGAGGATCCTTGCCTAGTCGACGGCCTTCATCCCCAAAGTCTCAGCCGTGCTGGATCTGCAGTCACCGGTTCGTGCTTCCACCGTTCCCGGATCCAACGCTGGCCGTGTGTGGGGTGGGGTTGGAGGTTGAATCCATTGGCGGCTGTAGGCGATGTGCCAGTGGAGCTTCGTCCCGAGCGCCGGCGACGCGTGGGTGGCGTTGGAGGCGGGGCACAACAAGCGTGGAGGAGAAGCACGACGGTGGCTCACGGGGCAGAGGAAGAGAGATGGATGGATAGGGACGAGGGTTCGGCCGTTCAGGGGAGGAGTGAAGGAGAGAAACAGTAGACGGGCTCGGAAATATCTAGCCACACACGAGAGAGGAGCAGGCCAAGTTAATGGAGGGCACTGTTCGTAGCGTGAAGTCCAGCTATCTCCTGACACGAGGCCCATCATTGCGACAGAATACATGCCTATACGCTGCCAGTTAATTTATTTTTTTTCGAAACGGAGGCAAAAGATTTGCCTCATCGATTAAATAAGAGAGAGTAGATAAGAGTGTTACAACAACCACCTTAAGCACGGCATGCGGACTACTCTCGATATATAATACGCCCTAGTTTCTTTGCTCCAGCTGTAACCCAAAGCTTGGCCTCCTCCAGGATTGTGTTAAGAAGAATAGGCGGCGGAGCACTTTTGTGTCGGAACACCCTAGCATTACGTTCATTTCAGATGGTCCAGGAGACAAGGAGGGTTAGGGAGGCCAGGGCACTCCTGTTGGGGACGTGGCTCCCAGTACCATCCTCCCACCAATCTAGGACGGAGCCATGAAGATGCCACCTGGAGGTCTCAATGTGATGAAGACCGAGCTTGGCCGCGAGAGACCTCCAAAGCCGAATAGTGAAGTGGCACTTGAATAGAAGATGAGCACCTGTTTCCTGCTCCCTAGAACAAAGAGGGCACAGACCGCAGTTGGCCCACCCGCGCCTCTCCAGGCGGTCCGCAGTCCAGATCCTATCTTGGATAGCCAACCAGGCAAAGAATTTGATCTTCGGAGGAGCCCAAACTTTCCAGACCATGCGATCCATTGGTGACAAGGTTAACCCAAGAAATTGAGCTTTATAAGCACTGGCTGTCGAGTACACCCCATCATTGGAATGCTTCCAGGTGATGTCGTCGTCCCGATGCTCATCAAGATGGACGTCATCCAGAAGCATCGAAAGAGTGAAAAACTTACGAATGTGATCTCCGGTGATGACGGTGTTGTAGATGATTTTGAAGATCCAAGCGTTCCCTCTAATAGCCTCCCTAACCTTCCAGTTCTTTCTCCTGGAGGCCTCATAGATGTGTGGGGCGATCTCTTTGGGCATACGGCCAAGGAGCCAAGGAGAATCCCAGAAAGGCGTTTTGGCTCCATTTCCCAGAGTAATGGTGGTGGAGGCATAAAAGAAGCTGAGATCATCCTCCGAACAGGGGTTGCCATAACCAACCCACAGTCTGTGGGGCTCCTTCCATTCGAACCAAGGCCACCTAAGGCAAAGGGCACGCGCAAATTTTTCAGAGTTAAGCACCCCCAAGCCACCATACTCCTTGGGCCTACAAACTGTGTCCCATTTCACTTTGCACTTGGCTCCCGTAGTCTTGTCAGCACCTGACCAGAGAAAAGCCCGTTCAAGCTTGGTCAGACTATGAAGAGTGCCTTTAGGCACGATGAGCGGTGTGACTGAGAACACCGCTTGGGAGCAAAGGACTGATTTGACAAGGGCCGTGCGGCCCATAGCTGTGATG
This sequence comes from Triticum dicoccoides, assembly GCF_002162155.2. Taxonomy (NCBI): domain Eukaryota; kingdom Viridiplantae; phylum Streptophyta; class Magnoliopsida; order Poales; family Poaceae; genus Triticum; species Triticum dicoccoides. The sequence continues at coordinate 642,417,763 of NC_041393.1, forward strand.
TTTTGGCCTTCCCAAGTAACCAATTTTCCGGCCGCCTTGTCTTCGAGATACTGAAAATCCACCCGCTTGAGCTGCCAGACCGAGAGCGGGAGGCCTAAGTATTTGACCGGGAATGACGCACGGGTGGCCGGCAAGCTCCCAAGGATTGGCTCAAGATGAATGTGGGCACATCTAATTGGCATGACCGAGCTCTTCTGGAAGTTGCAACAGAGGCCCGTAACCTCTCCAAAGCCTCTCAAGATCGCTGCAAGGTTGTCAATGTCCTGCTTGAGAGGAGCCACAAAGACGGCCGCGTCATCAGCATAAAGCGAAGTCCGTATCTCGGGCCCCTATCCCCGGACCTTGCGAAGGAGACCTTTTGTTGTTGCCAGATTAAGGATTTTCTGAAGCGGGTCGATCGCAATGACAAATAGCAGGGGGGAGAGGGGATCCCCCTGCCGAAACCCGCTGCCATGTTTGATGGGCGGCCCTGGCAGACCGTTGAGAAGGATGCGGGAGGATGATGTCGAGAGAAGAGCAGCAACCCAAGCACGAAATCTGGTGGGAAACCCAAGTCGTTGGAGAAGCTCCAGGAAATATCCCCACTTCACCGAGTCAAAAGCCTTCTTGATGTCAAGCTTGAAGAGGAGGGCCGGAGTTTTGCACTTATGTAACCTCCGTGCGAAGTTTCTCACATACAGGAAGTTGTCATGGATGCTGCGCCGCTTGATGAAAGCGCTTTGGGCGTTCGAGACAATACCATCCATAAGTGGTGCAAGCCGAAGCGATAGTACTTTGGCGATGATTTTGGCAATGGAGTGAATTAGGCTAATGGGCCTGTAGTCGGAAATGCCCTCAGCCCCCTCCTTCTTGGGCAATAGAACAACACTGGCAGAGTTTAGCCAGTGGAGCTCGTCTATGTGAAGGGAGTCAAAGCGTTGGACCACCCTCATGACCGTATGCTTGATGACCCCCCAGCACCTCTTGAAGAACAGACCCGTGAAGCCGTCAGGGCCAGGTGCTTTATCAGAAGGCATTACCTTGATGGCCTCCCACACCTCCTCCTCGATAATGGTGGCATCAAGGCCATGCAAATCATGGGGTTCAACACCTAGCTCTTCCCAGTTAAAGTCCTTGGCGCTCGAACCCCTTATCCCCATCACCTCATGGAAGTGGTCGTGAATGATCTTCTCTTTTTCTCTGTGCTCGGTTACCCAACCATGCCCGTGCTTGATCCGATGAATGTGGTTCTTTCGCCGCCTAGCATTAATGCGCCGATGGAAAAATTTGGTGTTAGCATCACCATCTTTCAAATTTGCAACCCTTGCACACTGGCTCTTTCGAGCCCTCTGGAGCACCGACAAGCTAATAACCCTTCTCTTCAGTCTCGAGCGGAGGTCCCGTTCCTCAAGGGAGAGGGGTCTCCCTTCCTGCGCAATGTCAAGGTGGAGGATCACAAGCTGAGCCGCATGAAACTGGACTTTCGCCTTGGAGAAAAGCTTTTTACTCCACTCAGAGAGACGCAACGCGGTTGTCTTGAGCTTTTGATACAGAATCTGGTATGGCTCCGTGTGTCTCACCCGCTCGGCCCAAGCCTTTGAGACCACCTCGTCAAAACCCGGCAAGGACACCCAGAGGTTTTCAAACTTGAAGGACCGAGGCCGCCTAGGCCCCCTGTCGTCGGCGAGCAGCAGAGGGCAGTGATCGGAAAGGGATGACGAAAGGGCATGAAGCACATGAGTGTTGAAGGACAAGTCCCAGGTCTCATTGCAGAAGAAGGAGTCCAGCTTGCAAAGGGTTGGGTTTTCCCTCTCGTTGCTCCACGTGAACCGCCTATTCTGCAGATGGATCTCCTTGAGCTCACATGACTGCAGAGTGTCCCGGAAGCGCTTAATCCTCCTCCGGTTGATGTTTCGCTTGTTCTTGTCCCTAGCACGATATATTTGGTTGAAGTCCCCAAGCACGAGCCATCCCAAACCAGGAAGTGGCTTGCAGGAGCATAGCTCCGCAAAGAAGGCCTCCTTGCACGCATAGTCCGTAGGCCCGTAGACATTAGTCAGCTTGAAACACACCTCACTCTCGAGGACTCTGACCGAAGCCGAAAGGCAATAAGCCGAGAAAGAAATGTCGGAGACCTCGAGAACACTGTCATCCCATAGCAGCAACAAACCACCCCTTGTCCCTACAGCCGGACGTTGCGCAAAATTCCGCAGCCTGTTTCCACCGAGAAAGGCAGCAGTAAACACATCCACGTTATCCAGTTTCGTCTCTTGCAGACACACAATTTGACAGGAGGAAGACGCGATGGTAGCACTAACAGTTGCCCGCCTTGCCGGGCAGTTTAGTCCCCTAACATTCCAACACAGAGTGTTGATGGGTTGACTTAACATGGAGACAGCAGGAACACACATGGTTGAGCAGAACCATAAGAGCATAAGTCTGTGAAGAAGCATCGCAAGCTTGGAGATAGCAGGCACATTTGACTTTGGAGACTGGAGGCGCAACATCCATCCATGTGCACCCAGCAAGGTTCAGAGTACAGACACAACATAGAAGAAAAGATACAGACCCCTCTGGGCCACCTAGCCATACTTGCTAACATAAGAACATGGCAGCATCCAGGGCAAACTAGCAGATCAGACTGCATCAAGGCCCACACTTCCCTGGAGCACAGCGTCATCTTGAGTCGAAGCAATCTCCAGGGCCCCCTCGCCGCCATGCTCGATCAGGGCATCTTCAACATCATTGACGGCCTTGTCGTCGAGGCGGAAGAAATCACGCATGGCCACGATGACCTCTGTGGGTAGCTGCTCCTTGAACTTGGCGGTGAAGTCGTCCAGAGTGGCTTCTGTCACATCCTTGCCATCCTTAGTAATCCCCAGTCTGCGAGCAACCAGCTGCTCAGCAGATTTGGCCACCGGAGCGATCACCGGGCCACCAGGGCGCCTGATGCGCTGCAGGGAGAGGCCACCCCTGTAGGAAATCCGCACTCCAGCCAGTGTCTTCCTGCGAGCCGCCGGCGGCCTGGGAGGCGAGGAACCAGGCGAGGCAAGGATGCCCGGCTGACGATCCACGAAGAGAGGCGCCACAGCCCCCTCCCCAGCCGGGGCCACGCTAACATGCACCGGAGAAGGGGTCCGCCGCACCGAACCATCACAGTTAATTGAGTGTTAATAAAGGATACCACAATGAATACAAAGGGTATACATGCACCATTACTAATCTTGATGTGGGTATAAGGTTCAGATGTAAGGGGGTGGAGCACCTAGGAAAAACGTCTTATATTATGAGACCAAGGAAGTACCAAACTAGTATTTGCACGTGGTAGGAATGTTTTGTCATATTCCATCTGTGAGCTCTCGATCCTGCGATCGTAATATGCATACGCTTTGGGTGTCGAGCAACGCACGTCGGTAACCCATAGATGACTCAGTTGACACGGATTTACCCAAGGTTCAGGCTCCTGTATGGGTAATACTTGTTACGAACTGAACCCTTGTATATCTATGGGCCAAACAGGCCAGAGAAGTACAAGGTACATATGCAAATGAACCCCTATATAAGGGAGAAACTACACAGGCCTGTACGCAGCACTATATAACACTTGACAGTACTCTAGTGTCCCACTTTTCTCTATTATCTCGAGGATTTTAACAAAGGTGCAGTAGATGGGGTCTATCCTCGGCGGATAGCGATCTCCATGCTTGGCTCCTCAAAAGAACAGGGTTGTGTTGCTTGAGTTTGAATTGAGTTGTCCTCCTATATATGCGTCTTTTCGTCAGGGCTTGATCCTCTCCGGGTTGGTCTCATAGATGTCATCCTTAGTCGGCTTAAACGCTGGATCCTTCAGGGTAAGTCCTTCCCTAGTACAATGGGTATTGGGTACGGTCTTGTAGAAGATCCCTTAGGCCTTGTGTACTAACAGGTCATCTTATGTAAGTACGCTTTCTCTTGCGTGCTCATGACACCCTGAGCAGATGCTATGACACACTCAGAATTTATGTATGTTCTCATATTTTCTGAGATTGCCTATTTATATCTTACTGCTGTTTTATTTGTATCAGGGAAATAGTTGCTTACATTGCGAACACAATTATTTTCATACTGAGGTATCAATATTTGTCCAACTTTCATATTTTTTGATTTTTTTCAGATCTTCTATTTTTCATAGCTAAACGCCCAAACCAGACTGTGCTTGCATTTATTTAGTTTGATAGTTCACTTTATATTGACACCATTACGATATTTCATACATGTGTGTATATATTACCCTCAGTGGGGTTATTATTGCAGATGGTGTGCTAAGACATAGTGTCCACTTTGAGAGGCACGGTAATATCATCATTTATCTTTGTCTACTGTTTGTTTTCATGAAAACTGCAAAACAAGCATGTCTACTTCATTTTAAATTCTCCTTGTTCATTGCCAACTGAACCTTTCTTTGGTTTATTATAAAAGCATGTTGTTCGTAGTTTTCATCATGCAGCATCATTTCATGCCTGTGTTGGTTTAGTGAGTGCTTTATTATACATCAAGGTAACGAGTTGTTGACATAGTTACTGAGCTAAATCCTCTTATAACACACTTCTTTGTCATGCTTATCAATTTTACTGGGGACCATCAGCTCAATTATGAATGCCGCAACTGCAGCCAGCTGATTGTGTGGATAAACGCTTGGCATCTCAGTTAGCCAATAGTTCTGCTGAGATATGTTGTTTTAACCACCTATCTTTGGGGCAGCACAATTGGTGTTTGCTGTCATTGCATTTTTCTTTACTTGACCTTTAAAAAAGTGAATCATGTTGGTCAGTAGAATTGCAGTTTGATCGTATTCGCGAGTGCTTAAAACAACTTCTGTGTACTATACTTGTTCTAATCCATCTTCATGCTGTTGAACCAGAAATATATATACATGTCTAACTACTGCTCCTAGTATCTAGGTTGGGGGTTGGGGCCTATCCTGCATGTTGTACAATCATCGGGGAATTCAGTAAACCTACTCATGTGGTGTATAAATCCCGTTTATCTCTTGCTATTTCAGGCACTTCATGGGGGTTTCTTCTTCTGCTCTATTTCTATGTACAAATGGCATGGGCTGCAGTTGTCGGTGCTCTATATCTTTTGTTGCGCTACTTTGGGTATGGTTTGGACTTCAAAGAAGCCATAACCATTGTTTGGTCTGGGCTGCGAGGTGCCGTTTCCCTATCATTAGCACTGTCTGTCAAAGTAAGTTATATTCATGTACCACTTGACCATCTCATTTGTCTCTTATTATCACTATATTAGTCTACTTTTGTTCTTCAAAAAATTAGTCTATGATAATAATTTGAGGTGTTACTGGGTTACTTTCTACCAGCGTGCTAGTGATACAGCTCAACCTTTTTCTGAAACCAGAAGTCGGAACAATGGTAGGTTAGTTTTTCCTGACAAAATGCAAAATCAGAAAATTTAATTTGAGCGAGGCTTATTTTATCCATATTTTTGCTTTTGTGTTCTTCACTGGTGGCATCGTGTTTCTGACACTGATATTGAATGGTTCTACCACACAATTTTTGTTGCACGCACTGGGTATGGACAACCTGTCAGTAACAAAGGTTAGCTTTACAAATTACAGGTTTCATCTGTGAGTTTTTTAACCTTGGAGTTAAAGAATTTGCTTTTCTGTGTGCTAATATGTAATCTTTTGAACTCTAACTTCTCTTTCATTTCCCTTTGATTAATTAGTAAATAGGAAGATTATATGGTGTGATTGTTACACATATTTTATTTCTGGCCTATGAGTTCAGGGTTGGTGGATTAGCATCTTATATAACCATGGCATAAAAATGATTAATTTCTCTTTCTGTTGAACCTATTTGTAAGTAGTATAGTAATGTTCTGTTCAGGTTCAGCATAAAAAATGTTTTCTGATTACTGCTGCAGCTTCACATGTTGAATTATACTAGACATGAAATTCTAAACAAGACATTAGAAGCTTTTGGTGATCTCAAAGATGATGAGGTGCTTGGTCCTGCTGACTGGGTTACAGTTAAGAAATATATCACAGGCTTGAGTAACTTGGAAGATGAACATGCACATCCACATGATGACAATCATGATCACGTACATATACCATGAATTTAAGGGATGGTCGTGTGCGTCTTTTGAAT
>NC_041393.1:642424076-642500485 GCF_002162155.2 Triticum dicoccoides
CTTTTGCTTGCTTTTCTGTTTTGCCCTGAAATAGTTGGCTTAATATTTCATCCATAATTCTATCTTGTCTCCGTATTTTATGGAGATGTTTAGTTTCATACTAAATGCGATCAGTTAACAAAGTTTTTTTTTCCTTTTTGTAAATATTGCTTTCAGGTGTGCAAGCCAGTTACTGGGCAATGCTTGACCAGGGACAGATAACTCAAGCTACAGCAAATATTTTGATGCAATCAGTTGATGAAGCTATGGTTCTTGTTTCTAGCCGACCATTATGCGATTGGAACAGTTTGCAGTCCAGTGTCCATTTCCCAAGTTACTATAGGTTCCTTTCTGCAAGCATGTTACCACAAAGTTTTATCACATACTTCACAGTATAAAGATTGGAGTCAGGATGTTACATCTGTGCTGCATTTCTTCGTGCTCATAGAATTGCAAGGAGACAACTACAAGATTTTCTTGGTAAAATCTTGGAAAACTTTTAGAATGCTTTTATGTGCTTGTTATTTACCATTTCTTTGTGCTACCAATTCCAGACCTTAGTACTCAATCCATGGATCGGAGGGAGTACATGAATATTGGTCACAATACGTGGTGCATATGCCAGATGTTATGCGTAGGTGTTCGTTGTTATAGTCCATAAGCAGAACAGAAAGTAGTATTTTGTTACTTGTCAGAGCCAGTCTATGTTTCTGTAGAATCAATCAGCTACAGACCCTATTTTTTAAGATACGTGGAAAGTAGTATGGTGCAGATGGACGCATGGCTCAAACCATTTAGCTTATTAAGGTTGAACTATGTAAAGCCAGTCTAAAGTCATCGTCCTCAAAAGTTTTAAATCCTTCTATTTTCTCCTCTGACCCTATTTTTTAAGATACGTGGAGTTGAACTTGCACATATGATCCTAGTTACTTACCGATGTTCCGTATACTTCTTTCATCAGGTGATAGTGAGATTGCAAAAGTTGTTATTGATGAAAGTATTGCTGGGGGAGAGGAAGCTAGGAAGTTCTTGGAAGAAGTTCGCTGTACATTCCCTCAGGTTTGTGCTTGTAGAAATTGTAGGATGATAATATTGTGTTGTTGTATGTTGTATTGATCTAACCCTCGTAGGGGTATATATAGAAGTACAATAGGGAGAGAGACTTGGAGTACAATGCAAGACATTGTTTAAACCTATCTTATCTCTAGTTACGCTTATCTCTACACAATTATATTTCTAACATCCCCCTCAGTCGTAGCGGGAGTGAAGCGGACGATTGCGACTGAATTTGAAGTCTTGCGCATTCGTCGTCTTCTCTGCTGTGCCATCATCAACTGCGTCTTTGATGGGTTGGCACCTAGGGCGGTGATGCGTCCCCTTCTGGTGCCTTCATGCCTTCTCCTCTATTCCCTCCCGCAGTCACAGCAAAAGTGGCGTGGACGCTAGCGACGACACGGACGCTGTTGACTGGAGTTGCTGCCGATGAGTTGCTGTAGATGTAGTCGTGTGGCCGATGTCGAGGTAGCCGGTCGGGGTGATGTAGTCGTGGTCGATGGTGTGGTCGTCGTGGATGATGAAGCCGCACAAAGCTGGAGGCACAAAAAAAATGCGCTATGACGGGGCTGCAGACGTGGACGGTGCACCTTGCGGATGTCAGAGGGTGCCCTCGGCGATGAGTCCAATGGTTTTGCCAAGACCGGAGGAAGCCCATCGAGCACACATCGTTTTTGCCAGAACCGTGTGGCCGTGTAGGGTCGTCACTGTAGTGACGCTGTGTCGATGCAGTCGTGCCGTCGTGGATGACGCGGTCGACGCCGTCGTCGTGACGCGGTTATTGCCGTCGTCGAGGTCGCGTCTTGCAGAAAATTCTGTCAGAGGACGCTAGGTGTCCATCTTGTGGACAAGGTGGCGGCGGTGTGTTGATGAAGATGTTGGTGAAGACCACGTTGATGAAGACCTTGGCAATGAAGTGTCGGCGATGACGTTACAGCGGCAATGTCGACGATGATGTGTCGCTTGAAGGCGTCCCTCCGCGACGACGAAGTGTCGATGTCGTGCCGTGCTGAAGAAGTATGTTGGCTCGGCGTAGTCGTACAGCTCAATGTCGTTCGGCGTATTGCGTCGGTGCAGAAGGTTAAATCGATGTAGATGTCGATGCAGTTGCAGCAGGCTGCTCGATGTAGACTGTTGCTTGACGGCGCGTCCGTGAGATGCTGGAAATCGTGCGGGTCTACGAAGCTGGAGACGCGTGGAGCCGGGTCCCGATGAAGCTCGATGCCAATGTCGTCTGGTTGGAGCTCGATCGTAGCATGCTCATGGATCCGCCACATGCATGTATGGCAATTAATTCCATCAGCATGCACTTCGTCGGGTGGATCAGATGCTGGATCTGTAGCGGATGGCCAACCCAGGCATGAATGCGCCTGCATGCATGGAGTTGATGTTGCTGCAGGCTCGTGGCGTTGGAGAAGTTATCGTGCTGGGTTGTCCTCAAGCCGATGGAGACTCGATGTGTAGCGCCTCGATCCTGCCCTGCGCCCATGCGCGCGATCCTTGCAGGTCAATGCAGCAGGACGCGAGCGCGGTGACTACATCATCCGCAGGAGGGAGTCCTTGCTTGCTGGGTTGATGAAGCCGGTTGGTGGAGGCAGGAGTCCCGGCGGCGCGGGTCGACGTAGATTGCATCACACTTATGTCGCCATCTGGTGTTGACGCACTCGTCCGCGTGGCCGGCTGCTGATGGCGCGTGGTGCTGATGTAGATCGTGCCGGGGAGGTGTCGGCCTGAGGCAGTCGCCGAGCCGAGGAAGATTTCAGATCGAACAGGTTGTTGTTCGGCCGTGTCCTTGCATGCGCCGCTCGGAGTAGATCGATCTGCTGCATGTCGCTGGGTGTGCGCCACCTCCGGCCCGTGGCGCGGAGCAGCTGGACGTGGTACCGTCCGTGCCGTGCGGTCGCGCGCTTGCTGTAGGCGTAGATCGTACCAGGAGATCGACCTCCTGGTGTCCAGGCCTCCGTGCGCGCGCGTGTGAATCAGCTGGAGATGACGCGCTGTAGATGGAAGCTTGAGCGTGGAACCGCCGGGTTGAGGCTGTTGGGCCGGATGTATGCACGGAAATCACCGGGGATACTGATTTTTCTCACCGGAGTGGATCTGATCGTGGGGTTTATTTGTGGCTAAGGAAAAAAATTGATCTACGAAAAGGAATTTGAAGATTGATCTAATCTAAGGAATTGACCTAAACTATGGAGCCGATCTAATCTTTTGACCGATCGGGTGCCGTGCCCCCAGGGAGACAAGATTAATCTCCCCGGGGGCGGCGCGCTGGATGATAATATTGTGTTGTTGTATGTTTTATTGATCTAACCTATATAGAAGTACAATAGAAAGAGAGACTTGGAGTACAATGCAAGACATTATCTAAACCTATCTTATCTCTAGTTACGTTTATCTCTACACAATTATATTTCTAACCGTGCTTACAATGTGCATTTATCTGTTGACTTAACTATTATGGAGCCTCCCCTCAAAAAATAAAACTATTATGGAGCCTTCAGCCTCCAGCACAATAGCTCGACAGTTTACTCAACAACCCGTTATCTTTTGCAAAACTCAAGAAAGCACCATCTCAACTGAACTGGAACTCTAGTTTGATCTGTAGAGAATTTCCATGTGCTTGTATGGCATCGCTAGGGTGAGTGGATGTAAATGATTAGCTTTAGAGTTTGGAATTGATTTTGTTAGTTTTGTTTTCCAGAATTATTTTGTTTCCTGCAAAATTCATGTGAAATTGTTCCAGAACTCTCTACATTCGAGATAGGCCCTAGTTTTACAGAACTTTGGAATACTTCGTTTCATTGTCATACAACAATTCGGCAGCAGTGATGAAAAACCTCACTGTATGAATAAACAAGGTAGTCTCCCGTTGTTGAATCTGAGAGTTCATTATTGCCTAGATTCTGAAGGTGTTTCCACATTTTCAGCTTCTTTGTGTGCTAAAGACTCGACAAGTAACATATGCTGTATTGACACACTTGAGTGAGAATGTTCAAAACCTAGGGAAGACTGGGTTACTGGAAGAAAAAGAAATGGCACATCTGGATGATGCTTGGCAGGTAGTCGAGTGTTTGACTTGTCTTTTGCTTCGAAATTTAATTGCCAAAGTGGTTTCAGTTCACAAGTTGCGACAAATATTATGCTTATTCATGTAAGTTAATCACTTGTCAGACAGACCTGAAGAAGCTTAAGAGGAATCCACAATTAGTGAAAATGCCAAGAGGTAGCGATCTTTTAGGCACTCATCCATTAGTCGGCATGCTGCCTGCTGCTGTGCGTGCTCTGTTGTTAAGCAATACAAAAGAAAAAGTAAAAGGGCATGGCGCAGCCCTTTATATGGAAGGCTCAAGAGCAACTGGTATATGGATTGTTTCGATCGGAGCAGTGAAGGTATGTTTCTGCTTAAGACTGCTCTAAACTGTACTGTATTTTGTTGGAGTATATACCTTCAACATTTTTGACGAATTTACTGTTCACCCTGGGAGCATGTGCTCTCGGGGGCCGTTTCGCCGCCCCCTAAGTTGCCCCCTTTTTTCGACAGTGGAGAAGTCAGAGGCTAAGCAGCAGACAATCTTTGCACCCAATTTTCTCACATGGAAGCACTTTGGGTCTATACGAGGTGCTAACAGGAAAGTCTTGTCTCTGTGACATGATAACAGATTCTCTCGTGCGCTGTTTCTTCATTGAAGCTGAAAAGATAGATCAATTGCGTCGGTCAGATCCTTCTGTTGAGGCTTTTCTGTGGCAGGTGTGCTTTAATTTTACTGTTTGCTTGTGTGCTTATTAAATTCAGTGATTATTCTACATCTACTGCAACTGCACAATTAGTTTTTTTTTTCTTCTGAACTCTACGAGGGCATAGAAGCAGATGTTTTCTGGATATTACTTGATATCACCACGTAGCGAAACTGCTGGCTACCAGTCAAAGAACCAGAACCTTGCAGATGAGCGGCGTTTCCTCTTTTCCCTTTTAGAATTGTTTCTTGCTTCTATCCAATCTATAATCTAAGAGTTCAAAATTTAATCTAAGAGTTCAAAATTTTGAAAATTTCTAAAAAGAAGAACCCAGCTAATTTTCCCCTCCACATGTTCACAAGAAAAACAGAAATGTCGATGTTGCATTTCTTCTGTTTCTGCCCTCAAACCAAAAACAAAAACACTAGATACTACAACATAGTACTTCGATTTTTCCGGTTTCCCTTGATTGTTACAGTTAAGGGAAATGGCCCCTAGATGCCTCGTTGTGTCATCTTGTCTCGAATGATTTATGTATTTCTGTAACATTCTTGTGGCCGAGAATTTGTTTATAGCACGGTCCCCATTTTGGTATGAAACGAACGCACGCGTTGCAGCTTGCTTGAGCTTCCATCATCTGTTCACCCAAATCGATTACTTCAGATGTGACAATGTTTCTTGTGTTTAACAATATATATCTTTAATCCGCCACTCCTTAATCGAGCTTTTTTACGGTACCCTGGTACTCCTTAGGTAAGGGTGGGAGTACCAGTTAAATCTGTCCATTGGTTTAAAAGGGTAGTTTAGACTTTTTGACAGCTCATGTAAGGGTAATGTTTAATTACTTTTTCCCTGGATCGAGTGACCTTGCACGGCCATGGCTGCATCGTCCCTGCATCTCCCTTCCCGAAGACTTCTCAAGCACATGTTGCCACCCCTGATCGAGTGACCTTGCACGGCCATGGCTGCATATCCCCGGAGGCCCTATTGCATACATCCGCCGCCGGCTGCGCTACATGGAATCTTAACTACAACCTTTGATCGGCGGCGAGGCCTCTCAGATGTCCGCCTAATCTGAGTACTCGGCCAGGCAATCGTAAGTGTGAATCCTAGCCGAGATATCCGGCTGGTTCGCTATGGACGTTAATCCCATCACGTAATTAGTGGGTAACTACCACACAATACCACTGTCCGAGCCGAGATATCCGGCTGGTTTTCTATGGGCGTTAATCACATCCCGTAGTTAATGAGGAATTACCACACAATACCACATTAATTGCTGGTCTAGATTACCAATTTGCCCTGGAAATCAAGGTACTCCCGAACAATTTGGTCCGGTACTCCTAGATATCTAGACTGGAGTACGAGACAACGGTAGCCATGAGATTAGAGAAAATGGATGGCTCATATTTACTTGTGGGTACTGTAAAAGAGCTCCCTTAATCACTGGCACATGGAAATTGCAGGAAAGCGCTGCAGTCATTGCTAAGCTCTTGATCCCACGTGTGTTCGAGAGAATGACAATGCAAGAGACGCGGCTTCTCGTCAGCACAGGATCTACTATGAACTTGTACACCAAGGGCGAAGACATCATGCTCGAGCATAATTACGTCGGCATCTTACTAGAAGGAACTTTGAAAGCAGAGAACCAAAACAGCATCGTACCTCCAGGAGTGCTGGTGCCATCAAACATGGACCTGGAGTTACTTGGTCTAGAGTCTTCAGGTTCTGTACATCATCCATCAAGAAGTGAATCGCTGAAAAAGGAAATCCTTATGTTTTTTTTAGTTATATCTATTGCTGATGTTGACACTGATGCTTTCCTGTTTACTTACAGCTATGAACCGTATGGACAGTTGCTACGCAGCAAACAGCTATCAGGTGGAAGCACAAGCAGCTAGAGTTATCATCTTCGAAGTAGGGAGGCTGTTCACGGAGGCCAATGGGCAGAGGAACCAGCCGGGTGGTAGCTTCTCTGCTGAAGCGTTGCAGCTCAGCATGGAACAATCCACTGGAGAAGAACAAGTCATCATTACAACCCCCCATCCAAAACGTATAAAGGGCAATATGGACTTTTGACATTCGAACTCTGCTGCTCCACCTTAGAAAGGGCAGCTACTTACCAATCAACCTGATAGACGTTGGTGCCTAACAAAGAGCGTGACACTTTAAAAACAAAACTACGACACATAATCCTGGCAGTTATTGGATTTTTTATCTTTTCTTGGAAATTGTGAATATTTTCTCTAAAAAAGAGAGTGATCTTTTAAAATCCAACAATTGTTTTTCAACAACTCTATTTTTTTTTTAAATTCAATTTTTTAAGACCTTGCCTTTTTTGAAAATCCTAAATATCATCTGAAAATACGCAGACATTTTTGGAATTTAGAGAACAAAAGTTGCTAATGGGAACATTTCGGAAATTCTGGGAAATTTTTCGAAACCGGTAACATTTTAAGTAATTCCTAAACATTTTTTTAGTTTTGAGAAAAAAATTAAAACAGGAACAGTTTTCAGAAAACAATAACCTTTTCTGAAATTCTCATATATTTTTGGAATTTATGAAAAATAATAGGAAAACACAAGCATTTTTTCAATTTTTGTAAAAAAAGCTCGAAGATTTTGGGAAACAACAAACAATTTTAAAACTAACATATTTTTAAATTTCCAAACATTTAGGGAAATTAACATTATTAGAGTGTTGAGAAACAAATTGTAAACGGCAAGGTTCTTAGCATTCAGAACGATTTCTAGAAAAAAGAGTATTTTTGCAAATCCTGTACATTTTTTCAATTTATAAATTTTTTTAGAAGGAACACTTTGTAAAATACTGAACAACTTTTTAAAATCATGAACCAAATTTGAATTTTCCAAAAAACTTGAAATCACAAACAATTCTGTAAAAGGAAAATAAATTTTAAAAGCAAACAAGAAACGAAGAAGGAAACACGAAAGCAATTCAAAAGAAACAAAAAATGAAAACAAGAAAAAGAAAGTGAAAAATGAAAAACGAAAAAGAAAGTAAACCTGGAAACCGTCAAAAGAAAAATAAAAAGTGGGAAGCTTCCCAAAATCAGATACGAGCGGTTCCTACATTATCTGCAGAAATGGGACGGCCCAAATGCTTCTCTCGGTCGCTCGCGAAACAGGGGCAATCTGACGCATTTTGCGGTTTTCTTTGTTTTTTCGTTTTTCTTCTCTTTTTTCATTAATTCATTTTTCTTCTTTTTGAACGTTATTATTATTTTTTGAAACATTTAATATATTTTTTGGCATACGAAACTAGCAATTTGATGTGACTGTTATTATGAATTTTTAAAAAAATCCTGTAAATATTTATTAAATGCTTTAAAAAAAATTAATTGTTTGAGGCCTTCGTCACATCTTTTGTTTCATCACTTTGATTTGGTGGGGCTTAGTTGTTGTGTAGAATCCAACCCCCTAACCCCGAAAGCCATGTATGAGAGTACGGGGACATTATGTGAAATTCCATATCAACTTTTAAATTTTGTACTGAAAAAAGAATCTGCTATTCCAAATAAATAAATAATTTTTTGCATAGGTTTCAAAAAGAATAATAAAGTTCAAGAAGGAGAAAATAAATTAACCAAAAAGAGAAGAAAACCAGAAAAATAGAGAAGAAAAAAATTCTTAGGCCCTAGAAAATAAATAAATTCAGAAAATATTCGCAGATATGAAAAAATGCTGGCAAATTCGAAAAGTGTTCGCATCTTCGCAATGTGCATGCCCACCTATTGACCAAAGTTGATACCCTTTTTTGAATGTCCAAAAAAAACCATGTTCAACGTACGGTGCCTAGATATGCGAGAAGGCTCCACTGTGAGCATGTTGTTTCTCAACATCCATTAAATAACCTGAATTTTTTCATTGACTTGTATGATCAATTCAAGGCACCGTGCAAAGTTGTTTTGGTTTTCTAGAAATTTTCCACTTTCTGGAGTTTTTCTTAGTAAAAAAAAAGGGCGATAAATGGCCAGACAGGGCCGGCCCTGAGGGGGGGCAGAGGGGGCGGCCGCCCCGGGCCCCCAAAATCGAGGGGCCCCCACCCAGGTCTACAACCACTAGGCCTATGTCACTATGTGGCCTCTGTCAGGAAAAGAAATCAAACTGGGCTTTAGCCTTTCACGTAGACGCGCGAGTGCAGCAAGCAGCAGGCCGAACGCCCGATCCCACTTCCCTAACGATCGACGCAGCGAGCCTCGACCGAGTCCATCACGTGAAAAAAGGAGGAGCAATCGACGCAAGCCCTTCCTATTCAATCACGGCATCACACAGGCCGCGGACGCAGCTATTCGAGCCCTAGCCGCCGACGCCCGACGTTCGTACTGGTACTGCCGGTGACGCCGCCTCCCTCCTGAGTGTGCTGGTAATTTTCTTCCTAATTCGCCTCTGATTTCAGTTCCTAGAGCCCCCATCTGTAATTCTGTATAGGCAGTTAGGAACATAACTAATCTAGTCCGCCGCTGATTACAAATCCAGGGGCCCCCATGGGGTATATCATATTGTCGTTCATTGGATGCACATGCACAATCTGGTAGTTTGATGAACAACCTGTTCATACACGTCAAATTTTTGATTCAAGAAATTAGGAAGATATTTGATAATAAAGCAAGAGACATCTTAGTTGAGAAAAAGCCGATGAGAAAGGAACAATGGGATACCATTTAGATGAAGCAGGAAGACAATTTTTATATTCTCATTCATAGAAAATTAAGCAATAGAGAGCAACATGATTGGAAGTGGCTAGTTTATTCAAAAGACGTTGACAAAGTTTTTTTTTTACTTCTGTTGTAAGATCTTCAAGTCTAGCACTAGTAGGAGTCGGTGTTCCTTAGCACATGATGGATTAGGACATTGGAGGCATATTAGTGAGAAGCTTAAAGAACATGAAAATAGTGCCGAACATATTAATAAATGAACACGTAGAATGAATTGAGGACGAGACTAAGGAAAGAGGAAACTATTGACAAGGAATTGCATCATCAAATAACAAAGGAGAAAGAACGTGTTAGAAAGTTTTGTTGAGAATAATAGCCATTGTAAAATATCTGTGTAAACTTAACTTGCATTGTGAGAAAACAGGGAGGTTAAATGGCTGGCTATATTATGCATCAAGAAAAAAATTATTGGATGAGATTAACATCAACCCCCTCATAAATGACTTTGCATCAAGCAATGTGAGAAGAAATTCTTTTAAGGTAATATGTATTTCATTTGCATAATGATTTTGGATTCATTTAAGTGTTATGGGTAATATTTCATATATATGTATATTCATTGTTGTTATTATGATATCCATATTAAGGGCCCCGAGTTTTAATTTCGCCCCGGGCCCCCAAAATCTCAGGACCGGCCCTGTGGCCAGATGTGACGCAACTTGCATTTTTGTGTCAGAAATAATTCAAACATGGCATGGATGCCTACCATGAGCATTCTCACCTGCTCGTAAAAGTTGGGGTAAGTTCATGCATGTTCGAAAATAGACCATGTTCAATAGAGGTGCTCGGGTAGGCCAGGGCTCCGTATGAGAGCATGTTTTTTCGACATCTTCAAATGACTCCAATTTTTCCCAATAAGCTTAAATAGCCAATTCAGTGCCCCATGCCAAGTTGCTTGAGTTTTTAACAGTTCTTTTATTTTCTATAGTTTTCTCGATGAAAAATGGATATACATGCTCGGACATGACGCAACATCCATATAGTGTCAAAATTCGTTCAAACCATGGGCCTGCCCACCTACTGGCAATAGTTGGATCATTTCATGCATGTCCAAAAGATAGACCATTTTCAACGGGGGTTGTTTGGGTAGGCGAGATGGGTCCATATGAGAGCACGTTTTATCGGCATCGTGAAATGACCCAAAAAATTCCATGAGCTTATATGACCAATTCGAGGCAGAATGCCAATTTGTTTGAGTTTTCATTTTTTTTTTTGCAATTTATGGAGTTTTCTCGATGAAAAATGGGCGACAAATGGCCGAACGTGACGCAACTTGCGTATGGTGCCCGAAATCATTCAAACCTGGCATGATCGTCTGCCATGGGCGTGCCCACCTGCTAGCAAAATTTGTAGTCATTTTATGCATGTCCAAAAATATACCATGTTCAATGCAGGGTGTTTTCGGGTAGGCCGGATGAGTTCGTATACAAGTACTTTTTTTGCATCTTCAAATGATCCCAAATTTGTCCATGAACTTTTATGACCAATTCAAGGCACCATCCCAAGTTGTTCTAGTTTTTCGGCAGTTTTTACATTTTCTGGAGTTTTCTCGGTGAAAATGACAGATAAATGGCCACACGTCACGCAACATGCATAAGGTGTTGGAATCGTCCAAACCTGGCATGGATGCCTACCATGGGCAATGCCCATCTGCTAGCAAAAATGTTAGTTACAAAGTTTGCACGCTCCTCATATTTCTTTCAAAGTGTTCAAAATGTTGCTCGTAAAAAATGTTCTTAATATTTTGAAATAACACATCTCCTTAAAAAATTGAAATGTTCATGCTTGTATAAAATATTATTCAAATTTTTTGAAATATTTTCATGCTTTTATGAAAAATGATGTTTTTCAAATGTGTTCAAGTTGTTCAAAAAAAATGTTGGGTTATGAAACATTATTCAATTTTAAAAATTCATTCATAATTTTCTTGGTGTTGCTCCCTCCATTCGGGTTTATTGGGTCCAAGAGCCACCAAAACTTGTATACCATGTTTACTAGGCTGCTGCATAGTTTATCAAAAAAAAAAAATAGGCTGCTGCATTTAAGCACGTCATTTTATTCACTAGCCTCTCCATGGAAGGTAGCGCATGGGTCTCCTTGATTGGATCATGCAGTAGCCATGCACAAGTTAGTTAATAGGCCTAATTAATACCGGCCATTAGCTAAGAGATTTATTTCCAATCTCTCATGTGTGTTTTTCGTGGTCTTCCCGTTTTGGCTCATGGGCACAATAATTCCGGAGGGAGGGTTTCTTAAGTTTGCACGCTCCTAACCATTCACAAACACTAGTCAGGTAAACTGGTGAGCGTCTTAACTTCATGTATAAAGGTCTGTGGTTTGATTCTTAGCGGAGGCAGGTATTTTGTGAATTTTTACATCTCGCGTCGCCTTCTCTACAGTCTTCACCAATGGGCCGGCCCAGTTGAGGGTGTCTTCCATGCCATATATAATACATACTGATTTCAAAAAAAAGACCATCCTACCCTTTATTATGAAGGGGTATGAAGAAATCTCGTGCATTGATGTGTCTAGGAGGGTTGTACCGAAGAAGAATATAATTTGAGACGTTCTCGTTTTTGTTTCAAAGAGCGCGTCGCCGCAACCATTCAATCACGTTCTACGAAGTTGTGTAAACCTTCTCTTTTCCTACATTGGTCACAAGCATTTACATGTTCTATAGGTAGCCGATCTGACACTACTAGTGGGAAATGAAAGTTCAAAGAAAAGGTAAACATTTATGTCAGATGCTAAGGCACTCAAGCTAGGAGCAAGCGACTAGTGTGCCAGATATAGACTACTGAACCTTTTGGTTGTTGGAACGCGATGTATTTGGGAGACCTTTACTCTTCCTTCTCATAGATATATCTAATCTTCTCTCATGGCAAAACTTTTAGCTCTTGCACAATTGAGCCATGTTGTGCTTGAGATCATGAAGTTGATCCCTCTATGATTTTCTCAGCATCCCACTGACTCGTTTCCAGGACGATGAGATAAGTGCTCAGTGGAGAAAATCCATGGAATCGTCAATTAGGACTTCACATTTTGGCACTAAAAGCGATCAAACTTCATATGATCGTCAGTCAAGAAAAAAAATCCCCATTCACTTCCGGAATGGTTTTTTTGTGGGCTGAAAACATCAAGACAGTCGAGAATTTCCGGTTATAACTATGTACAAACTTCATGCCTGTCATGGAAATCTTCTGCCATTTTCATATGATCGAATCAAGTAAAATTACTAGGGCAGGAATTTGAAAGCAACCTACTAAATCAACATTTCTTTCCCTGCAATTATTTAAATATATAAACAGTCTTGAAACTAATCACATCATATGATATATATCCCTCAAAGAAACATCACATCACATTTTTGAGTCTAATACAAACACACAGTACAGGGAGAACTACTATTAGCATAGACTAGAACCCCACACAAATTAAATCCCCCAAACCAAATTAATCAACCAAAGAATAGTCTCTAGCTAGCAGATCAATCGATCCGTCTGTCTAAGTGGAACTTGGATCTCTCAGTCTAAGTGGAGCTGCAATCTAAGCATCCTTGTTGAATTTCACGAACTCATCAGGATCAACTATGTCCGGCAAAGAGTCCCACGCCGGTTCTTCCCCCCTGACCGTCTCCGCTGGCGCTGGCTCGTCAAGTATTTTCATGAATTGGTCCATTAGCATGCTGAGATTATCCGACGGCGCCTCCTCGTCATGGAGGCCCGGCGGCGCAGGTGGCCCCCATATGCTGCTGCTTGTACTGACCAAGAACGTTCGCTGGCGTTGCTGCCCCCATGAAGTCCTGCCGCATCTCGCTGTCGTCGTAATGAAGAAGACCCACCGACGACATTATGCCCTTCATGAAGCTTTGGCCGTCGTCGCCGTAATGAGGAAGAGGCGGGGGCGAAGGCGGCAGATCCGGCGCCTGTGGCGGCTCAACGTGCTCTTGCCGGAGACCACGGACACTACCCGGCGGCATCAGCGCGGCGGCCGCGGCGAAATAGTCTGCCGGGACAGGCTTCTTGTTCCCCTCCGTCAGGCCGTCCTCCCCGTAGACTTCCCTCAGGCCCTCGGGGCGCGGCGTGACATAGAGCTTGTGGAGCGCGGGCACGCCCTTCCTGCCGGCGCCCCTGTCCCTGTCGCTGGTGAACTCCTGCATGAGCCACGGCGTCTTGGGCTTCTTCGGGACGTAGTAGAACCCGAAGCAGTTCTTACGCCCGCCCTCGGGAAGCTCCTCCTTGGTCTGCTCCACCCGCCAGAACCCGCCGGTCCGGACGCTGCGGTCGGCGCGCTTGTTCATGGCCGCGCTGCACGGGCTCTGGAACTTGCTCTCGCCGAGGAACCACCACGTGTGCTGGCCCGCGCGGGCGCTGGCCGGCGGGTGCAGCTGCTGCAGCGCGTAAGGGTCGTTCGCGTACATGTCGGCGTGGAAGATGAACCCCCGCGCGTCGGGCATCTTGTTGTCGCCGGCGATCCACCGGTTGAGGAACCTCATGCTGTCCGCGCTCGTCGGGTTGAAGTAGACGCCGGGAGGCAGCGGCGGCGGCTGCTGGACCTCGTTCAACCCGCCGGGACCGGGCGGAGGCGCCATGGACATGGAGCCGCCGGCTCCGGCTCCGGCGTCGGCGATGGCGGAAGCTGATCTCTTGACTGCTTTCCTCGCTTTCGTGACGGCCATGGTTTCCTAGCGAGCTAGCTGTGTTTGAGGAGGGATTGGATTGGTGAGGGGTGGGATTATATGGTGTGGAGACGACGCGCTTCCATCTGAAATCGGATTCGCCTCATCGTCCCAAGCTGCAGTCGGATTTCCATGTTTAGTTTTTACTTTTACCCCGGCGATCAGTCGATGCGCTTCCCGCGCGATTTCTATTTCCCGCCTTTTGCGGAAACTCGCGTCCCCCCTTCGCCTCGTAGGGCCTGGCCCAACAACCGTCGCGCATACTACGCTTATTCGAGTTCCTATTTTTTTTTTCTCAAAAAAAAAGTCACTGTTTTTCCTGTACGTTCTCAACTTCCTACTGTTTTAATTTGATTTTTTCTGATAACTGTGACCAGATCTCATTTATAATTCCAATGAATTGTCTTTCCAGGAATTATTACTCACCTGGCTCGCGGTAAGCTTCTCTTGTTGCAAATATTATGGTGCAGGAGCAGGATAGATGTTGATATATGATAATGAGAGAGGCCGGATTGGATGGATCCATGCACCCCTATGATAGAATCCCCAAGTTCGGGTCTTCCCTCCTATCATCATTTCACACACCTGAACATACATACCCTTAATTATTTTATGTTTATTCAGACAGCGAAAATACCATTCAAGGATTTGAGGAAGGCTATGTTTGGCCCCAATTCCCCAGCATCTTTGGTACTTAGAACGAAGAGTGTGCAGCTAACTACCGTTCAAACAAAGAAAGGTTAACAAGGGAAGGCTATCGGGTTGATAGAAGGACAGAAATAATCATCCCTGAGAGGCTCTATACGAAGTTAGGACTTAGGAACGCGTAATGTTAAGAAAAGATAAAAAAATCTACTAGTATGTAATCATCGCCATGTGCATATGAAATATATAATTGTTTCGTTCTTATGAAGCACGTATGTTCTTACTTATTGTATTTACTTGAGATGTTTTATGGATCATATGGAAGGTGATGAATGGATAATGCAATAGCATAGTTAACCATATTTTAAAAGTGATTAAGTCCATCAATAAACTTAACCCGGGAAAGTTCTAATTCTTTTATGAATTCATATGAATTATTACTAATGCAATTTGTTATGTGAGTCTGGGCTATATTTGGTTTACTCATAGCATATAACTTCTATGGATCTGTTTAGTTTTTTTTAGAATTTAGATTTTATATTTTGTTTTTTTCAAATGGAGAAATTTTTGATCAATTAAAAATATATATAGTTGGCCATATAATTGTGGTTATATAGATATTTTTCTATATTAGGATCTTTACCCTCAGTGTAAGAGGGTTAACCAAACTAACGAAGTTTTTTATAAGGGTGTTATTGATGACTTGAGATTTGATCCTACAAGATGAAGCACAAATTAGTTTAGTTCTCGATCAGGTCAGTCAGTAAAACTGAGAATCAATATATTCATTGGGATGTTGCTTTGTTAAAGAAAATTTGAAGCAGAACATTGGCTTATTTTGAAGGCATCTTTTTGTCATTTATTTGGAGTGAATTCCCAAATGATAGATTGCTAAATGGGTTAAAAACTGGCAAAATTACCGCTAAAGGGGTAGTCCGGATAAACACTGCTAAATGAAGTATTTTTTGTAAAAAAAATTGTCAAAGTAATTCATTGTTTTTAATCATATCATCTATGCTCACTCAGAAGTGTTTGGCCAAGTGTTTTTCTTTCCTTGGTGTTCTCTTCATGACCCCCCCCCCCCTTTACTTTGTGTCATGGAGTGTTGTCATCACTAAGTCAACACAAGGTAAAGGGTATTGGTTGTTAGTGGCTGCGAGACAATGTTAGAGATCGTGGACGAGGGCTTTAAGCGGATGTCGCCTCATGGGGTCGACTTTTTCCTATGTTAGGAGAGGCCATGGATGAATTGCTTTACTTCAAAGACATTGATAGTAACTTTTATAGTTCTAAAAAATGGCCTACCTAGAATGATAGGTGCAATAGGATATTCAGGCATATCAACTATAACAAAGGTCAATCATAATGAGGCAATCATTAATTTGAATGACTACTCCATGATTAATTCCCACTGGTTGTGTAAAGATAGAATTAGCCACGTTCAACTTAATCTCGCTATTAACATAAGGACCAACATTGAGTCTATAGGGATAGTAGAAACTAGCACCTAGATCACATCAAGCATTGAATTTATTCAAACCAATCTCAGTTTCAATAGTGGGTTCAAAAATATCTTCTTGTTTAGCATGTAGCTTACCATATAGATTTTCTCCCTTTCATCATCCAACTCATGTACCTTAGTGGCTACATGTTCAACAAAACGATTATACGATTCATCATTTAATACTTCAGGTAGTGGGTGTTTAAATGCCAACGTCTCCTAGCTCTTACGCCATTTCCCCTCCACAACACAGAGTGAAGTCTTTCACAAGAATCCAATTCACCTTCAACATGACTCAAAGTAGTTGGCCATGCTACACCGCACCCCATCGACTTGAAGCTCTTATGTATATGTTGCCTTGAATCAACCTCGTGCCATAGTTTCCTCGAAGTTGCACAAGCCCTGAAGCCCGCACCACGTATTTCCACGTCCCAGAAGTCTGTCACCATCATCATTACGCTCATACATTGTCGTCGCCGATCCCACCACCGCCTTCTATATTGATCAACATCCACATTGATTTGTCATACTATCTAGTCCAACCAAGCCGACTTTGTCCAGCTGCAATCATGCTTCACCCTGCGTCGTGTCTGCCCCGCATATCTCCGTGCATTGCTTGATGCCCTGTTCATGCAAGATCCTACACAACACACTCTAGACTCATCCGAGCCTTATGCGTCAGTTCTTGTTATACACACACCAATCTCTTCGACAAACTTAACAAAAAAATATGTGCAAACCTTGATCATGATGGATCCCTCTACGCAATTTGTTATTTTCACTCCATGACATTGGCTTCTCTACGTACCTCCAAGGCTCCTTTTTCTTAACCTAGCCGCACCCGCCTCTCTAAAAACAAAGCCTGGGGTTTCTCTGCCTCCCCCGGTTCCACCGCCGGTCCGCCTCATCTTCGGTGGCCCTAGGGCCATGGAGGCCTGGTGGATTCCAACCCTTGCCGACGGGTCGTATTGAGATGTTTATTTGAGTTTTTTGGGGTTTGTGTCCTTCTCGGGAAGGCGAAACGATGGCGGCTCCCTGAAGATGGAATAAGGTTCCGGTCGCCTAGGCCCCATCGCAGTGGTGCATCTAGCATCGTCGGTGGGTGTGTGGAGGTTTACCTCCGGTGGATCTCGTGGGATTTGATCGGTGGTTGTCTTTGTTGGATCTACTTGGATTCGGTCTTTGTTCATCTATGTTTGTGTGTCTGTAGGTTGGATACTTCGGATCTATGTGTCTCTTCATCGGCGGCGGTTGCTATTCTAGTGCACTAGTTCTATGGGGCCCTAGCACGATGAGTTGCTGACTGTGTACTACAACAAGTTTTGCCCGACTTCGGGAAGGGAGGGGAGATGATGGAGGCATGCCTTCGGCTCGCTTCAGGGCTTGTAGTCATCGGTCGCTCGTCTATGAATCTGGATGTAAATTTTTTTTGGGGTGTTTATTGTACTGAAATGATTGAAGATGGATAGATCGGAAGTTTTTTCACAAAAGAAAAACAAATCACATGAAGATGGCTCAGCTTCGTGCGTGCCTCTACCAGCTTACGTGCACACTTCCGTTTCTTTGGAGCTTCTCGTGAACACTTCCGAATGAAATGCTTGCGCGTGTGATCCCACTTGGGCCATGCCTGAAGGACGCCCCTATGTCTCGCTTCACGCGAGACGTACGAAACTCTCGCGTGAAGGGCGCC
The DNA here is from genome assembly GCF_002162155.2 of Triticum dicoccoides. Classification (NCBI taxonomy): domain Eukaryota; kingdom Viridiplantae; phylum Streptophyta; class Magnoliopsida; order Poales; family Poaceae; genus Triticum; species Triticum dicoccoides. Next base: position 642,442,100 of record NC_041393.1, read on the forward strand.
CATATGCCTTGTTCTTTCTTTATTTTTCATGTTTTTTTTATTTTTGTTTCTCTTTTATTTATTTTTCTTTTGTTTATACCTCCAAATATTCTAAATAAATATAAAAAAATACTATACAAAAAATATTGGAAAAACTGTTAACCAATCGTTTGAAAAAATGATAAATATGTATAGATAAAATATTTCTCATGTATACAATACATGTTTACAAAAAAAATAACGTGCATGAAAAAGGTTCTTCAGGTACTTAAAAAAATATTAATCAAGCATTTCACTAAAATGTTAAGCAAGTATTTAGAAAAAATCAAGCATTTGATAAATGTTCATTGTTTATAAAAATGTTGACCGCGTATTCAAACAATGTTAATCTTGTATCTGAAATCTTTAATCAAGCATTTGAAAAATGTTAAATGTGTATAGAAACATATTGTCCGTGTATTAAAAAATGTTAGTCATGTAGTTGAAAAATATTAATAAAGCATCTGAAAAAATGATAAATGTATATAGAGAAAATATTGGTCATGTATTCAAAATATATTAAACTTCTATTTGAAACATGTTAAACATCTATTAGAAAAATGTTTTATATATAGACCAAAAATGTACAATGTGTATGAAAAAATAGACATAAAAATATAAGTTTTCTAAAAATGTTTATAATGCATTTTAAAATGTCAAACATGTATACAATAAATGTTTCTAATGTATAAAAGAATGCTGACTGTGTACTGAGAAAAAGTGTACACATGTTGAACATAAAAGAAATCAATGAAAATCGACAAAGAAACAAAGGAAAACAAAGAATAAAAATAAAAAATAAAAAGAGAGAAAAGAAAAGAAACGAAAAAGGAAGAAACCAATGCAAAACAATGAAACCGAGGAAACCAAGAAATAAACAAAGAAAAACCAATGAAAACCAACAAAGAAACAAACAAAAAACCAATGCAAACCAAGAAAGAAACAAAGAAAAAAGAAAGCAGAAAAAAATCAATGAAAACCCAAAAAGAAACAATTAAGAAAAAGGAAAACAAAACCGGTAAAAACCGAGAAAGAAACAAAGAAAACCATCAAAAAGCCAAGGAAACATGAAAACCAAAAACGGTCATGAATAAAATGAAGAAAACCGGTGAAAAACATAGGAAAAAAACTTAGAAAAAAAACAGAAAAAGGAGAAAAAAACAGATTCAAAACAGCGATAAAAAAGGGTAAACAGACTGGCCCAGTTGCTATGCGAAATAAGAAGTTTTTCATGTGAGAGAAGCAACCCTCTCGCGGCGCCATTATGTCTGGCTTAGAAGAATTCTAGCAGACCCCGCATCCCGCGCCGGCCCGCAAATTAACCGCCAAATTGCGGGTTGGGGCCGGGAAAATCTGCACGATCAGACCCGGCATCCCGTCCCGGCCCGCAAATTTTTTTACGGGGCGCGACAAATCTTCTCCCCCAACCTCTATCTTCACGGGCTGGGAGGCCGACCCGAGCTCAACCCCTATCCGCCACGAGATTTGGCGGGAGGGACATTTCCGCGCGCCCTTTCCCGCTCCCCGCACCCCGCGCCACCATTGCCCCCCCTCCGCAAGCTCCGGTTCCTCCACCCCGGCTGTCCCTCACCGCCATGGACGACCCCATGTTGTCCCCCACTACCGTCGAGGTCATGCACACTCCTTCCCCTCGGGCTGATCTCGTCGCCGGCCATGTTGGCCCCGCCGCCGTTGCCCAAGCACACGCCGCGCCTGCCCACAAGCGGCAGGGCAACGTGGTCGTGCAGGGCGGAAATCCGGCTGCCCCCGCCGCGATGGCTCGCGCTCCGGGCGCCAACGCGACAGCGCGATCCCGACCGGCAACGGAGAAGGTCGGCAAGGTCGCGGGCGTAAAGCGGAGGAAGGTTCCGGCTTCAAAGAAGCCACCTTCTTCATCCTCTCACTCCATCCCCCCGCAAGGAGGTGCTCCGGCGATGCCATTCAATGGTGCCGCTCCCTCCGCGAGCGAGGTGTTCGATGAAATGGCCGGAAGGTATGCGTCTTCGATCTTGGCGATTTCCTTTCATTTCCGCCATTATTCTCGATATCTCGTGACTTGTTATCGTTCTCTCTAGCGGTGGTTCCAGCAATGCAACAACCGAGTTCGTGAACTTGTTGGACACGAACGTGGTTGACATTGATCAAGCCCCTTTTGAACTGTTCGGCTACAATGAAAAGGAGGGCGGCGTGGACGATCATGGTTGTGCGGACGAATTGAAGGAGATCGAAGCGGAAGCGTATGAGCAATCGCAAGTAAAAACTGGGAAAAGCTAAAGATCGAAGAACTACACGATCTTGGAAGATCAAGCTTTGATCAAAGCATGGAGTGCGGTGTCTCTTGATGCATGCACGGGTACTGATCAAACTGCCAAGAGATATTGGCAAAGGATCGAAGATCAATACTTCCGCATTATGGCAAAGCATCCCAATAGGACTCCACGCACATTTTGGTCGCTTCAAGGCCATTGGAGAACATCAAGCCTATGTGCAGCCGTTGGGCAGCTTGCTTGGAGCAAGTACGCAATGCACCTCCAAGTGGCACCGTGGAGTCGGACTATGTGAGTTTGTTTTGCCTTTGTTCAAGTTGTGCATCATCATATTGCATCATGGGAAATGATTGGATCACTTTGTTCACATTGTGTAGGACAAGATTGCTCAACATCGATACAAGGACATAGAAGCTTCGAAAGGCAAATTCTTCAAACTTGAGCATTGTTGGGAGTTGCTCAAAAAATGCGAGAAGTGGAAGTTGATCGATAAATAATCCCCACCAAAGAGAGGCTCACTTACAAACATGGATGAAGATGAGGATGATGATGGCCCAAGAAATTTGCACAAGCCCGATGGCGACAAGAAGATTAAGGAGAAGATGAAAAGAGAGCAAGAAGCATCGAGCTTGAGGGAGAAGATTGATGCCATGGTGCAATCAAACGAGTCGATGTTGTTGAAGTCGTTGGAGATCAAGAAAGAGTTGGCCGAGAAGAAGGCAAAAGAGAAAAGTGGCAAATACTCAAGGAAGAGGGGCTCTGCAAAGCTGAGATTGAGGAGAGAAGAGCACACGCCGCTGAAAACAAATCCATGTCCTTGTTGCTCGCCGAAGAGAATAAGAACATGACAATGAACCGCAATGACATGGACGACCTCACCAAAACATGGCATGATATGGCAAGGAGCGAAATCTTGAAGAGGAGAATGGTCGCGTCGGCCGGTCTGTGTTACAGTTCCGGTGATGTTTTTTCTGCTCCATATGGTGGCAATGTGGATGATTTCGGTGCGGGTGTTGGAACAAGCGCCAGAGGTGGATTCGATGGCGCGGAGTGAAGATCCACCAAGATGATGCCGGACATGGACGCAAACCTTTGCAGGGCCCTTTTGCGTTTGCCGTAATGAACTTGGCTTTTATTTGCGCGTAAAACTGTTTATGTCGTTTGAATTTGAACTTGTTTGTGAAACCCTATGTCAAATGCCAGATTTGCAGTTTTTCTGTTTGCGGGTCGTCGCGGTGGTGCCCGAGCAGAGCCCGCAAAGCCGACCCGTAAAAAGGTATATTCAGCGAATAAACTTTTTTACGGATCCGTTTGGGGGGTCTGCATCTGTGCCAGCCCGAGCCAGCCCGTGAAAGCAGTTTTGCGCGAACCGCAAACACATTTTGCGGGCCGGCGGGATGCGTGGTCTGCTAGAGTTGCTCTTATAGCGAGACCCAGGGAACCCTCGCGTCTCGCAGAGCGAGAGATGGACCGGCCCAACCGCGCGGGAGGCCGAAGGCTCGTTTTTTTTGAAGATTTTTTATTTTTTCCTACTATTTTAAAGAAATATATTAGAAAAACATTTCTAAAAAATAGTGTTAGCTAAGCATTTGGAAAATGTTAAATGTCTATTGAGAAATGTTTATACGAAAATATATAAAAAATATACAATATGCGATAAAAGTTAATCAAGTATTTAATAAATGTTGATCCAAGTATTTGAAAAAAAAATATTAACATGAATTTGTAAAACCTTAATCAATAATATGAAAAAATGTTAAATGTCTATAGAATGTTGACCATGTACTAAAAATGTTAAACTTGTATTTGAAAAATGTTAATCAAGAATTTAAAATATGTTAAATGTGTATATAAAAATATTGACCATATATTAAAAATATATTATTTTGGTATTTAAAATTTTTTAATCAAGCATTTGAAAAAAATAAAAGTGTATAGAAAAAATTGAGCATGTATTCAAAAAATTAACTTGTATTTAAAAAAGGTTAATCAAGCATTTGAAAAAATATATTAAGTGTCTATAGAAAAAAGTTGACCATGTATTAAAAAATGTTTATTCCCATTGAAAAAAATGGTAATCTAGCATTTGAAAAATGTTAAATGTGTATAGAAAAAAAGTTGACTATCTATTTTAATAAATGTTAATCTTATATTTTAAAAATGTTAAACATGTATTGGTATGTACCAAAAAAGCGTAAAAAATAAGAAAACCTGAGATAAAACAAAAGAAAACCGATGAAAATTATAAAAGAAGCAAACAAAACTGATAAAATGAAAAAAAAGAAAAAAAGGTGAAAACTGAGAATGAAATAAAGAAAATCGAAGAAAAAAGAAAGAGAAATAAAAACGAATGAAAACCGAGCAAAAAGCAAAGAAAACAAAGAGAAAAGGAAAAACGAGTAAAAACAAAAAAAAAACAAAAAACACGAAAAAACAAGTGGTAAACTGCCTCTTTTTATTCAAGTAGGCCCCACCCAACTTACAAAACACAAGCCCGATAGGAGACGCGGTTGCTAGCGGGTTACGCATTAACCAGTCTATCCTGTAATCGATCACCGCTCTCTATTGTCAGATTTAACCCAACAACAGCCCTCGCCACGCGTCCCGTGCTGGGCGCTCTTTCTGAATTTTATTTTATATCTCTGTACAGGTTTTCAGGTTTTTATGGTTGTTTCGGGGTTTTTCAGCTTTTCCCTAGGTATTTGTGGAAAAGTTTGGAGAAAAAACTTGCGTGAGAAAATGCGTGCTTTTTTCCATTCGCGTGAGGTATATATTTGCTTCTGCAAGAGGCATAATTGTGCCTCTCGAAAAGGAAAAACATGTTTTTTTCACAAGAGGCACAAATTTGCTTCCTGTGGTTTGCTTCCGCGAAAGGCACGTGATTGTCTCTCAGAAATAAAAAAAACGTGTTTTTTTGCTTTCGAGAGCCGGTATTTCTGCGGCCTCCTTCCAGGCGGCTCTCGACAACCCACCGATCATCGCGTCTGGGCTATCGAAGATGTTGGTCCTGCCGATGTCGACGTTTCTGCCTCCACTGCCGACGTCGCCATAGCCTTCTTCATCATTTGCGACCCAGTCCCGGCGTCTCGATCATAGATCTCGGCGATCCAGGTCCCCATTTTGCGTTGTCGCACGCCGTGGTAGTTTGGCCCCGATGGCGGCGACGGTGGGAGGTTGGGGAACGCTGGTGCGGTGCAGGATTAGGAGGGGCGGGAGGAGGATCCGCCGCTGACGCAGGAGGAGGCGACGTTGATCTGTCGACCAAGCGCTGCGGATGCGCAACGGCGAGCGGCGCCGACTGGATCCAGCCATAGGAGGCAGCGCGCGGTGGTGCATTTGGGCGGTGGGACGGTAGTGAGTTTCTTATTTTACTCAGTGGCGAGTGGGCGAGTGGTTTTACTCCTCGGCGGCTGCTCGTAAGATTTATGGAAAACTCTTAAATCCATCTAGCTGATTTATGGAGTAACTAGCCGCGCCGTCTACCTGCCATGCGTGCATCCACGTTGTGCATTGCTCGGTCAACTGCCTAGCCCACATACACCATCTCTGGATGGGCCCCACGCCCCGTTTAGCATCCGCCTTATCCCCTCACGCAGGAAACCACAACCACACATGTTTCCCGCCGCATCATCATCTTCCCCTTCCTCTAGATCAAGGTCAACACCTGCCCCTGCTGCCTCAAGCTCTGCTCCCCCTTCGCTGCTGCAGAGCAAAAAGGGAACGACCACTGCTCGTTGCTTTTTTCTGCTGTAGGGAGTGCAGCAATGGGGTCGTGTGGCGCTACAATGGGGAATGCTCGCCACTACTCGCCGGTGCTGCAATGGGGTGGGGCATTGCTACTGGCGGCGTGACAAGTCGAGTATGGGGTGCTGCTCGCCGGCAACAAGCTATGATGCGTGACCCATGGACAGGAGCGATGATTGTGGGGGAATCGAGCGGCTCTAATACATCCTAGTTGAGAAAATTGGATGGCGGGCTAGGCGGCTTATAATTGGATAAAATCTGCCGCCTGATTTGTAGCAGCTGCCAGTTAGGTGCAGGTTAGAGGAGTAAACCGTGATTTTACTTCTCTAACCGGTTTTAGGGGATCGGCGAAAGATGCTCTACCTATGTTCAAACTTCATGCCTCTTGTGAAATCTTCTATGACACTCGCGCCATTTTTGGACGATCGAATCAAGTAAACTAACTAGGGCAGGAAACTGAAAACAGCCTACTAAATCAACATTTCTTTCCATGTAACTGTGAATATAAACAGTCTTGAAACCAACCACATCACATGATATAATACAAACACACAGTACATGGAGAACAACTACTGGCATAGATAGACCAGAAGCACTCACAAATTAATCCCCCAAACCAGATTAATCAACCAAAGAATAGTCTCTAGCTAGCAGATCAATCGATTTATCTGTCTAAGTGGAACTTGGATCTCCCAGTCTAACTGGAACTGCAATCTAAGCATCCTTGTTGAATTTCAGGAACTCATCATGATCAACTATGTCTGGCAAAGAGTCCCACGCCGGTTCTTCCCCCTCCGTCTCCGCTGGCTTGTCAAATATTTTCATGAATTGGTCCATTGGAATGCTGAAATTATCCTCCGGCCCGTCCTCATCATGCTGCTGCTGCTGGTACTGACCAAGAACGCTGGCTGCCGCCATGGAGTTCTGCCCCTTCTCGCTGTCGTCGTAATGAAGAGGACCCACCGACGACATTATGCCATCCATGAAGTTTTGGCCGTCATCGTCGTCGCCGTAATCAAGAAGGGGCGGGGGCGTAGGCGGCAGATCCGACGCCTGTGGCTGTGGCGGCTCAACTTGCTCTTGCCGGAGACCACGGACACTCCCCGGCGGCATCAGCGCGGCGGCGGCGGCGAAATAGTCTGCCGGGACAGGCTTCTTGTTCCCCGCCGTCAGGCCGTCCTCCCCGTAGACTTCCGTCCGGCCCTCGGCGGTGGCGCGCGGCGTGACGTAGAGCTTGTGGAGCGCGGGCACGCCCTTCCTGCCGGCGCCCCTGTCCATGTCGCTGGTGAACTCCTGCATGAGCCACGGCGTCTTGCGCTTCTTGGACGGGGGCGGGGGCACGTAGTAGAAACCGAAGCAGTTCTTGCGCCCGCCCTCTTCGCGAAGCTCCTCCTTGCTCTGCTCCACCCGCCAGAACCCGCCAGTCCGGACGCTGCGGTCGGCGCGCTTGTTCTTGGCCGCGCTGCACGGGCTCTGGAACTTGCTCTCGCCGAGGAACCACCACGTGTGCTTGCCGTCGCGGGCGCTGGCCGGCGGGTGCAGCCGCTGCAGCGCGTAGGGGTCGTTGTCGTACATGTCAGCGTGGAAGATGAACCCCCGCGCGTCCGGCATCTTGTCGTCGCCGGCGATCCACCGGTTGAGGAACCCCATCCTGTCCGCCTTCGTCGGGTTGAAGTAGACGCCAGGAGGCAGCGGCGGCGGCTGCTTGACTTCGTTCAACCCACTTGGTACGGGCGGAGGCGCCATGGACATGGAGCTGCTGGCTCCGGCTCCGGCGTCGGCGGTGGCGGAAGTTGATCTCTTGACTGATTTTCTCGCTTTCGTGATGGCCATGATTTCTTAGCTAGCTGTGTTTGAGGAGGGATTGGATTGATCGGTGGGCTGGGATTATATAGTGTGGAGACGACGCGCTTCCTTCTGAAATCGGATTCGCCTCATCGTCCCAAGCTGTAATCGGACATTCGGCCTGGAGACGGAACAGAGCAGTCGATGCGCTTCCCGCGCGATTCTGTTTCCCGCCTTTTGCGGAAACTCGTGTTCCCCCTTCGCCTCGTTGGGCCTGGCCCAACAACCGTCGCATATACTCCTACGCATATTCGCGTTACTATTTTTTTCTTTTGTCTCAAAAGAGAAGTTACTATTTTTCCTTGTACCTTCTCAACTTCCTACTGTTTTAATTTGAATTTTTCTGATAGTTGTGACCAGATACTCTCATTTATAATTCTAATGAATGGTCTTTCCAGGAATTATTACTCACCTGGTTCAGCAAGCCTATATTTTGATGGCCGGTCAATTGGTGTGAGACCGATGAGAGTATATATTGGGCAGCCGAAGCTCATTCACCTACTTTTCCGCACAACCATATCAGGCCTATATTAAGGTAGCGTCAATTAGTTTGGATCAGAGGGAGTAATATTTTTCTATTTTAATATGGTACTCCCTTCGATCCATATAATTTGTCACTGATTTAGCACAAAGTTATACTAAATCTACGACAATTAATACGGATCAATGGGAGTAGGATTATGGAGCTCATGAGGCCTTGTCTCTTGCAGCTTAAGGGCGATCTAAGCAAGAGCTGAAAAGAGGTGTCTCTGCCTCTATGTTGGGAAGAAGCCATTCAAATTCATTCTTGATTTCACAAAGGGATTCAAATCATTGGTTTTGAACTTTATCTATGGCAAGAAAGTGTTTATGGAGATCCCTCCTGAGAATACATCATTGACTGTAGGCATTCCGTAACCCGGTACATTATTCAGTAATTAACTTCAAGTTTGTGGTTACTAAAGATTTCTTGCTACGTTCATGCCAGAAATGTGGGAATGCGTGTTTGGGCATCCTCAAGGATCTCAACATTGTTGGAGGTAGGAAGTTTAGACATAACAACCAAGCAAAATGGCTTCATAAGCCATGAGCTCTCTCAAATCATGTACAAAAGAATGATGTTACTTTTCTCTTGTTGCAGATATTACGGTGCAGGAGCAGGATTAGCTGGTGATATATACTCCCTCCATCCGGAAATACTTGTCATCAAAATGAATAAAAGGGGATGTATCTAGATGTATTTTAGTTCTAGATGCATCCCTTTTTGTTCATTTTGATGACAAGTATTTTCAGACGGAGAGAGTAATAATGAGAGAGGCCAAATTGGATGGATCCATGCACCCTATAATAGAATCCCCAAGTTCGGGTCTTCTATGACCATTTCACACACCTGAACATACATACCCTTAATTATTTTATGTTTATTCAAACAGCGAAAATACCATTCATGGATTTGAGGAAGGCTATGTTTGGCCCCAATTCCCCAACATCTTTGGTATTCAGAACGAAGAGTGTGCATCTAACTACCGTTCAAACAAAAAATGGTTAACAAGGGAAGGCCATCGGGTTGATAGAAGGACATAAATAATCATCCCATGGAGGCTCTATACGAAGTTAGGACTAAGGAACGTGTATTGTTAAGAAAAGATAAAAAATATACTAGTATGTAATCATTGCCATGTGCATATGGAATATATAACTGTTTCGTTCTTATGAAGCTCTATGTTATTACTTATTATGTTTACTTGGGATGTTTTATGGATCATATGGAAGGTGATGAATGGATAATGCAATAGCAGAGTTAACCATATTATCAAAGTGATTAACTCCATCAATAAACTTTACCCGGGAAAGTTCTGAATTATTACTAATGCAATTTCTTATGCGAGTCCGAGCTATATTTGGTTTATTCATAGTATATACCTTCTATGGATCCATTTATTTATTTTAGAATTTAGATTTTATAATATCTTTTTTCAAATGCAGAACTTTTTTATCAAGTAAAAAAATATAGTTGTCCATATAATTGTGGTTATATAGATATATTTCCATACTAGGATCTTTAACCTTGGTGTAAGAGGGTTAACCGAACTAACAAAGTTTTTTTATAAGGGTGTTATTGGTGACTCAAGGTTTGATCCTACAAGATGAAGCACAAATTAGGTTAGTTCTTGATCAGGTCAGTGAGTAAAACTGAGAATTAATCTATTCATTGGGATGTTGCTTTGTTAAAGAAAATTTGAAGCGGAACATTGGCTTATTTTGAAGCAAGACATATTTTTGTCATTTATTTAGAGTGAATTCCCAAATGATAGATTGCTAAATGCGTTTAAAACTGGCAAAATTCACGTTGAAGGGGTAGTCCGGATAAAAACTGCTAAATGAAGTAATTTTTGTAAAAAAATCCAAAGTAATCCATTGTTTTTAATCATATCATCTATGCTCACTCGGAAGTGTTTGGCCAAGTGATTTTTTCCTTTGTGTGCTCTTCATGACCCCCTTTTACTTTGTGTCATGGAGTGTTGTCATCACTAAGTCAAACACCAGGTAAAGGGTATTGGTTGTTAGTGGCTGCAAGACAATGTTAGAGGCCGTGTAACAAGGCTTTAAGCGGATGTCGCCTCATGGGGTCGTGTTAGGAGAGGCCACGTGTGAATTGCTTTACTTCAAAGACAGTGATAGTAGCTTTTATAGTTCTAAAAATTTGCCTACCTAGAATGATAGGTGCAATAGGATCTTCAGGCATATCAACTATAACAAGCTCAATAATAATGGGGCAATCATTAATTTGAATGATTACTCCATGATTAATTCCTACTGGTTGTGTAAAGATAGAATTGACCATGTTCAACTTAATCTCGCTATTAACATAAGGGCCAACACTGAGTCTATCATAACGGACTTAGGGATAGTAGAAACACTAGCACCCGTAAAGCATTGAATTTATCCAAACCACTCTCAGTTTCAATAGTGGGTTCAAAAATATCTTCTTGTTTAGTGGGTAGCTTACCATATAGATTTTCTCTATTTCATCATCCAACTCATGTACCTTAGTGGCTACATGTTCAACAAAATGACCACACGCTTCGTCATTTAGTACTTCACGTAGATGTCAATGTCTTCACGAAGTCTGCAATGTAATAAGTATATTCGGTATATGGCTCTTATTAAGCTCTTCTACATTTCCTTCACTACTTCTGATCATTTTGACATGCTCAACTAGGTTGGTTCCAGTTTTCCTGCAAACTTAGCCAGAATCAAAGTTTGACTATCTGCAATTTTAGGAACATGTGCGCCTCCATGCTCCTAGTTCTTCCACCTAAGGCAAGCATATCATTAGTGAGTCTAGCAACTTTACCAGTCAATTAACCAATAAAGTTATCATGATTCTTCGAGATATTTTTAAATATTTAATTTTGCTCACTTTAGCTAACAAAAACAGTTTTTAGAATATGATCCAAAGTGGCTCTATTATCGTTGCTCATTATTACTTGGTGCTCCACTACTATTAGGATAAGGTAATCTAGGAGCAAATTCGTTATTTCTCTAGTTAGGACTATAACTATTACAAGAAATTAAATTAACATCACATATTTTTCTTTGGTAATTGCATTAATGTTTACCTCTTCTTTACCTTTCATCATAGCGATGAGTTCATCAAGTTTTACGGTCAACTCTGTATTCTTCTCCTCAATAGCATTGACCCTCTTGGTGGTAGAATTCTTGATGTCGCTTGAAGCTACGTCGGTTTTTTCCCCAAAGAGGAAGGGATGATGCAGCACAGTGGTGGTAGGTATTTCCCTCAGATATGAAACCAAGGTTATTGAACCAGCAGGAGAACCAAGCAACACAACGTAAACAACCCCTGCACACAAATAACAACACCTCGCAATCCGACGTGTTAAAGGGATTGTCAATCCCTTTCGGGGTACGACGCCTCAACATAGGCAAAGGACGTGAAATAAGTTTGTAGATGGGATAAATAGATCGCGTATCAAATAAATTGCAGCAAGGTATTTTTGTTTTTTTTAGTTTAATAGATCTGAAAATAAACGCAAGGAAAAGGTAGATCGCAAGGCAAATATATGAGAAAGAAGACCCGGGGGCCATAGGTTTCACTAGTGGCTTCTCTCGAGAAAAATAGCAAACAGTGGGTGAACAAATTACTGTTGGGCAATTGATAGAACTTCAAATAATCATGACGATATCTAGGCAATGATCACTACATAGGCATCATGTACAAGATTAGTAGACCGACTCCTGCCTGCATCTACTACTATTACTTCACACATCGACCGCTATCCAGCATGCATCTAGTGTATTAAGTTCGTGGAAAAACGGAGTAATGCAATAAGAACAATGACATGATGTAGACAAGATCCGTTTATCTATTGCGGCAGATATGGATCCCGTCTTTTTATCCTTAGTAGCAACGATACATACGTCTTGGTTCCCTTTCTGTCACTGGGATCAAGCACTGTAAGATCGAGCCTCACTACCGGGAACCTCTTCCCGTTGCAAGATAAATAGATCAAGAACCCAAATATCGGAGAAGAAATACAAGGCTATAAGCAATCACGCATATAAGAGATCAAAGAACTCAAATAACTTTCATGGTTATAAAAAGATATAACTGATCATAAACTCGAAGTTCATCATATCCCAACAAACACACCACAAAAAGGACTTACATCATATGGATCTCGCTCCAAGAGATCATTGTATTGATAATCAAGAGAGAGAGAGAGAGGGAGAGAGAGGAAGCCATCTAGCTACTAACTGCGGACCCGAAGGTCTACAAAGAACTACTCACGCATCATCGGAGAGGCACCAATGGAAGTGGTGAACCCCTCCGTGATGGTGTCTAGATTGGATCTCGGTGTTGTGGACTCTGCGGCCGCTGGATGCAAATTTTGTCGACTCCCCTAGGGTTTCTATAATATTGGGGTATTTATAGAGCAAAGAGTCGGTCCAGGGGGCACCCGAGGTGGGCACAACCCACCTGGGCGTGCCTGGGCCTCCTGGCGCGCCCTGGTGGGTTGTCCCCTCCTCAGGACTCCCCCCAGGTGCAACCAGGGCCCAACTTCTTCCTTTTGGTCCATAAAAAATCATCGTAAAGTTACGTGGCATTTGGATTCCGTCTGATATTGATTTCCTGCGATGTAAAAAACATGCAGAAAACATCAACTGGCACTTGGCACTATGTCAATAGGTTAGTACCAAAAAATGATATAAAATGACTATAAAATGATTATAAAACAGCATGGAATAATAAAAAAATATAGATATGTTGGAGACGTATCAGCATCCCCAAGCTTAACTCGTGCTCGTCCTCGAGTAGGTAAGTGATAAAAACAGAATTTTTTATGTCGAGTGTTGTTTATCATGTCATATCATATTCTTTTCTTTATAGCATGGACATTTGGACTTTTATGTGATTCAAAGCAATAGTCTAGTTTTGAAATAATAGTTTAGATACTCAAGCATATAAACAAGCAACCATGTCTTTCAAAATACCAATGCTAAAACAAGTTATCCCTAGCCCATCATGCTCAAATATTGATCCATTCATGGAACACACTCGAATATTAGCTACACCCAATACTTAAGTACAGTCATATTGTCCCCTAGTTGGTTCTTTTATAAGAGAGGATAGAGACTCAATTTCAAAAGTAAAAATTGCATAAGTAAAAGAAAGGCTCTTCATGGAGGGAAGTCATGATTTGTAGAGGTGCCAGAGCTCAAAGCGAAAAAATTAGAGATAAAAACATTTTGGGAGGTGTATCCATCCCACCAACGGAAACGACTTGGAACATCCCAACACTTTCCATGCTAGATATAGGCGGTTCCCAAACAAAAAATAAAATGTATTCCTTTTTCCACCATAACTTTTACTTTCCATGGCTAACCGTATCCACGGGTGCCCTCCATACCAACACTTTCCAAGGAATTTATTATTTGACAACATAAAGTAAATACATTTTTGCATTTTGGGACTGGGCATTCCTAATACCTTTGCCTTACTATCGTGCAATTACAAGTGAATAAACACTCATCGTGAGAATGACACATCTAGCATGGAAAATATTAGCTGCCCGTTATCGTTCCGCGAGCGAAACAAACACACAAAAGAGAAGTTAATTTTGAAAATTAGAGATGGCACATGCAAATTTGCTTAGAACGGCAAAAGAATACCGCATATAGGTAGATATAGTGGACTCATGTGGCAAAATTGGTTTAAAGGATTTTGGGTGCACAAGTAGAGGTCATACTTGGTGCAAAATGAAGGCTAGCAAAAAGATTGAGAAGCGACCAACCAAGAAACGAATAATATCATAAGCAAGCATTAAGCATAATTAACACCGAATAATGCACCACAAGTAGGATATAATTTTCATTACATGATTATTGACTTTCGTGCATGCATAGGGAATCACAAACCTTAACACCAATATTCTGACTAGAGCACAATTACTCACCAACATGACTCACATATCACATCATCATATCTCAAAACTATTACTAAGAATCAAGTTTATTTTGTCCAATGATCTTCATGACATTTTTTTCTTTCTTTATCCTTCTTGGATATCTATCACTTTGGGACTAATTTCCATGTGTTGCCTTTCATAAGCTCAAACAAATATAAGTGAAGATCATGAGCATAACATATTTTATTTCTCTCAAAATAATTTGAGCGAAGCAAGAGAGAATTTATTCAAAATTTTACTAACTCTAAAATAATCTAAGTGAAGCGAGAGAGCATTTCTTCAAAAATACTAAGCACACCGTGCTCAAAAAGATATAAGTGAAGCACTAGAGCTAGTCCATTGCTCATAAAAATTTAAGTGAAGCATAGAGATCAATTCTAACAAGTCATGACATAATTTTGGCTCTCTCAAATAGGTGTGTCCAGAAAGGATTGATGACTTAAAACACAAAATAAAACAAGAAAAGACACATATCATACAAGACACTCCAAGCAAAACACATATCATGTGATGAATAAAAATATAGTCTCGAGTAAAATATCGATGGTCGTTAGAAGAAAGAGGGGATGCCACTTGGGGGCATCCCCAAGCTTAGTTGGTTGCTCATTCTTGGATAATATCTTGGGATGCTGGGGCATCCCCAAGCTTAGGCTCTTCTATCCTTCTTTCATCCATCGTAAGATAACCCAAAACTTGAAAACTTCAATCACACAAAACTCAACAAAACCCTTGTGAGATCCGTTAGTAAAAGAAAGCAAACCACTACTATAAGTTCTGTGTCAAACCAATTATTATTTTGTTTTTGTATTATATCTACTGTATTCCAACTTTTCTATGGCAAAAACTCATCAAAGAAAACCATAGAGCCATCAAAATAAGCACACAACACAAGGAAAACAGAATCTGTGAAAACAGAAAAGTTTGTAGTAATCTTGAACTTTTGAATACTTCTGTAACTGAAAAAATTCTACCAAATTAGGAAGACCGGCATAATTTGTATATTAATATTATTCAAAAAGAATCAGAGCAAAATCTCTTTTCTGTGATTTATGAGAATTATTTTCGTGAGCGCAAAGTCTCTGTCTTTTTCAGCAAGATCAAACAACTATCACCCCGGAAGATCCTAAAGGCTTACTTGGCACAAACACTAATTAAAACACAAAAAAAAATCATAACAGTATCATTATTTTTCTAACACTCAAGAACAGAAAGCAAAAAGCAAAAAATAAATTTTGTTCATTGGGTTGCCTCCCAACAAGCGCTATAATTTTACGCCCCTAGCTAGGCATAATGCGTTGATGCTCAGATGAAAGATGATAATTGAAACGCAAATAGAGCATCATAAAACATGTGAAAAACATATTTAAATCTAACATAATTCCTATGCATAGGCATTTTGTATGCAACCAAATTATCAATACAAGCAAGATCTAGCATATGCAAGGAAGAAGAAAGAAACAATAGCAATCTCAACATGAAGAGAAGTAACTTAGTGACATGAAGATTTCCACAACCATATTTCTCTCTCTCATAATAATTATATGTGGGATCTTATTCAAATTCAACAATATAGCTATCACATAACATATTTTCTACATGATCCACATACATGCAAAGTTGACACTCTTCCAAAATAGTGGGATTAACATTAACTAAAGTCATGACCTCTCCAAACCCACTTTTATCAAAAATTTCATAAGATTGAACATTCTCCAAAGTACTAATGTTGACACTCTTTTGAACTCACTTCCAATATTATTGCAAACACTATTATCAATCTCATATTCATCATAGGGCTTAACTAAATTTTCAAGATCATACGAAGAATCACCCCAATCGTGATCATTGCAATAAGTAGTGGACATAGCAAAATTAGCATCCCCAAGATTGGGGTTTTGCATATTATTAGCACAATTTACATTAATAGAATTTATAGTAAAATCATTGCAATCATGCTTTTCATTCAAAGAGCTATCATGAATCACTTCATAAATTTCTTCATCATAATTTTCAGATTCACGAATCTCAAGCAAAACTTCATAAAGATAATCTAGTGTACTCAAATCACTAGCAATTTGTTCATGATAATTGGGTCTCTTAAAAAGATTAGCAAGTGGATGAGGTTCCATATCAAGAGATATTTAGCAAGAAAAGATGCAAGAAAATAGAAGACACATGGCACACAAGCAAATAAGAGATCTGACGAGAAAACGACGAACGAAAAAGAGAGCGAATAAAATGGCAAATTTTTGTGAAGTGGGGGAGAGGAAAACGAGAGGCAAATGGAGAATAATGTAAATTGCAAGGAGATGAGATTTGTGATTAGGAACCTGGTTATATTGAAGATCCTCCCCAGCAACGGCGCCAGAAATTCCTTTTGATGTCGCTTGAAGCTACGTCGGTTTTTCCCCAAAGAGGAAGGGATGATGCAGCACAGCGGTGGTAGATATTTCCCTCAGATATGAAACCAAGGTTATCAAACCAGTGGGAGAACCAAGAAACACAACGTAAACAGCCCCTGCACACAAATAACAACACCTTGCAACCCGATGTGTTAAAGGGGTTGTCAATCCCTTTCGGGGTAAGGCGTCTGAAGATAGGCAAAGGACGTGAGATAAATTTGTAGATGGGATAAATAGATCGCGGATCAAATAAATTGCAGCAAGGTATTTTTGTATTTTTAGTTTAATAGATCTGAAAATAAACGCAAGGAAAAAGTAGATCGCAAGGCAAATATATGAGAAAGAAGACCCGGGGGCCGTAGGTTTCACTAGTGGCTTCTCTAGATAAAAATAGCAAACGGTGGGTGAACAAATTACTGTTGGGCAATTGATAGAACTTCAAATAATCATGACGATATCCAGGCAATGATTATTACATATGCATCACGTCCAAGATTAGTAGACCGACTCCTGCCTGCATCTACTACTATTACTCGACACATCGACCGCTATCCAGCATGCATCTAGTGTATTAAGTTCATGAAAAAACGGAGTAATGTAATAAGAACAATGACATGATGTAGACAAGATCTGTTTATCTATTGCGGCAGATATGGATCCCATCTTTTTATCCTTAGTAGCAACGATACATACGTCTCGGTTCCCTTTCTGTCACTGGGATCAAGCACCGTAAGATCGAACCCACTACCGGGCACCTCTTCCCATTACAAGATAAATAGATCATGTTGGCCAAACAAAACCCAAATATCGGAGAAGAAATACGAGGCTATAAGATATCACACATATAAGAGATCAAAGAACTCAAATAACTTTTATGGATATAAAAAGATATAACTGATCATAAACTCAAAGTTTATCAGATCCCAACAAACACACCGCAAAAAGGACTTACATCATATGGATCTTCAAGAAATCACTGTATTGATAATCAAGAGAGAGAGAGAGAGGAAGCCATCTAGCTACTAACTACGGACCCGAAGGTCTACAAAGAACTACTCACACATCATCGGAGAGGCACCAATGGAAGTGGTGAACCCTTCCGTGATGGTGTCTAGATTGGATCTCGGTGTTCTGGACTCTGTGGCGGCTGGATGAAAATTTTGTCAACTCCCTAAGGTTTCTAGAATATTGGGGTATTTATAGAGCAAAGAGTCGGTCCAGGGGGCACCCGAGGTGGGCACAACCCACCTAGGCGCTCCTGGGCCTCCTGGCGCACCCTGTTGGGTTGTCTTCTCCTCGGGACTCCCCCCAGGTGCAACCAGGGCCCAACTTCTTCCTTTTGGTCCATAAAAAATCATCGTAAAGTTACGTGGCATTTGGACTCCGTCTGATATTGATTTCCTGTTATGTAAAAAACATGCAGAAAACAACAACTGGCACTTGGCACTATGTCAATAGGTTAGTACCAAAAATGATATAAAATGACTATATGATGATTATAAAACATCCAAGATTGATAATATAACTGCACAGAATAGTAAAAAATTATAGATATATTGGAGACATATCGATTCTCAACATGCCATTGGGCATGATTCTCTTGCATATCGTCCAGCAACTTTTTTGTTTTAGCTATGGGTCTTCCCATAGTAGTTCCTCCTGTAGTAGTGTTAAGCATAGTTTTGACATGTGAGTTAAGGCATTATAAAAAATATGAATAATTAACCATTCTTCCATCCCGTGGTCGGGACAATTTCTTATAGCCTCCTTCATGCGATCCCACGCAAGCGCTAGTGGCTCGCGATATATTTGCTTAAAACTTGTTATATGTGAACGCGGTTGCATCTTTGCAAGGGGACAAACTTAGACAAAATTTTACTGCAACATTCATTCCATGAAGTTGTACTACCTCTAGGCAAAGCTAGAAGCCATTCTTTAGCTTTTACTCTCAAGGAGAAAGGAAATAGGCGCATCTTCAAAGTGTCAGATTCATAGTCTTTTACGCGTATCATGTTACATAACTCAGAAAAAAAATATGCAAATGCATAACAGAATCTTCAGAAGTAGAGCTTCCAATTAGTCTTACTGAACCATAGAGTAATCTGATATTTCTCGGCAACAATATTAGGTTGTATGATGAGTTCACGCATAAAGCTATTGCTTGGAGCAGCAAAGCTTCCAAGATTACGAGCCATGATAAAAAAATTGGGTTTTCTAGTGACAACACTTCCAACAAATATTAGAACTACAACTAGAACAAAAACTGAAAATGAAGACTCTAGAAAAAAAATCTAACACAATGACTAGCAACACAATTCCTCCCTCGCAACGGCGCTAGAAAAAGGTCTGACGAGTCCCTTTGGTGATCCAGGAACGGGTAGAAGAAAGGTTCCCAACCTCTTTCCTCAAGGAGTGACCCTGAGTTATCAAACCCACGAGAGGGCATGCACTTGAGACAAGGGTTTCTACCAAACTTTTGCGAGAGTATTAAATTCCAGTTTTTAGACCGGATCGTAATCAAGTTGCAATGAAAAACACTTGTGATAAAAAATGGGCATGGGTATGAGGACTTGATTCTTACAACCATATATTTGTGATTGGGAACATCATGATCTTAATTTGTGCTTTGGAAGACAACCTTTAAGATGTTCTAGCAACGTATCAAAGTGGGGATGTGTCCAAATTACATCTTGAGTCGGCACGTGCCCTGCATCAAGAGTCAGTTGTCCAACCATAGGCCCATTCTATTGCACGGGGTTACCTTGGTTACTAAAATAAATCAGACAAAAGCATTGGGTGTTTAATGATTACACGTCTTGTATCCCGAGATATTTGATCCATGCTACCATACTAAACCTTTCTGTCACTACTGTTCAGAATAGATCTTCACGTTCACCCTACCCTTAGCTTCCTCGTGACTTGATCTTCGTGATCATGGGTACCTGCAGAGACAAAGAATGCGAGAGAGACAAGAGACAACTATGATGCAATTTTATTTCACGCATACATGACGTTAGTTCAAAGTCATTCCATCGATCCCTCCAACAAATACATCATGTTGCAAGGCTATGCGTCAACCCATGACCTTACAGAATTACTCACACATGGTGATCGAATCGCAAGAAGAAATCATTGAAGAACACATTAATATGAATACTTTATTGATAATATGTCTTACAATGGTTGCTAGATGCGATACATAATTACAAGTATGGCTAACTTGAAGGTGGTTTGCTGTGGTGGTGAAGATGGTGGTGGCTATGGAGATGAGATGGGAAATAGCGATGGCTAGGGTTGAAGAATGGCTTCTGTTGTGGAGATGGTTTTTTGGACGATGCTTTGTTGTGAATTAGACGAATGCGACTATATAATAGTTTCTTTATTGGACCTCCTAAAGCCGCAGGTGCATGGCATCAGCGCTTTCGCTCGTATCAGACACCGTCTTGTGCTCTGGTGCACCTCCCACTTGATATCTCTTATCTCCAGTTTACTTAATTATTTCCATGTATATGCTTGATCTCGTCCATATTTAGCCAATTACCTATGGAAAGATAAAGAAAGAATTTTGGAGTTCTTTGCATTCATTAGTCATTAGTAGCAATATCTAAGCAGATATCTTGTTGAAATAAATTGGTTTAAACTACGGTGTGATGAGCGTAAAATAACTCTCATCAGTTACATCGTGTGTCTATCCCCACATTATATAAGAGGCCTAGAATACAAGTGTCCTAGTCAAACACATCTTTGTACCCTATCTACATATAGTTCCAATCCAAGTCCAACTGTAACCTACATTGTACAAGATATTCAAGGCAACTCTAACAAACTCCACATTGACGAATATTCTTCACCACTTTGAATTCATAGTGCGTCGAACCTCCATGTATATTGGACTTGAGATTATAACATGAGCACCGTTGCTACTTCCAGACTCCACATGACTCCACATGCAACTGTAATCCCTTCTCGTCTTCTTCACAGTCAACTCTCGAGCAAAATTAAGTTACTCCTTTACTCTAGTTTGCGCTCCCAATTTCCGGAGTATCCATTCAAAGTAATCACACACAGATAATTGTCTGCATGAAAGTGAACAACTCACATGTTAGACGCCACATATAAGAGTTACCCAAACTCAATTTCCTAGCTTTTTCTTCACTAATGTGTGATTCCAAAAGGAATTTCAACATGGCACTGTTTCACCTTGAGCCAAATTGACAGTTGTCTCACCCTTTTTTCGGATTGTCTCTTACATGTCTGATACGTCTCCAATATATGTATAATTTATGATGTAGTCATGCCATGTTTATTATAGTTTTGTATGATTTTGGTGCACTTTTAGAGCATCTCCAACAGGCGCCCAACGCGCGGCGCGCAAAAATCTGGTTTGCGGCGTGCGCAACGCCAGGTTTGGCGCAGGGCACAGCGCTGGCTCCAGCAGCCGCGCCAAAATGCAGTGCGCGCGCAGCTCCAGCGGTGCGCCAAAATTGAGCGCGCACGAGCAGCCACGCATCCACATTTGTTGCATTTTCACACAAAACAAAGACATGGCATAATTTTTGGCGGACGACTTTTCCTGCTGAAATAGGCTTCGACTCTCTTAGCTCTTACGCCATTACCCCTCCATCGGCCCAGAGTGAAGTCTTCCGTAAGAATCCAACTTGATCTTCAGCATGACTCCATGTAGCTGGCCATGCTACACCGCACCCCATCGACTTCAAACTCTCATGTATACACTATCTTGAATCAACCTCACACCATAGTTTTCTTGAAGCTGCATAAGCCCTCAAGCCTGCACCACATGTTTCCACATCCCAAAAGTCGGACACCATTAGCATTACGCTCACATGTTGTCGTCACTGACCCCCCACCACCTTCTGTATCAATGGACATCCACATCGATTCGTTTAGACTATCTAGTCCAACCCAACCGACCTGCTCCAGCTGCAATCATGCTTCACCCTACGTCGTGTCTGCCTTGCACATCTTCATGCATTGCTTGATACCATGTCCATGCATGATCCTACACATCACACTCCAGACTCATCTGAGCCTTACACGTCACTTCTTGTTGTACACACACCAATATCTTCAGCAAACTTAACAAAAATATATATGTGTAAACTTTGATCATGATGGATCCCTTTACACAATTTCTTATTTGTCACTCCATGACTTAGCTTCTCTATGTACCTCCAAGGCTTCCTTTTTCTTAACCTAGCTGCATCTGCCTCTCCAAAAACAAAGCCTAGGGTTTCTCTGCCTTCCCCCAGCACCACCGTTGGCCCACCTCGTCTTCGGTGGCCCTAGGGCCATGGAGGCCTGGTGGATTCCAATCCTTGTCGACGGACCGTTTTGATATGTTTATTTGAGTTTTTTAGGGTTTGTGTCCTGCTTAGGAAGGCGAGATGACGGCGGCTCCCTAAAGATGTAATAAGGTTCTTCCCGCCTAGGCCCCGTCCCAGTGGTGCATCTAGCATCATTGGAGGGTGTGCTGAGGTGTGTCTTCGGCAGATCTCGTGGGCTTCAGTTGATGGTTGTCTTTGGTGGATCTACTTGGATCCGGTCTTCCTTCGTCTACGTTCGTGTGTTTGTAGGTTGGATACTTCTGATCTACGTATCTCTTCATCGGGGCAGTTGCTATTCTAGTGCACTAGTCCTATGTGGCCCTAGCACGACGACTTCTCGACTGTCTACTACAACAAGTTTTACCCGGCTCCGGTAAGGGAGGGGAGATGACGGCGGCATATGCCTTCGGCTCGCTTCAGTGCTTTTAGTCATCGATAGCTGGTATATGGATCCGGATGTAATTTTTATTATTTTTGGTGTTCGTTTGTACTGACCTGATTGAAGATGGATAGATCGGAAGTTTTCTTACAAAAGAAAAACAAATCACGTGAAGATGGCTTAGCTTCATGCGTGCCTCTACCAACTTACGTGCACACTCTCTTTTCTTTTTGAGCTTCTCGTGAACACTTCCGAACGAAATGCTTGTGTCTGCCATCCCACTTGGGCCATACCTGAAGGGCGCCCTATGTCTCGCTTCACGCGAGACGTAGGAAACTCTCGCGTGAAGGGCGTCCATATGCCTCGTTCTTTTTTCTTTGTCATGTTTTTTATTTTTATTTTTTTCTTTATACCTCCAAATATTCTAAATAGATATAACAAAAAAATATTGGAAAAAATGTTAACCAGGTTTGAAAAATGATAAATATGTATAGATAAAATATTTCTCATGTATACAATACATGTTTACAAAAAAATACAATGTGCACAAAAAAAGTTCTTCGGGTACTTAAAAAATATTAATCAAGCATTTGATTAAAATATTAAACAGGTATTTGGAAAAAAACAAGCATTTGAACAATGTTCAGTGTGTATAAAAATGCTGGCCGCATATTCAAAAATGTTAATCATGTACTTGAACTTTTTTAATCAAGCATTTGAAAAATGAAAATGTATATAGAGAAAAATATTGACCATGTATCCAAAAAATACTAACTTCTATTTCAAACATGTTAAACATCTATTAGAAAATGTATTAAATATATAACAAAAATGTACAATGTGTATGAAAAAATAGATATAAAAATATAAGTTTTTTGAAAATGTCAATAATGCATTTTAGAATGTCAAATATGTATATAATAAATGTTTCTGATGTATAAGAAAAATGTTGAGTGTGTACTGAGAAATAGTGTACACGTATTGAACAAAAAAGAAACCAATGAAATATCGACAAAGAAACAAAGGAAAACAAAGAAACCTAATAAAAACAAAAAAGAAAAAGAAAGAAACAAAATGAAACGAAAAAAGAAGAAACCAATGCAAAACAATAAAACCGAGAAAACCAACCAACAAACAAAGAAAACCAAGAAAGAAAAAAAGAAAACAAAAAAGCCAATGAAAATTGAGAAAGAAACAAATAAAAACAAAACCGAGAAGAAACAAAGAAAATCAATGAAAAAGCAAGGAAACAGGAAAACCAAAAACGATCATGAATTAAATGAAGAAACCGGTGAAAAGCAAATGAAAAAAACTCAGAGAAAAAAAAGACGAAAGAGAAAAAAACGGATTTGGACCTGCGATCGAAAAATGGTAAACGGACCATCCCAGTTGCTATGCGGGATAAGAAGTTCTTCATGCGAGAGAAGCAACCCTCTCGGGGCGCCCCTATGCGACTGCCTCGTTTTTTACACGTTTTTTCTTCCTGTTTTTGCTCTGATTTTTACCTTTGTTTATACTTCCAAATATTCTAAATAAATATATTACAAAAAACATTTCAAAAAAAGAATGTTAGCCAAGCATTTGGAAAATGTTAAATGTGCATAGAGAAAAGTTTCGTATTTACACGAAAAATGTATAAAAAATATACTATATGTGTGAAAAAAGTTTATCATGTATTTAAAAAATGTTCACCCAAGTATTTGAAAAAATGTTTAATAAGAAATTTGAAAACTTTATTCAAAAATATGAAAAATGTAAATGTGTATAGAATGTTGACCATGTATTAAAAACGTTAAACTTGTATTTGAAAATGTTAATCAAGAATTTAAAATATGTTAAATATGTATATAAAAATATTGACCCATATTTAAAATGTATTATTTCGGTATTTCAAAAACGTCAAACAAGCTTTTAAAAGAATGTGTATACAAAAAATTTGAGCATGTATTCAGAAAATGTTAAACTTGTATTTTAAAAAGGTTAACCAAGCATTTGAAAAAAATTAATTGTGTATAGAAAAAAGTTGACCAAGTATTAAAAAATGTTTACTTTTCTATTGAAAAAAATGTTAAATGTGTATAGAAAAAAAATGTTGACTATGTATTTAATAAATGTTAATCTTGTATTTGAAAACTGTTAGACATGTATTGGTTGAATGTCTTGGTATGTACCAAAAATGCGTATATAAAAACAGTGAAAACCTGAGAGAAAACAAAAGAAAACCGATGAAAAACAAGAAAAGAAGCAAACAAAACCGATAAAAATGGAAAAAAACCCAGCAAAAACCAAGAAAGAAATAAAGAAAATCAGAGAAAGAAGAAAAAAAATAAAATAAAAACACAATGAAAACTGAGAAAAAAATAAAGAAAACAATGAGAAAAGAAAAAAGGAGTAAAAACAGAGAAAGAAACGAAAGAAAAACAATGAAGAAAAAAAAACAAGTGGCAAACCGCCTCCTTTGTTCAAGTAGGTTCCACCCAACATACAAAACACAAAACTAATAGGAGACGTGGTTGCTAGCGGGTTATGCATTAACCGGTCGATCCTGGGATCGATCACCCCTCTCTAATGTCAGGCTTAACCCAACAACAGTCGCTGCCACATGTCGCATGTTGGGCGTTGCCTTTAAATTTTATTTTATTTAATTTTCCTGTACAGGTTTTCAGGTTTTAGATGGTTTTTTTAGCTTTTCCCTAGGTGTTCATGGAAAAATCTGGAGAGAAAAATGCGTGTTTTTTTCCTTTCGCGTGAGGCACAAATTCGCTTCTTGTGGAGGCACGTATTTTCTATCGCAAGAGGCACAGTTGTGCCTCTCGAAAAGGGAAAAACGTGTTTTTTCTTTCCGTGAGAGGCGCAAATTTGCTTCTCGTGGTTTGCTTCCGCGAGAGGTACAACTATGCCTCTCAGAAAGAAAAATAAAACGTGTTTGTTTTTTTTTGCTTCCGAGAGTCGCTATCTTCGGCGACCTCTTTCCATTCGGCTCTAGACAACCTACCGATCACCGGGTCTGGGTCATCGAAGATGTTATTGCCATCGAAGATGTTGGTCCTGCTGCTCCTGACGTTTCCGCCTCCGCTACCTCCGTCGCCGTAGCCTTCCTCATCATTTGCGAACCAGTCCCGGTGTCTCGATCATAGATCTCAGCGACCCGGGTTCCCGTTTTGTGTTGTCGCATGCCATGGTAGTTTGGCCCGGCGGCGGGGAGGTTGGGGAACACTGGCGCGGTGCGGGATGAGGAGGGGCGAAAGGAGGATCCGTCGCCGACGCGGGAGGAGGCGGCGTCGTGGCGTCGATGTACCGACCAAGCGCTCCGATGGGCAGTGGCGAGCAGCGCCGGCCGGTTCCAGCCATAGGAGGCGGCGCGCGGTGGCGGATTTAGGCGACGGGGTCGATTTGGGCAGTGAGACTGTTGCGTGTTGCTTCTTTTACTCGGTGGCGAGCGGGCGAGTGTTTTTACACGTCGACGGCCCCTTGTAAAATTTATGGAAAACTCTTAAATCCATCCGTTTGATTTCTGGAGAAACCAGCCGTGTCGTCTTCCTACCATGCGTGCATCCACGTTGTGCATCGCTCGGTCATCTGCCCAGCCCACATACCGCTTCTCTGGATGGGCCTCATGGGCCGCTTATAATCCGCCTTATCCCCCCATGTAGGAAGCCACAACCACACATTTTCCCTGCCGATCGTCATCTTCCCCTTCCTCTAGATCAATGTCAACACCTGCCACTGTTGCCACAAGTTCTGCTCCTCCTCCGCTGCTGATCCTGCCCGCTGCTGTAGAGCAAAAAGGGAACGACCACTACTCGACACTTTTTTCTGCTGTAGGGAGTGCTGCAACCGGGTCGTGCGGCGCTGCAATGGGGCTGGGCATTGCTACTGGCGGCGCGACAAGTCAAGTACGGCGGTACTGCTCGCAGTCGACAAGCTATGATGCGTGACCCATGGACAGGAGTGATATTTGAGGAGGAATCGAGCGCCTCTAATACATCCTAATTGAGCAAATCGGACGGCTGGCTAGACGGCTTAAAATTGGATAAAATCAGTCACCTGATTTGTAGCCGCCGCCAAAATGTATATGCCACTATAGACTTTAGGACTTGGGCTAGGTGCCGATTAAAGGAGTAAATGGTGATTTTACTTCTCTAACCGGTTTTAAGGGATTGGCGAAATATGCTCTAACTATGTTCAAACTTCATACCTCTCGTGCAAATCTTCTACGACACTCGCGCCATTTTTGGACGATCGAATCAAGTAAAATTACTAGGGCAGGAAGTTGAAAACAGCCTACTAAATCAACATTTCTTTCCCTGTAATTGTGAATATAAACAGTCTTGAAACCAACCACATCACATGCTATAATACAAACACAGTACATAGAGAACTACTACTGGCATAGATAAGGGTCGCTTGCTTAGGGGTCAAATAAGCTTTGCTTGGGAGTCAAGTAAACCTCTCTATATAAAGAGAGGAGATGTATCAATCTAATCAAGTAAGAATTAAGAAGGAAATCCCTTCCCTCTTGCCCGGCCGTGGGCAAAAAGGCCCCCGGCCGGCCCTCTCGGCGCGCTCCTTCTAGCAGCACGATAACAGAAGTCCATATCAAATTACCGGCAGGATTTGTTGGTGAGCTTGTGCGCATCAAATTACACACAAGTGGGACCAGGTCAGACTGCAGAAACACTAGGCTATGGCCTATGGGCTATGTTTCACTGTGGTGTGTACCCACGTCGGGATTTCAAGCCAAATAACACCCACGTCGGCTAATATGTCGTCGATATCTGTGAGGACGATATTTCTGCGAGGATATGCTAACCAATGCCGATATGACGAGCATATCGGCCTATATTTAGAAGCTTTGTGGCATGTCGAGTGTTATGGTTATGGCAGCACTGTGACCGAGGTCCTCGTCTCGAAGAATGGATTCATATTCTTTGGAATGCACCGCACATGGCTTCCGCTCAGGTGTTGACAGGAGTGGCAAGTTCATTGCGTTCATCCAAAAGAACCCACCAGGGGAGAATAAGGGATGCAGAGTGCAGAGACAGAAAAGCTATGCCAACAGCTGAGAAGGAGCGGTCCAGAGAAGGCAAGGATGCTGATGAGGAGAAGAATATGGATGCACGGAATAAAGGTGCTTCTTCTCAAGAGAGTTGCTACAAAGAAAAAGGCTGTTGGTGGATGAAAAACATGCAGACCCACAAACTCACGGCCTCTGAATCTCACAGACAATGTGAGTGTTCCAAGTGACCTCGGATGAGTATTTTGCCTTTCCTATTGTATTGACCCTGTACAGAGTTGATTCAGAGGCTTCTCAAAATTTGATTGATTTATTTCTTCCTTTTCTACACGCGGAGGAAGAGCGTACTAGTTTCGAAGAAAATAAAAACAGGTTTACTCCACCACTTTTTACTTTTCAAAAAGAACACTATGTTATGCTCTGTTGCGCCATCCATCCATCCCAGCTAGCTATGGCATACAGTCGTCTGGACAATTTTCAAGTAAACCCGGAAGAACAACATTCGACTGCAAACAAAGTAACAAACAGGACTCCGTCCATGAAATCAGGAATCATGGGAACAATTCGAAGATGGACACAGCAAATTATGTATATGTGGCATATCCGCATATGTGCTCGTGTACGTGGCAGACTGGTTAGCACTATCGTAATCCATCAATATAAAATTATAGAAACAGAGGATGAATAAGTGATTAGCCAACCAGAAATTGGAGAATGGGCAGTGGAAAACCAGCAGCTACACGCCTGCACGCTGCACACCGCCGGCCGCCGGGCAGGGTTGCTGCGAGTGCGGATTGGGCGGCGGGCACCGGCGGCAGGGGCGGGGCGGGCGAGGTGGCGCCCGGCGAGTGGGGCCGGCCGGGCGGCTCCTTGGCGTCTGGCGGTTAATATAACATCTTTTGCGCATAGAAAAATGAGGCAGTTAATCAATGTGTTCAGTTGTTGAAAAATTACAGATGCAGATGGTATTACTTATGAATTCACATAAATCAACTACCGTACAAGCGCATGCCATGGTGTAAAGTTCATCCGACATGTCGCTATTCATTCGGAAAAATATCCTACAGCTATCCTTCACACCTTGAACTTGCCAATCAAATTCCATAAAAGTTTATAAGTGCAACCACAAAAACAAAGCAGCAAAAGGATAAAAGAATGGCATATTTGAGAGAGAAGAAGAGTTTTCCATACTGCCGAGAGATCTCCTCTCGAATTCCTTCCCTAACCCTAGAAGGCTAGGGTAAACTCTCTTCTTCAGACTTTATTGGCGAGCTAGTGGATTCGCCTACCCTCTGCCTGCCGCTTTGGCGGTCGGTGGCGGGGAGGGCAATCATAGTGCCTCCTCTTTGATTAGTAGTTTATAGGTTGGGTTTTTTAGACCTTGCAGGTGCGGCGCTTAGGTGGATCGCGACGCTTCTTCTTCGAGTTTATCTTTCAGGCTTCGATCGCCATCGAGTTTGTCTGTTTGAACATAATCGACGAAGCTCCAACATAGATTTTCTGCGGTCCCTTTGAAGCGGTGAGGTTAGGGTTTCTCGTCATGTGGCAGGTGCTTCAGATATATGCAATTGTTCAATGTGACGACTATGGCTCCAGGGTGCACGAAGACTTTCAGACTGTCAAAGACAAGGTCAAACCAGCTATGGTAGGGGTCGGGATAATGGCACAACGTTCTAGCGGTAGTAGTGATCGTTCTATTGTCTCGGAATCTCGATGTGTTTTTTTATTATGTTTGAGATGCTTTTGTACTTTCAATAAACTTTTATAATATAAGAAAAACGATTCAAAACAGTTGGTTGATCCCACGATTGCGCCAGTCGCCTCCAGCGTTTGGCATGTGTCCCAGGCTGGCTTTATCCATATCTCCTTTCCCGAATTTACTTGTCCATTCGTTTTACTCTGCCCGCTGCTTGAGTCGCTGCCTCTTCTTCTTCTGCTTTGTCTCTCTCACGTGTATCTCTCTCTTTCTTAACAGTTGCAACTGACCCATTTGCCGTTTGTAAGCGCGCCCGCTGCTACAAACCAGCTGCCATCAAGCGACCAACTAAACATCATCCATGTTAAGGGCGCTGCTTCGACAACATGCCCATGCTGCTGGCGCCAGCGGTCCGGGCCGTGCTGCTGGGCGCCGGCACTCCGAGCTCGCTGAGTAGCAACATCTCCCATCTTGCGGATGCTGTTTCGGCAACATGACTGGTGTTGCCAGCTCGCTAGTTTCACCAATGTCACGGCCGCTGCTTCGGCAATATGGCCGGTTCTCCGGTGCTGCGGCAACATAGTCGGTGCTTCCAGGGCATGCTCGTTGCGGTGGCCGCTGCTTCGACGACATGGTCGGTGCTGCGGCAGCATAGTTGGTGCTTCGTTGGTGCTGCGGTTACATGGTCGGTGCTTTTCTGGTATTGCTGCAACATAGCCGGTGCTTCCGCGGCATGCTCTTTGGTGCGGCCGCCGCTTCGACAACATAGCCGCCGATGTTGCGGCAACTTAGTCGGTACTTCGCTGGTGCTGCGCCAACATGGCCGGTGCTTCGTCGTGCTTCCGCAGCATGCTCGTTGTTGCTTCCACAACATGGCTGATTGGTGCGGCAGTGGGCTGTTGGTTGTGATTGCGCTGGGGCGGGGATATTGCTTGGTTGTGACAGCCTTAGGGCTAGTGGCGTGCGTGTTTCGGCCGGAAGGGCGACCCCATTGCCAGACGAAGTTGTCGCTGGACGCTTGATTGCGCTCGATCCAAGGGCTCACGGCCTGCCGGATTTCTTCGAGAAATCAGTCGGATGACGCGTAGCATCGCCTAAATCTAATGCTTTTCGCAAAAAAATAGATGACAAATTTACTTCTGGGATCATGGGAAGGAAACATGGATTGTAAGGACCGTGAGGACTATTTCCCTGCATCAATCCCACTGCACATACCAACATAACACGAACAACCTTTTTTTCGGGCGGGGAAACATGAACAACTATGACCCTCTGCAGCTTAAGGTGCAGCAATCAGGCAATTGGAAATCAACAACATGCATTGGCTTTTGTTACCAAAAGGTGGCGTAATTAGTTTTATATAGCACGGTATAAATATTTCAATTCCATCCTAGCTCAACCAACGTAGGTAGGTTTTCGGGCGAAAAACTGTGAAACAAACACGTCCTTGGTGTTATGACTTCACATTGAGCTTCATATAATCCAGATTGTGGCGATGCTCTCCTGATAGATGTTCTGTTCTGCAGTAGAACACATCTCAGACCTCCAAAATGATTACAGGAACAAATTATATATAACTTTGCTCACAATGAGCCATACCCAGATACCCTGCCAAAAGATTCGTGACCAATGCAATCCCCGAATTGAAGAGCAACGTAACTAAAAGATTCAGTAACATGAGTGGCATACAAATAGCACTAGGAAAACACTATAGCTTGCCGGGTTACAAAAACATAAACTTAAGACGCAATAGAATGCCCAGGAGGACTACAAATAGATGGATATAGTCATATAGAGATCGACAGATGTTGCTCAGTAGATCAAGCTTCTTCGTCGCTGTAGATGACGTCGTAGTGGTGGTCGGGGAGGTTGGCCCTTGGGTCATCATCGTTGAAGACGTCGACCTGGACGTAGGCGTAGCCGTCGCGCTTGAAGTCGGCGAGGACCCTCTCGTCGTGGGCGCGCTGAGCCTTGATGGCGTCCATGGCCTCGCGGCACTCCTCGGGGAGGTTGGGCAGGGGAGGGCGAGGCTTCTTGTCCCACTCGAGCAGCCACTTGATGTAGCCGTTCCGATGGTCCATCTTCACCATCCTCTGCTCCTTGAATCCATACCCGTCAACCAGATACAGGTCGAGCCTCAACCAATCGGGGTCTGCAGCACCACCAGCAGGCGCCGCCTCGTTCTCCATCGGGATCGAAGCCCCCTCCGTCGAGATCGATCGATTCCGAGGGTGGATAGTGTAGGCCGGGTGCCCTGCCGTGCCGTACATATAGTCGTCCCAAGGGCTCGCCCTGTTCGAAACGGACTCCTTAGCAGACGGCCCATGGACGTCTACCACAGCCCTAATTTCAGTGATTCGAAGCCTAGACTATGTGCTTCGGCCACCTGAAAATATTTGCAATGCTCTTCGATTTTAACGATGCTTTTTTAAGCACTAAAGCCATATAGGAGTATTAAACTTCACACCCTTCCGAAAAAAATAAAAAAACATTCAACATTCAAAATTTTGGGGGTGTCGAAGTCTTCTTCTTCCCGCATCTACCGACGGCGCGTCGTAAGCATAGTTTGATGCCAGCTTGAGCCTCCGCCTAGGAGGCGCCGGCGGCCGCGACCTGTGAAGCAAACCACCACCCCGGAGAAAGAAAATGCCGATAAGGGCGTAGAAACTCCAAAGGCCATCAAAACCACAAAAGCCGACCGAATCCAGACAGATCCACCAAAAACATAAACTGACCGGATTCCCCAAAACCCGCGAAAGACACAGCCCCACATCCCATTTATGCGCAAAACTACACCACTAGAACAAGGATAGGCGAGGACATCATTATATTCTCATAACGGGGCAACGCCGCCACTTCTCCGCCCCAAACCTAACACAAAGACTCCCTAAAGAAAATCTGGAAAAAATCACCCTTGTTGTTGTAGCTCTCTTCTCCGATGATCCAACCAGGTCGGACCTCCGATGAGGATCTCTGCGCTAGTTCCGTCCGGCCAACACCGGCTTCACCAACGCCACTATCGTGTACTGCCTGAGACCCGATGAAGGCCTTCGCTTAATCACACATCTCCTTCACCGTCCCACAACAGCCATCTAGCAAGTAGCAACTCCACAGCAGGCCCCCTTATCTGGACCTCCCCACCAGGGCCGATGCCTCGCGGCCTTTGCCTGACGACGCGCACTGACGACAGTGAGAGGGGTAGATGAATGGTGGAGGCTAGGGTTACTCAATAGCCAGCCTTGTCATCTCTTCTCAGAAAATGATTCGATGCCTACTAAGGCATCTGGTAATCTGATTTCACTGATGATGTGGTCGTAAGCAAGCAATCCGTCTGTCTTGAAATTCTTCACAACAAACAAGCAATCAGAAGCCACTGATTTTTCTTGGATCATTCACCACCGCATGCTCGATTTCTCCTTTTAGGGAAGTAAAACCTATTTGCAATTCAATGAAATTCGGGTTGTGGTAGAAGCCTGTAACGCCCCGAGACCGATGCTCCAAAAGACTTCCAGCTATTCCGAGTTTCGTCGTGTGATTTGTTTTGTTTGTTGCATTTCATCTTAGCATCATCTGCATTGCATCATGTCTTCTTGCACCCCTTTTTAAAACTCAGCTAAATAAATTGCATAGATTGTTGATCTATTTAAATCGAGGGAATTCACTGATGATTTCTCCTTATAACATATCCTCCCAATATTAGGGAGCTACTATAAAATATTCCATTAGCTTGGAATTAACCGTAACACACTTGCAAAATCCCCATACCCTTTCTACTTCAAGTTTGGTCCCCAAACTTTGCCAACAATTCTTATCTCTTTTATCGAGGCTCCTCCTAAAGTCTCAACATTTTCGGACCTCCCTAGCACCTACTTCCTATGCAAGACCATTTGAATTAAATTCAAATGAGCTCGAATTCTAACCTCTCACACATGCACACTTCTATTTTCTTGGATCAAGCTCATTTTTGCGAGTCCAGGAAAAATATCCGCATGCCAAAGTTCCTTCCCTAACCTTTCCTTTCTCTCTTTACTTTCTTCCTATTTTTCTGCTAAAGGAAAATATGAGAGTAGAGAGAGAGAAGAGAACCCAGCCCAGCAGGCCCAGTCGCGCCCCCTTAACCCTAGCCTGATCTAATCCCCCTCTCGCTCCCCTACGACATTTCCTAAACGGCGCCCGTTGCGCCCGTTACAGGCATGGGCGCAAACGGGCGCACACCCCTGCGATGCTCTGGGCCGGCCCATCTAAAGTGTTCTCTTTTGTGTCTTAATCTGCAAAAAAGGGTGCCGCCAGGTTTCGAACCAGCTACCTCTCTCATCAAAGATCATTGACTAACCACGCGGGCGGCGGCCAGGATCTGGTTATGTTTTACTTTTTCCTTCTATTATTCGTTCTTCTTCCTTTTTCCCTTTTTTCGTTTCCCATTTTCAATTTTTCGTTTTCTTTTTTTTTCTTTCGTCTTGGTCCGATGAATTGGTTCGCAAATACATGGTAGTTCATCGTATTTGAAAAAAGTTCATCGTATTTGGAAAAGAGTTCATCGGATTTGAAAAAAGTTCATCGGATTTGAAAAAAGTTCATTGGATTTTGAAAAGAGTTCATTGGATTTGAAAAAAGTTCATCGATTTTTAAGAAAAAAGTTCACAAATTTCAAGAAAAAACATCAAACTAGAGCAAAAAAAGGAAAAGCAAAAAACAAAAACAAAAAAAGGAAAAAAAAGAAACAATGAACATTTTTTTTAAAATACGCTGAACTTTTTTTGAATACATGTTGAACAAAATTTCTCTACACGATGAACATTTTTTATACACACTGAACATTTTTTCAATGTATGGTGAACAATATTCAAATACACATAAAACTTTTTTTTAAATACGATGAACTCCTTTTGAGTGCATGCTAAACAAAATTCCTATACATGATGAACATTTTTTTATACACACTGAACATTTTTTCAAAATCAATGAACTTTTTTCGAATTCATGAACTTTTTTTCCAAATTGTTGAACTTCTTTCAAAATCGGTGAACTTTTTTTGTTTTTTTTCTTTCTTCTTGGTCCGATGAATTGGTTTGCAAATACATGGACATTTTCTTCAAATTGATGAACTTTTTTCAAAATCAATGAACTTTCTTTGAATTTTGATGAACTTTTTTTGAATTTTGATGAACTTTTTTTGAATTTTGATAAACTTTTTCTAATGTTGATAAATTTTTTTTCGGATTTGGTGAAGTTTTTTTCAATTTTGATGAACTTATTTCAAATTCGATGAACTTTTTTGCCAAATTGTTGAACTTTTTTCAGAATTGATGAACCTTTTTTGAATTTTGATGAACTTTTTTCAAATCTGTGAACTTTTTTCTCAAGATTTGTGAACTATTTTTCAAACGGATAAACCTTTTTCAAAATCCATAGACATTTTTCTCAAAATCGTGAACTTTATTTTTCAAAATTAATTAGTTTTTTCAAAACAAATGAGAGTTTCTGTAATTCATGAACTTTTTCCAAAATGTTTTCACAAAAAGTAAACGTTGCCATGTGTAATAAATAGCGCGGCTACAGGTGGACTTAAAACGTTCGCCCCGTATTTGCTCAGTAGCACGTTGTAGGTCAGGTGGTTAGGCATACACGTTCGCTATTGTCACGGCGCGAGATCGATCCTCGCTGAGGGCCATTTTTTGCGGTTCTTTCGCTTTTTCGCGCTACCCCCTGTAGCGGGCCGACCCAGTTGCATCGCTTTTCGTGCGCTAGTAGGAGGAACCGGCGCTCAGCGCCGGTTAGGAGCTCCCCTCCCCTGCTCGATCCCTCCAGCGCCGCCAGGAGCCCGATCCCCTTCTCCCTCCACTCGATGTCCTTCTCTCCCTCTCGATCTGCCATGCACGCCGCCACCCACAGGAAGGCCACCCTGTGCGCGACCCCACCGCCTTGCTGCCCTTCCCCGCGCCCGTTCGCCTCCTCCCTCAAACACGCCGACCACCGGAGCCGTTGCTGGCCGCCGCCCGATCGTCGCCGTGCTCGTCCCCTGGCGCCGCTTGTGCAACGCCTCGGTCGATCTCCTCCCTCGCGCAAGCTGCTCAAGCCCTGCCGGCCTCGCCGTTCCCCTCGGCCTCCCGCGGCTGCTCTCTTGCCGTTGCCTTGCTGCCTGCGCTCCTCCTCTGCTGCACCTCCAACGACGGGCCTCGGGAACGAGCAACTTGCCCGGCCTTCTCTCGTGCCGGCCTCCTTGCAGCTCCGAACGGATACTTCCATTGCTCCAACTTGGCCGTGGTTTTGCCGCTGCCTGGGTGCCCCGCCTCCTGCTCCGGCCAAGGTTCCTTCGACTCCAAGCCGCTGCTCTGCTTCTCGAGCTGCCGCTCGAGGCTGTAACCCTATGTGTGCGACCACCACCTTCTGTTGCATCCCGTGCACACCCATTTGCTTTCCGTCATGGATGGCAAGACCACCTAGTAGTTGTTGGACTCAAGGACCATCAAGACCGAGACCGCCCCGAACCACGTCGTCTCACCGGATCATCAAGATCATCTCGATTTTCGCAAGTACCTCTACGTCCGAAAACGTTGGATGCGCCAAGTTCCACTACGACATGCACCACTATTGTCGTTGAGGGTTTCGTCAAGTTCAACTACATAGACTACGAGCCGTGTACGACTACTGTCGCCAAGACCGCGAGTACCACTACTTCCACGACGGCCCGTGAACACCTACTTCCACTACGAAACTCGTTCCGCTCCGAAAACGCACGCTTCAAAGGTATAACCGCCGAGACGGCCTTCCGAGAATGCATGCTGTATGAGTTGAACCGTATGTTTGCACCGTGCCCGTTTGTTTCGTGCACGTTCCTCCTCGGTTGCCATCCCATCGACCCGTGGGAACCCGGTAATCCGGGATCACCCCACCATCTTTTGCATGTTCCATTAATCCACACTTGCTCTTTTGCACCGGTATCTCAATGAGTTATCGGATCATCGGAATGTTGCCGTGGCACCATTTCCGTTGTAGTTGCCGTGGCACCCCTTTCGTTTCGCCACGACGACAAATGCTTCATAACATGCTCATGTCAACATTTTCATAAAAATCGCATAAAACTTACATATGTCATCCGCATCATGATAATATTATTTAAAATGTTTAAAATTGTTGTTTGCATTAAATTGCTAGATAACATATGGGGATTTTCCGCAATTGTTGTTTGTTATTTCCGGCCTCATTTAAATTGCCTAGCTAGGTAGTTTTTTTATGCTTCACCTCTTGCCATGTTTAACAACATTTAATATTGTTGAGTAGCTTAAACGAGAGAGAACTAAATAATTGATGTGGTGTTTAATCAATATGCAACTCGTTGCATATTGAGCTCCACTTAACTTGTAGTGTTGTTTGTGCATATTGCCATGCCATGCCTCATTAAATCGGACATGCATCATACTTATTTGTGCATCATGCTATGTTTATGCTTGTGTGTTTACCATGCTGTTTGCTTCTTTCCGGTTTGCTTCTCTCGTTAGCTTCGGTTTCGTTTCGGAGTTGTGAGGATTCGTTCGACTACATTCGTTTGTCTTCTTCGTGGACTCGTTCTTCTTCCTTGCGGGATTTCAGGCAAGATGACCGTTACCCTGGATCTCACTACTATCATTGCTATGCTAGTTGCTTCGTTCTATCGTTATGCTGCGCTACCTATCACCTGTTTATCAAACCTCCCAAATTGCCATGTCAGCCTCTAACCTTTTCACCCTTCCTAGCAAACCGTTGCTTGGCTATGTTACCGCTTTTGCTCAGCCCCTCTTATAGCATTGTTAGTTGCAGGTGAAGTTGAAGATTGCTCCATGAAGGACATGATTATGTTGGGATATCACAATATCTCTTATTTAATTAATGCATCTATATACTTGGTAAAGGGTGGAAGGCTCGGCCTTATGCCTGGTGTTTTGTTCCACTCTTGCGCCTTAGTTTTCGTCATACCGGTGTTATGTTCCTTGATTTTGCGTTCCTTACGCGGTTGGGTGATTTATGGGACCCCCTTGACAGTTCGCTTTGAATAAAACTCCTCCAGCATGGCCCAACCTTGGTTTTACCATTTGCCTACCTAAGCCTTTTTCCCTTGGGTTTCCGGAGCCCAAGGGTCATCTTTATTTAACCCCCCGGGCCAGTGCTCCTTCGAGTGTTGGTCCAAAACGGGCAGACTGCGGGGCCACCACGGGGCAACTTGAGGTCTGGTTTTACTCGTAGGTTGACCTATCCGTTGTGTCCTGAGAACGAGATATGTGCAGCTCCTATCGGGATTTGTCGGCACATCGGGCGGCTTTGCTGGTCTTGTTTTACCATTGTCGAAATGTCTTGTAACCGGAATTTTGAGTCTGATCGGGTCTTCCTGGGAGAAGGAATATCCTTCGTTGACCGTGAGAGCTTGTGATGGGCTAAGTTGGGACACCCCTGCAGGGTTTAAACTTTGAAAGCCGTGCCCGCGGTTATGTGGCAGATGGGAATTTGTTAATGTCCGGTTGTAGATAATTTGACACCAGATACGAATTAAAACGCATCAACCGCGTGTGTAGCCGTGATGGTCTCTTCTCGGCAGAGTCTGGGAAGTGAACACAGTTTTTGAGTTATGTTTGACGTAAGTAGGAGTTCAGGATCACTTCTTGATCATTGCTAGCTTCACGACCGTTCCGTTGCTTCTCTTCTCGCTCTTATTTGCGTATGTTAGCCACCATATCCTGCTTAGTCGCTGCTACAACCTCACCACTTTACCCTTTCCTTTACCCATTAAGCTTTGCTAGTCTTGATACCCATGGTAATGGGATTGCTGAGTCCTCGTGGCTCACAGATTACTACAACAATAGTTACAGGTACAGGTTTTGCGATGATCATGACGCGAGAGCGATGTTTGCTTGTTTTGGAGTTCTTCTTCTGCTTCTTCTTCAATCAAGGAATAGGTTCCAGGTCGGCAGCCCGGGCTAGCAAGGTGGATGTCGTTTGAGTTTCTGTTTGTGTTTCATCCATAGTCGGATGATGCTCTAATGTATTGTGATGTTGTATTCGTGTGGCATTGTATGCCTTTTGTATGTATCCCCATCTATTATGTAATGTTGATGTAATGATATCCACCTTGCAAAAGCGTATCAATATGCGGTTCTATCCTTGGTGGGACCTTCGAGTCTCTTTAGGATAGTATCGCATATTGGGCGTGACAAGTTGGTATCAGAGCCTCGACCGACCATAGGATCCCCCTTTTTTGTTGGCCGTTGTTGAGTCTAGAAGAAAACTATTTTTGAGTCTTAGGGTTATATATATCGG
The DNA here is from genome assembly GCF_002162155.2 of Triticum dicoccoides. NCBI lineage: Eukaryota > Viridiplantae > Streptophyta > Magnoliopsida > Poales > Poaceae > Triticum > Triticum dicoccoides. The sequence continues at coordinate 642,480,571 of NC_041393.1, forward strand.
AGAGTAGGATTCTTTTTACTCCTCAACCCCTTCGTCGCTCTGGTGAGGCCTCCTGACGTAGATGTTTTGTCTTTCCTCTCCTCAAATTTCACAATTTTTTTTAGGATCACGCAGGTATCTTGGGATCGTTCCAATAGTCTTATGAAGAGAACATTGTTCTTGGTGCCTCCTGACATTTAGGGGTTGTGGCAGTGTCTCGGGGAGTTGAGCTCCGAGGTGTTGTCGTCATAATTTTATCGTTGTAGTTCTGGAATACCTGAGTTTTGCCGACATCAAAAATCTCTTTTATGCAGTTGTTGGTGAGATAACCTCGACGCCACCCAGTACTGGGGAGTTCGGGAGTATTGCCATAGATCGTATAACGGATGCTTTTTGAAGGTTGAGGTACACGATTTTCGGAGTTTTCTTGGTTATGTGTTGACGAATGGATACAACTTGGATGTAGGTATTGTTAGTTTGGGTGAGATATTTATTGCTTCCCCTGTATCCCCAACACCAGATTGCATAACCAGAAAGTTTCGGGAGTTTTATAGGTGGGAATTCAAGTAGCTCCTAGAATATCTTTCCGATAGATGCATGATATGGGATTGGGTAAATCTCTATCATATGTATTTGTTCCGACTTATTTTTGCAAGCCAATCTTTGTGTTGTTTTGAGTTGTGGTATTCGAGTTGCTTCAATGTCAAGTGTTGATTCCATACCTTTCAAGCGGTGTTCTCATATTTCTATGGGAGTACTAATCCTTTTGATCATCGAAATTGTCATGTCAATTATTTCCAACCGGCGTGCTTCTCTTCAAGTGGATCCGATCATTTCAACATTTTTGAGATCAATTCTAAGTTTTCTCAACGGTATCCGTTTCATCCGTCCCCAAGTTGCCTTTGTTTTCCCGCCCTCCCACCCTTTTTCTTCAAGGACTCAGATATCTTAATAAAGTATCCATCTTATGGATGTGAAGTTTCTCCATTCTTTTCCCGTCAATGTTCTTATCCGATGATTCTCAGGAAGATGCTAACGGAGCTTTGAGTTCATCATTCTTCGTTATTTTTCTTCTCCGTTGGATTTAATTCAAGCTTTCGGTGTTGATCATATCCATTTCCTCGTTTCAAATGTTTTTCCATGTCGGTGCATCTCTTAATTGTTCACCTCTCTCTATTCTTATCCGGAGTGCTCAAGATATCTCAGAAGAATCATGTTTCCATTCTTAATCCATTCGAGTTACTTCAAGGTTTTTCTCTCATTCAAGGTATTTAATTCTACTGGTGCAATCTCTATTCCAAGCAATCCTTCAATGATGTTTCTTTCGAGTGGGCCCTAACCCACAGGTCTTTTCCCAGGATCTTACCTGACTCTTCTAATTATTCTAGAGCCATTCCTAATTCTTTTCGAGTTTGACGTAAGAATGAATTTCATCAGTCAGATGTTTTCCAAGATCAATTTCAAATTATTTCTCATTGTTGGATCAACCTCTTTGTTTTCCATTCTCCCGGAGTATCTCAACAATTCGTGGTGTTGTTTCTCATCGTCATTCTTTGCATTTGAAGATTAAAGAAGAGTTCTCTCAAATCTCGCTCCATTCTCTTCAAGATTCATGGTTTTATATTGATGCCATCCTCTCATTATTGTTTTCGATTGTGAGAATTCTTTTCAACCATCCGACGCATTTCAGGAGTTACTTCCTTTCTCGATCATCTGAAGGCCATCAATTATGAATATTACTCGGTCTCAGTTTTCAGTTCTCGTTCTCCAAATCTTACCGGTGCATCGTTCAAGTTTACTCTAGTCAGCTCATGATCTCTTTGTTCTCTTGTATCTAAATTCTTTCAAGTATCTTCATTCATTTTCCAATTCTTACCGGTGAATTGTGCCTTTGCAACGTTCATTTTCAATTCTTACGGTGGTTCATTCAAGTTTTCACTTCCTTCATTATCATATTAATTCATTCGTTCTTTTCAATCCTACCGGTGGTTCATGAAGACTTTCTCAAGTTTGCGATATGTCACTTCTCAATCCTTTTCAAGAAGAATAAGTAGTATGCAAAATCCATTGCTTATCATCAATTTAATTTGATGAAGGATAAGTATACAATAAATCTTATTCTTATTTCCTCAAAGTGAGTAATCCTTTTTCTTCAGAGTTTGTTCTTGAGGAATAAATTCTAGTTCCAAGTGTTTTCATCTTTTCTTTTCCGGAGTTCAAATTTCCTCGTTCATTTCGCCGAAACCTCCATCTAAATCACTGCAAGGCTTCACCTTATTCTTTAGCCTTCTCTTTTCTTTCTATCATCCTCTTTTTACCGGAGTTCTTCATGGAGGCTATACATGGTGGTTCATCAAGGATTTAATTCCTTCTCAAAGTGTTCGCCAAAACTCTTATTGGAGGAGCTCAACCATTCTTCATCTTGCGTTCTGAACTGCAATTCTTCTCCATTATCTTTTGAGGTGGTGTTATGTCATTCTTGACAATTTTCCTTCATGTTTCAAGGTTCACAAGTTGTTAAGAATGAGATATTTAAACCCATCATTTTCTCTTCGTCCAGGAGAGCCTTTGCAACCCGTCAATCTCTTCATTGGAGTTATCTTGGGTTATATTTCACCTAAAGCCTTCCTTTGAGAATGTTGCTATTTGTGGTGCTTATCAATGATCCAAGCTTTCTCCATATCCTTCTCGGTGAAAGAGGTTTTTCATCTCTTCGTTGATCTCAAGCAAGCAATTGTTTCCGTTAGTGGCCGGTTGTCACCTCATAATTTTGAGATGTTTTCCATAAGCCCACTACAAGCTTATTCGTTTCGTTGTTGGTTTTCCATCATCTCTGTTATAACCTTTTTGGAAGGGTGCTTTCCAAGCTCATTTGTGCCAGAAGTTGGCATTTTCTTCCTCATTCTTTTATTCCAATGGTCTATCTTCTATTATTTCTTCCGGAGGCATTGTGATGTTGCTCTCTTCGACCCATCATCTTGTTTTGTCAAGATCATGTTCTTCTCCTTGCTTCTCCGTTTAGCCGGGGTGTCGTGTTTTCATTCGAGTTCTCTCATCTTATCAAGTTTTGCCTCCTTCCTCAACCGCAGAGCTGTCTGAAATCTTTCTTACCCCTTGTGCCATTCTTTCAATAGTTCTGGAGGTAGTCTATTGTTGATCTCATCAAGTATCCTCTCATCTTGTCAAATTCATCTTCAATTCCTTCTATTTTCAGTCGGAGTGCCGTCCAAATTATATCATTCTTATTCATTCTTATCTCGTTTCAACCAGAGTGGTTTCAATTCCTTCTTGCCCATTGTGCTCATCATTCATAGCTTTGCAACCTCCAACGTTAACATGGTGTTCCTTGTTTCTCTTTTCTACTAGAATGCTCTCAATTGTGTTCAACTCTGTTGTGTTCTTTCTTTCAACTTTTCAACCTCTCAAGGTTCGTGGTTTCACTCGTTTGTCAAAGAAGCAACTTAGTTTTACTTCTTATCTTCATCTTCCTTTTCCCTCTGATGCCATCCTAGATCTCGGGACGAGATCCTCTTGTAGTGGTTGAGTGTTGTAACGCCCCGACACCGATGCTCCAAAAGACTTCCAGCTATTCCGAGTTTCGTCGTGTGATTTGTTTTGTTTGTTGCATTTCATCTTAGCATCATCTGCATTGCATCATGTCGTCTTGCACCCCTTTTTAAAACTTAGCTAAATAAATTGCATAGATCGTTGATCTATTTAAATAGAGGGAATTCACTGGTGATTTCTCTTTATAACATATCCTCTCAATATTAGGGAGCTACTACAAAATATTCCCTTAGCTTGGAATTAACTGTAACACACTTGCAAAATTCCCATACCCTTTCTTCTTCAAGTTTGGTCCCCAAACTTTGCCAACAATTCTTATCTCTTTTATCGAGGCTCCTCCTAATGTCTCAAAATTTTTGGACCTCCCTAGCACCTACTTCCTATGCAAGATCATTTGAATTAAATTCAAATGAGCTTGAATTCTAACCTCTCACACATGCACACTTCTATTTTCTTGGATCAAGCTCATTTTTGCGAGTCCAGGAAAATTATCCGCATGCCAAAGTTCCTTCCCTAACCTTTCCTTTCTCTCTTTACTTTCTTCCTATTTTTCTCCTAAAGGAAAATATGAGAGTAGAGAGAGAGAAGGGACCCAGCAGGCCCAGCCGCGCCCCCTTAACCCTAGCCTGATCTAATCCCCCTACATGTCTCCCGAACCCGTAGGGTCTACACACTTAAGGTTCGGTGACGCTAGGGTTATTAGGAAGACTTGTATGTGATTACCGAATGTTGTTCGGAGTCCCGGATGAGATCCCGGACGTCACGAGGAGTTCCGGAATGGTCTGGAGGTGAAGATTTATATTTGGGAAGTTGTCATACGGACACCGGAAAGTTTCGGGGGCATATCGGTATTGTACCGGGGCCACCGGAGGGGTTCCGGGGGTCCACCGGGAGGGGCCACCCCTCTCGGAGGGCCTCATGGGCCGCAAAGGGCAGGGAACCAGCCCCTGGAGGGCTGGGTGCGCCCCTCCTTAGGCCCATGTGCCTAGGGTTGGGGGGGGGGGAACCCTAGTGGGGGCGCCCCCCTTGCTTGGGGGGCAAGCCCCCCTCCCTGGCCGCCGCCCCCCCTCTAGATCTCATCTAGAGGGGGCCGGCCCCCTTCCCCCTTCCCCTATAAATAGAGGGGCGAGGGGAGGGCTGAACACCTGATCCAAGGAGCAGCCCCTCCCCTCCCCAACACCTCTCCTCCTCCATTGAGTGCTTGGCAAAGCCCTGTCGGAGTACTGCCTCTCCACCATCATCACGCTGTCGTGCTGCTGCTGGAGCCTTCTTCCTCAACCTCTCCTTTCCCCTTGCTGGATCAAGAAGGAGGAGACGTCGTCCGCTCCGTACGTGTGTTAAACGCGGAGGTGCTGTCCGTTCAGCACTTGGTCATCGGTGATTTGGATCACGGCGAGTACGACTCCATCATCCCCGTTCCCTTGAACGCTTTCGCACGCGATCTACAAGTGGTATGTAGATGCTTCCCTCTCCTATCACTCGTTGCTTAGATGAACTCATAGATGGATCTTGGTGAAACCGTAGGAAATTTTTTAATTTTCTCCAACGTTCCCCAACAGTGGCATCATGAGCTATGTCTATGCGTAGTTCTCTATTGCACGAGTAGAACACAATTTTGTTGTGGGCGTAGATCTTGTCAACTTGCTTGCCGCTACTAGTCTTTTCTTGCTTCAGCGGTATTGTGGGATGAAGCGGCCCCGACTGACCTTACACGTACGCTTACGTGAGACAGGTTCCACCGACTGACATGCACTAGTTGCATAAGGTGGCTAGCGGGTGTCTGTTTCTCCCACTTTAGTTGGAGCGGATTCGACGAAAAGGGTCCTTATGAAGGGTAAATAGAAGTTGACAAAATCACGTTGTGGTTATTCGTAGGTAAGAAAACGTTCTTGCTAGAACCCAATTCCAGCCACGTAAAAGATGCAACAACAATTAGAGCACGTCTAACTTGTTTTTGCAGCAATTGTCATGTGATGTGATATGGCCAGAAGTTGTGATGAATGATGAATGATATATTGTGATGTATGAGATCATGTTCTTGTAATAGGAATCATGACTTGCATGTCGATGAGTATGACAACCGGTAGGAGCCATAGGAGTTGTCTTTATTTTTGTATGACCTGCGTGTCATTGAAGAACGCCATGTAAATTACTTTACTTTATTGCTAAACGCGTTAGCCATAGAAGTAGAAGTAGTTGTTGGCATGACAACTTCATGAAGACACGATGATGGAGATCATGGTGTCATGCCGGTGACGAAGATGATCATGTAGCCCCGAAGATGGAGATCGAAGGAGCTATATGATATTGGCCATATCATGTCACTACTTTATATAATTGCATGTGATGTTTATTATGTTTATGCATCTTGTTTACTTAGAACGACGGTAGTAAATAAGATGATCCCTTATAATAATTTCAAGAAAGTGTTCCCCCTAACTGTGCGCCGTTGCTAAAGTTCGTCGTTTCGAAGCACCACGTGATGATCGGGTGTGATAGATCCTTACGTTCACATACAACGGGTGTAAGACAGTTTTACACATGCAGAAACACTTAGGGTTAACTTGACGAGCCTAGCATGTACAGACATGGCCTCGGAACACAAGAGACCAAAAGGTCGAACATGAGTCGTATGGAAGATACGATCAACATGGAGATGTTCACCGATGATGACTAGTCCGTCTCACGTGATGATCAGACACGGCCTAGTCGACTCGGATCGTGTAACACTTAGATGACGAGAGGGATGTCAATCTGAGTGGGAGTTCATTAAATAATTTGATTAGATGAACTTAATTATCATGAACTTAGTCTAAAGTCTTTGCAAAAATATGTCGTGTAGATCAAATGGCCAACGCTCATGTAAACATGAACTTCAACGCATTCCTAGAGAAAACCAAGCTGAAAGATGATGGCAGCAACTATTCAGACTGGGTCCGGAACCTGAGGATCATCCTCATAGCAGCCAAGAAAGATTATGTCCAAGATGCACCGCTAGGTGAAGCACCCATCCTAGAGAACCAAGACGTTATGAACACTTGGCAATCACGTGCTGATGATTACTCCCTCGTTCAGTGCGGCATGCTTTACAGCTTAGAACCGGGGCTCCAAAAGCGTTTTGAGCGACACGGAGCATATGAGATGTTCGAGGAGCTGAAAATGGTTTTTCAAGCTCATGCCCGGGTCAAGAGATATGAAGTCTCCGACAAGTTCTATAGTTGTAAGATGGAGGAAAACAGTTCTGTCAGTGAGCACATACTCAAAATGTCTGGGTTGCACAACCGCCTATCCCAGCTGGAGATCAACCTCCCGGATGAGGCGGTCATTGACAGAATCCTTCAGTCGCTCCCACCGAGCTACAAGAGCTTTGTGTTGAACTACAATATGCAGGGGATGGTGAAGACCATTCCAGAAGTATTTTCAATGCTGAAGTCAGCAGAGGTTGAAATCAAGAAAGAACATCAAGTGTTGATGGTCAATAAGACCACTAAGTTCAAGAAGGGGAAGGGTAAGAAGAACTTTAAGAAGGACAGCAAAGATGTTGCCGCTCCCGGTAAGCCAGTTGCCGGGAAGAAGTCAAAGAATGGACCCAAGCCTGAGACTGAGTGCTTTTATTGCAAAGGGAAGGGTCACTGGAAGCGGAACTGTCCCAAATACTTAGTGGACAAGAAGGCCGACAACACTAAAGGTATATTTGATATACATGTAATTGATGTGTACCTTACCAGCACTCGTAGTAACTCCTGGGTATTTGATACGGTGCCGTTGTTCATATTTGTAACTCACAGCAGGAGCTGCGGAATAAGCGGAGACTGGCGAATGACGAGGTGATGATGCGCGTCGGGAATGGTTCCAAGGTCGATGTGATCGCCGTCGGCACGCTACCTCTACATTTACCTACGGGATTAGTTTTAAACCTCAATAATTGTTATTTAGTGCCAAGTTTGAGCATGAACATTGTATCTGGATCTCGTTTGATGCGAGATGGCTACTCATTTAAATCCGAGAATAATGGTTGTTCTATTTATATGAGAGATATGTTTTATGGTCATGCCCCGATGGTCAATGGTTTATTCTTAATGAATCTCGAACGTAATGTTACACATATCATAGTGTGAATACCAAAAGATGTAAAGTTGATAACGATAGTCCCACATACTTGTGGCACTGCCGCCTTGGTCACATAGGTGTCAAGCACATGAAGAAGCTCCATACTGATGGACTTTTAGAGTCTCTCGATTATGAATCATTTGACACGTGCGAACCATGCCTCATGGGTAAAATGACCAAGACTCCGTTCTCCGGAACAATGGAGCGAGCAACCAACTTATTGGAAATCATACATACCGATGTGTGCGGTCCAATGAGCGTTGAGGCTCGCGAAGGATATCGTTATGTTCTCACTCTCACTGATGACTTGAGTAGATATGGGTATGTCTACTTGATGAAACACAAGTCTGAGACCTTTGAAAAGTTCAAGGAATTTCAGAATGAGGTAGAGAATCAACGTGACCGAAAGATAAAGTTCCTATGATCAGATCGTGGAGGAGAATATTTAAGTCACAAATTTGGTACACACTTAAGGAAATGTGGAATCGTTTCACAACTCACACCGCCTGGAACACCTCAGCGTAACGGTGTGTCCGAACGTCGTAATCACACTCTATTGGATATGGTGCGATCTATGATGTCTCTTACCGATTTACCGCTATCATTTTGGGGATACGCTCTAGAGACAGCTACATTCACTTTAAATAGGGCACCGTCTAAATCCGTGAGACGACACCGTATGAATTATGGTTTGAGAAGAAACCTAAGCTGTCGTTTCTAAAAGTCTGGGGATGCGATGCTTATGTCAAGAAACTTCAACCTGAAAAGCTCGAACCCAAGTTGGAAAAATGCATCTTCATAGGATACCCTAAGGAAACCATTGGGTATACCTTCTACCTTAGATCCGAAGGCAAGATCTTCATTTCCAAGAACGGATCCTTTCTGGAAAAGGAGTTTCTCTCGAAAGGAGTAAGTGGGAAGAAAGTATAACTCGATGAAGTACTACCTCTTGAACCGGAAAGTAGTGCAGCTCAGGAAAATGTTCCTGTGGTGCCTACACCGACTGGAGAGGAAATTAATGATGATGATCAAGGTACTTCGGATCAAGTTGCTACTGAACTTCGTAGGTCCACGAGGACACGTTCCACACCAGAGTGGTATGGGAACCCTGTCCTGGAAATCATGTTGTTAGACAACGGTGAACCTTCGAACTATGAAGAAGCGATGGCGGGCCCAGATTCCAACAAATGGCTTGAAGCCATGCAATCCGAGATAGAATCCATGTATGAAAACAAAGTATGGACTTTGACTGACTTGCCCGATGATCGGCAAGCGATAGAAAACAAATGGATCTTTAAGAAGAAGACGGACGCGGATGGTAATGTCACCATCTATAAAGCTCGACTTGTTGCTAAGGGTTATCGACAAGTTCAAGGGGTTGACTACGATGAGACTTTCTCTCCCGTAGCAAAGCTTAAGTCCGTCCGAATCATGTTAGCAATTGCCGCATACTATGATTATGAGATAGGGCAGATGGACGTCAAAACGGCATTCCTTAACGGTTATCTTAAGGAAGAGCTGTATATGATGCAGCCGGAAGGTTTTGTCGATCCTAAGAATGCTAACAAATATGCAAGCTCCAGCGATCCATTTATGGGCTGGTGCAAGCATCTCGGAGTTGGAACATTCGTTTTGATGAGATGATCAAAGCATTTGGGTTTATGCAGACTTATGGAGAAGCCTGCGTTTACAAGAAAGTGAGTGGGAGCTCTGTAGCATTTCTCATATTATATGTAGATGTCATACTTTTGATGGGAAATGATATAGAATTCTTGGACAGCATTAAGGCCTACTTGAATAAGTGTTTTTCAATGAAGGACCTTGGAGAAGCTTCTTACATATTAGGCATCAAAATCTATAGGGATAGATCGAGACGCCTCATAGGTCTTTCACAAAGCACATACCTTGATAAGATTTTGAAGAAGTTCAAGATGGATCAGTCCAAGAAAGGGTTCTTGCCTGTATTGCAAGGTGTGAGATTGAGCTCGGCTCAATGCCCGACCACGGCAAAAGATAAATAAGAGATGAGTGTCATCCCCTATGCCTCAGCCATAGGATCTATTATGTATGCCATGCTGTGTACCAGACCTGATGTAAACCTTGCCGTAAGTTTGGTAGGAAGGTACCAAAGTAATCCCGGCAAGGAACACTGGACAACGGTCAAGAATATCCTGAAGTACCCGAAAAGGACAAAGGACATGTTTCTCATTTATGGAGGTGACGAAGAGCTCGTCGTAAAGGGTTACGTCGACGCTAGCTTCGACACAGATCTGGATGACTCTAAGTCACAAACCGGATACGTGTATATGTTGAATGGTGGAGCAGTAAGCTGGTGCAGCTGCAAGCAGAGCGTCGTGGCGGGATCTACATGTGAAGCGGAGTACATGGCAGCCTCGGAGGCAGCGCATGAAGCAATTTGGGTGAAGGAGTTCATTGCCGACCTAGGAGTCATACCCAATGCGTCGGGGCCGATCAAACTCTTCTGTGACAACACTGGAGCTATTGCCCTTGCCAAGGAGCCCAGGTTTCACAAGAAGACCAGGCACATCAAGCGTCATTTCAACTCCATCCGTGAAAATGTTCAAGATGGAGACATAGATATTTGCAAAGGACACACGGATCTGAATGTCGCAGATCCATTGACTAAACCTCTTTTGCGAGCAAAACATGATCAACACCAGAACTCTATGGGTGTCCGATTCATCACAATGTAACTAGATTATTGACTCTAGTGCAAGTGGGAGACTGTTGGAAATATGCCCTAGAGGCAATAATAAAAGGATTACTATTATATTTTCTTGTTCATGATAATTGTCTTTTATTCATGCTATAATTGTATTATCCGGAAATCGTAATACACGTGTGAATACTTAGACCATAATACGTCCCTAGTGAGCCTCTAGTTGACTAGCTCGTTGATCAACATATAGTCATGGTTTCCTGACTATGGACATTGGATGTCGTTGATAACGGGATCACATCATTAGGAGAATGATGTGATGGACAAGACCCAATCCTAAGCATAGCACAAGATCGTGTAGTTCGTTTTGCTAGAGCTTTTCCAATGTCAAGTATCTCTTCCTTAGACCATGAGATCGTGTAACTCCCGGATACCGTAGGAGTGCTTTGGGTGTACCAAACGTCACAACGTAACTGGGTGACTATAAAGGTGCACTACAGGTATATCTGAAAGTGTCTGTTGGGTTGACACGGATCGAGATTGGGATTTGTCACTCCGTATGACGGAGAGGTATCTCTGGGCCCACTCGGTAATGCATCATCATAATGAGCTCAAAGTGACCAAGTGTTTGGTCACGTGATCATGCATTACGGTACGTGTAAAGTGACTTGCCAGTAACGAGACTGAACGAGGTATTGGGATACCGACGATCGAGTCTCGGGCATGTAACGTACCGATTGACAAAGGGAATTGTATACGGGGTTGATTGAATCCTCGACATCGTGGTTCATCCGATGAGATCATCGAGGAGCATGTGGGAGCCAACATGGGTATCCAGATCCCGCTGTTGGTTATTGACCGGAGAGCCATCTCGGTCATGTCTGCATGTCTCCCGAACCCGTAGGGTCTACACACTTAAGGTTCGGTGACACTAGGGTTATTAGGAAGACATGTATGTGATTAACAAATGTTTTTCGGAGTCCCGGATGAGATCCCGGACACCATGAGGAGTTCCGGAATGGTCCGGAGGTGAAGATTTATATATGGGAAGTTGTCATACAGACACCGGAAAGTTTCGGGGGCATATCGGTATTGTACCGGGGCCACCGGAGGGGTTCCGGGGGTCCACCGGGAGGGGCCACCCCTCTCGGAGGGCCTCATGGGCCGCAAGGGGCAGGGAACCAGCCCCTGGAGGGCTGGGTGCGCCCCCCTTGGGCCCATGCGCCTAGGGTTGGGGGGGGGGAACCCTAGTGGGGGCGCCCCCCTTGCTTGGGGAGCAAGCCCCCCTCCCTGGCCGCCGCCCCCCTCTAGATCTCATCTAGAGGGGGCCGGCCCCCTTCCCCCTTCCCCTATAAATAGAGGGGCGAGGGGAGGGCTGAACACCTGATCCAAGGCGGAGCCCCTCCCCTCCCCAACACCTCTCCTCCTCCATTGAGTGCTTGGCGAAGCCCTGCCGGAGTACTGCCTCTCCACCATCATCACGCCGTCGTGCTGCTGCTGGAGCCTTCTTCCTCAACCTCTCCTTTTCCCTTGCTGGATCAAGAAGGAGGAGACGTCGTCCGCTCTGTACGTGTGTTGAACGCGGAGGTGCTGTCCGTTCAGCACTTGGTCATCGGTGATTTGGATCATGGCGAGTACGACTCCATCATCCCCGTTCCCTTGAACGCTTTCGCACGCGATCTACAAGTGGTATGTAGATGCTTCCCTCTCCTATCACTCGTTGCTTAGATGAACTCATAGATGGATCTTGGTGAAACCGTAGGAAAAATTTAAATTTTCTGCAACGTTCCCCAACAACAACAACAATATAGCCTTTAATCCCAAACAAGTTGGGGTAGGCTAGAGGTGAAACTCATAAGATCTCACAACCAACTCATGGCTCTGGCACATGGATAGCAAGCTTCCACGCACCCCTGTCCATTGCTAGCTCTTTGGTGATACTCCAATCCTTTAGGTCTCTCTTAACAGACTCCTCCCATGTCAAATTCGGTCGACCCCGCCCTCTCTTGACATTCTCCACACGCTTTAGCCGTCCGCTATGCACTGGAGCTTCTGGAGGCCTGTGCTGAATATGCCCAAACTGTCTGAGATGATGTTGGACAAGCTTCTCCTCGATTGGTGCTACCCCAACTCTATCTCGTATATCATCATTCCGGACTCGATCCTTCCTCGTGTGGCCACACATCCATCTCAACATACGCATCTCCACCACACCTAACTGTTGAACATGTCGCCGTTTAGTTGGCCAACACTCCGCGCCATACAACATTGCGGGTCAAACCGCCATCCTGTAGAACTTGCCTTTTAGCTTTTGTGGCACTCTCTTGTCACAGAGAATGCCAGAAGCTTGGCGCCACTTCATCCATCCGGCTTTGATTCAATGGTTCACATCTTCATCAATACCCCCATCCTCCTGCAACATTGACCCCAAATACCGAAAGGTGTCCTTCCGAGGTACCACCTGCCCATCAAGGCTAACCTCCTCCTCCTCACACCTAGTAGTACTAAAACTGCACATCATGTACTCGGTTTTAGTTCTACTAAGCCTAAACCCTTTCGATTCCAAGGTTTGTCTCCATAACTCTAACTTCCTATTTACCCCCGTCTGACTATCGTCAACTAGCACCACATCATCCGCAAAGAGCATACACCATGGGATATCTCCTTGTATATCCCTTGTGACCTCATCCATCACCAATGCAAAAAGATAAGGGCTCAAAGCTGACCCCTGATGCAGTCCTATCTTAATCGGGAAGTCATCGGTGTCGACATCACTTGTTCGAACACTTGTCACAACATTATCGTACATGTCCTTGATGAGGGTAATGTACTTTGCTGGGACTTTGTGTTTCTCCAAGGCCCACCACATGACATTCCGCGGTATCTTATCATAGGCCTTATCGAAGTCAATGAACACCATATGCAAGTCCTCCTTTTGCTCCCTATATATCTCCATAAGTTGTCGTACGGTCGACCTCCCAGGCATGAAACCAAACTGATTTTTGGTCACGCTTGTCATTCTTCTTAAGCGGTGCTCAATGACTCTCTCCCATAGCTTCGTTGTATGGCTCATCAGCTTAATTCCACGGTAATTAGTACAACTCTGAACACCCCCTTGTTCTTGAAGATTGGTACTGATATACTTCGTCTCCATTCTTCTGGCATCTTGTTTGCCCGAAAAATGAGGTTGAAAAGCTTGGTTAGCCATACTATCGCTATGTCCCCGAGACCTTTCCACACCTCAATGGGGATACAATCAGGGCCCATTGCCTTGCCTCCTTTCATCCTTTTTAAAGCCTCCTTCACCTCAGACTCCTAGATTCACCGCACAAAACGCATGTTGGTCTCATCAAAGGAGTCATCCAGTTCAATGGTAGAACTCTCATTCTCCCCATTGAACAGCTTGTCGAAGTACTCCCGCCATCTATGCTTAATCTCCTCGTCCTTCACCAAGAGTTGGCCTGCTCCGTCCTTGATGCATTTGACTTGGCCAATATCCCTCGTCTTCCTCTCTCGGATCTTAGCCATCTTATAGATGTCCCTTTCACCTTCCTTCGTGCCTAACCGTTGGTAGAGGTCCTCATATGCCCGACCCCTTGCTTCAACAACAGCTCGCTTTGTGGCCTTCTTCGCCATCTTGTACTTCTCTATGTTGTCTGCACTCCTATCTAGGTATAGGCGTCTGAAGCAATCTTTCTTCTCTTTAATCGCCTTCTGGACATCATCATTCCACCACCAAGTATCCTTATCTTTGCTTCTCCTTCCCCTGGACAATCCAAACTCCTCCAAGGCCACCTTACAAATGCAAGTCGTCATCTTCAGCCACACATTGTCCGCATCCCCTCCTTCCTCCCAAGGGCCCTCCTTAATGACCCTCTCCTTGAACATCTGAGCTACCTTCCCCTTGAGCTTCCACCACTTCGTTCTAGCGACTTTGGCACGCTTATCCCGCTGGACACGAATCCGAAAGCGGAAGTCAGCAACCATCAGCTTATGCTGGGGTACAACACTCTCTCCAGGTATCACCTTACAGTCTAGGCACACACACCTATCTTCTCTTCTCGAGAGGATGAAATCAATCTGGCTAGAGTGTTGGCCACTACTAAAAGTCACCAGATGTGATTCTCTCTTTCTAAAGAGGGTGTTAGCTACAATCATGTTGTAGGCTAGAGCAAAGCTTAAGACATCTTCTCCTTCTTGATTCCTGATGCCATAGCCAAAGCCCCCATGCGCCCCTTCAAAACCTGTGTTAGATGTACCCACGTGGCCATTGTGGCCTTCCCAGAACTCCTTCTTGGTTAAATACCTAGGGTGTTCTTCTAATTTTAGTTAATGACCTAATGAGGTATTTCATTGCACATTCAAACAAAAGATTTTGATACTGCAATCACAACAATGAAAATAGAACTTGCATGCCAACCAGGCTAGTGCACTTACCAGTGAATGTAATATATTCCTCAGAAAATGTAATATATTCCTCAAAAAATTCTACTGTCAGAATGTCATTTGTTTATCTATCTGGAGTTCAAGAGTATAATTTAGAATAACTTGACAGAGGAATGTGCAATCAAATTTACAATTCAACAAACAACTATTCAAATATTTGTGTAATGGCTAAAATACTTCAATGGGCATTTGTTAGCAAGAGCAAAAACAATCAAAGATAGCAGGATGGGCTGGCCTAATTTGTTGTATTTGATGTCGTTAGAACAGGTAAACATGTTACTGCACATGGTCAAAAGTTGCAAAGGAACCAACCAACAAACAAAGACAATCAAAATTTTCACTAGAAATGCCATTTTATGGGAAACTAGCAATATCAGTTCGACTTCAGCTAAGTAAGACCTGCAGGCTGAATCTTTTGGATTACACAACTGAAAACCAAAGAAAAAACTCAATACTTTCTTTAGGGAAAACTAGACAAGATCACAAGATATGTCCAAAATTTTGAACAAGCATCCTGCGGAAGAATGAAAATAAACGAATAGTAATATATTATGTACGATGACAGGACATGATGCAACAACAGATTAAACATGGGCAGAGACAATTACATCAGATCCCTAGCCTCATGGTGCGATCGATAGTCTACACATCACTTTGGTATGGTGCACCCTAAATATGGAGAACCACATTTTATCACAAAACTTTGCAGGGCAGGTTGATTGAACTATATTATCATAAAGAGAATGAAGTTAAAAGGTTTGCCTATAATAGCAGAGCAAGATCTGTTGGAAACCCTAGAACATCTTTTACAGATGCAGGTGGTATTACTTATGGAATCACATAATTACATATCCTTGTGGTCAAAATCAACCACCGCGAAAGTGCAAATCATGGTGTAAAGCTTCATATGACACGTGGCTATTCAGTACTGAAAAATATCCTGCAGCTATCTTCACTCCCCCTGAAAGTTGCCAATCTAATTCCATAAACTTTATAAGTGCAGTCACAAAACTTAGAGCAGCAACGATGAAGATTGACACATATAAACTTTATGGGCAAAAAACAGTGGACACCAAACAAGCATGAAAAAGGATAAAAATTGACCTTCTAGGATCATACTAAGGAAATATGGATATTAAGGCAATAGTAAGACGGTAGCAACAAAAATAGGCAGGACTCTTTCCCTGCGTCAATCCCACATACCAAAATAAACAAAACTATGACTGTGCAGCTTAAAGTGCAGTATACCAGTCAACAATCAGGCAATTACAAATCAACAACATGCATTTGCTTTTGTTAAAAAAAACTTGCATCACCACATGACACAGTATTATTATTATGCATTTAGTGCATAGTTAAAGGCGTGAATGAGAAAACAGAAGGTAAGTGGACTTATTATTATTCGTGATAGTGTAGGTAATCACACCTTAGTGTTATGACTTCACATGGAGCTTCATCAGCTTCTGAGCTATAGTCCAGCTTGTGGCCATATTCAGATTTCGCGTGAACTTATAGAAAGTTAACACAGACTAGTGACACATACAATGTGATCCGCCGAATTGAAGAGCAACGTAAAAGAGAGATTCAATAAGATGAGTGCCATACAAATAAGGGAAATAACAGTAGAATAGTAGCTTTCCTGGTTACAAAAGGCAGAGGACACACTACATAGCTACGATACAACATCATCATGATTTGCAGATATAAATAAGCTTCAGACTCAGTATATCGCCAGGAGGAATCACAATCTAATACATGGCACATACTAGATAGATAGGTGTTGCTTAGTAGATCAAGCTTCTTCGTTGCTGTCGTGGTGGATGACGTCGTACTGATCGTAGGGGAGTTTGGCCCTTGGGTCGTCGGCGTTGAAGACATCGACCTGGACGTAGGCGTAGCCGTCGCACTTGAAGTCAGCGAGGACCCTCTCATGGTGGGCGCGCTCGGCCTTGATGGCGACCATGGATCGGAGCGTCTCGGGGAGGTTGGGCAGGGGAGGGCGAGGCTTCTTGTCCCACTCGAGCAGCCACTTGATGTAGCTGTTCCGATGGTCCATCTTCACCATCCTCCGCTCCTTGATCCCATACCCCTCATACGGGTTGAGCCTCAACCTCTCGGGGGATGCAGCACCACCAGACGTCGTCTCCTTTTCCGTCGAGATCGAAGCCTCCTTCGCCATCGAAATTGATCGATTACGGGAGTGGATGGTGTTGGCCGGATGCTCCCGGGGTGCCGTGCAGTGCATATATAAGTCGCCCCAAGGCTAGCCCTGTTCGAAACGGACTAGCCCTGTTCGAAACGGATTCCGTAGCAGACGGCCCATGGGCTTCTACCACAGCCCATGAGTCATAACTCGGCGCTACTATATCGAACAAAACCGACCTTCACATAAAAAAACGTACCTTCTTAATATTTGCAACGCTCAATAATTTTGACGATATTTTTTTAAGGTAAATGTTTGGGACCGGCGGACCGGCCGAAGCTTGGACCGGTCACGCTCGCGTCGTAGGATGGTAGCTGGCCCACTCACCACGTCGCCGCACCGCAGGGCCCTCACCTACCTTATCTCTTTGGGGAAGAGTTTTCTCCTCCACTCCCTGCCCAGTGCCCATGACGCATCTCATCCCCATCTCTCTCGTGTCTTCCTCTCCCATCCACACTTCTCATAGCCCTCCGCGCTGAACTGCTGTAGATGCAGCCACCAGCAAGGGCGACCACCGATGCCCAAGCAAAGAAACAACACATTTGTGAGCGGAGACAGGCAGTGGATTCAACCGGAGGCGGCGGATCTGCAGACCCAGGTTGGTGGAGCTGCAACCGCGGTGATGGGGAGCAACATCCGACGGCGCTGCGTTGTGCTGGACCAGTGCTGCAACCAGCACACACCGGTGCTGGAGACGGCGGCAACAAGTGCTGGAGAGCCACGGCGACCAGCGTTGATGGGCGTTTGGAACCACGGCGACAAGTGCTGGAGATCCGGCGAGGTCTTTTATGCTGGAAGCAGCCCCAAAATTTGTTACCATCGTTTCTATTTTTGTTGGAATCAGCCATTTTTTTGCTACCACGTTTCTCTTTTGCTGGAACCAGCGGGTACCAATTTGCTATCACCATGTTCGGTTTTTGCTGGAACCAACTAAAATTTTGCTACCATGTTTTGTTTGGTAGAAGCAGTGTACCAATTTTTTTGCTACCACCATGTTCGGTTTTTGCTACCACCATGTTCGGTTTTTGCTACCATGTCTTTGTTTGGTAGAAGCAGTGTACCAAAACCTGCCAAAGACACGACCCCACATGCCATCAGCTGGCAAAAAACCACACCACTGGGACGAGGTTAGGGCGGGGGGAACAATGTTCCTATATTGAGGCAACGCTGCCACTTCACCGCCCCAAATCTAACACAAAGACTCCCTAAAAAACCTAGAAAAAAAATCACAATTGTCATTGTATCGCATGTCTGGATCCGATGTCGAGCTCGCCGCTGTATAGAAGGGAGTACACTGAAGCTTTGTTTTTCGATGATCCAACCAGGCTAGACCGTCAATGAGGATCTTCGTGCTGGTTCCCTCAGGCCGTTGCCAGCTTCACCAACGCCACTGTGGTATAGTGTTTGAGTCTCGATGAAAGCCTTCGCTTGATCGAACATCTCCTTCACCATCCCAGAACAACCCCCCAACTCCACAACAGAACCCCGCCTATATGGACCTCCCCACTGTGGCCGACGCCACACAGGCTTTGCTAGACGACGAGCCCTGACGACAGTGAGAGGGTAGATGAATGGTGATGCCGTGGTAGCTAGGGTTACTCGATAGCCCTCCTTGTTGCCTCTTCTCAGCAAATGATTCGATGCCTACATAAGGCATCTGGTAATCTGATTTCGACGATGATGTGGTCATAAGCAAGCATCCCATCTGTCTTGAAAGTCTTCACCACAAGCAAGCAATCAGAAGGGACCGGAAAATTTAGATCGTTCACTGCTCGTATGCTCGATTTGTCTTTTTAGGGAACTAAAACAGGTTTTCAATTCAATAAACTTCAGGTTGTGGTAGAATCCCATGGGCCATCTGTTACATAATCCATTTCTGGATGGCCTAAGCCCTGGGGCAACTATGTATGTGCCCCCTCGGGGCACCTTACCAACACAACATCCACCATCGGCATCAATCGATCTCAATGGATAAGGAGGCTTCAATCTCGATGGAGAAGGCAACAATGGTTGCTGGCGTCGAATCCTCTAACGGGTTTATGTTTGACCCGTATGAGGGGTACGTGATCAAGGAGTAGGTGATAATGAAGATGGACAAGCGGCACGACTACACCAATTTGATGCTTCAGTGGGAGAAGAATCATCGCCCTCCCTTGCCCAACCTCCCTAGGGAGGTCTGCGAGGCCTTGGATGCCATCAAGGCCGAGCGCGACAGGAACGAGAGGGTCCCCGTCGACTTTTCAAGTGTTGTGGCCCCACCTACGTCCAGGACGACGTCTTCAACGACGAAAACCCAAGGGACGACATCCCCGACGACCAGTACGAGGTCATCGACGATAGTGATGAGGAAGGCGAAGAAGTAGAACACATACTAGGTCGTCTCTAATCTTATCAGAAGAGACATTGATGTGTCCTAAATAATAGAGTTATGACATAGACGATGATACGTCATCTTAGATACTCACTTAGTCATGCTTAATGTTGATTAGTTTTGCTCAGTGTTACTCAGTTGTCCTATAAAATGTATCTGCACTAGATACTTTAAATGATATATGTTGTTTCTTATCTTTCATCCTATTAATTACTCTCTTTTTAAGGAAAAAATCAAGAACTTTTTTACTCTCAGTCAACCTACACTTTAGAGGGGAGAGTTGATGTAGTAGAAGTAAAGGAGGGTGAAACATACCTAGTGACTCTAGGGAGTTGCCAAGGATGAGGAGAGCATCGGCATAGGGGATGCGTGTGTAGCGGAGCGACGCCCGACACGAGGGACACACCGGCGAGGAGCATGGCATCGTTGGCTTGGCGGCAGCCGCCATCCTCGGAGAGAAGAAAAAATGCTTGGGACCCAAACTCGTCAGAAAAGATGAAACAATCTCAAGACCCCAACTTCCAAGTCCCAAGCATGTAGTTTGAGAATATATTTTGAG